>NC_041400.2:136321688-136696688 GCF_900747795.2 Erpetoichthys calabaricus | reverse complement strand
CTTGTATGCTTCACTCGCTCCCTTCTCAATTGTTTAATGAATTTTTTGTTCTTCGCTGTTTGCGGCTCCTCCTTCATTTGTCCGTACTGCATTCACAGTCTTTTGACGTTATTGCAATCCGCAGCGGGAGCGTTTCTATAAACTTAATTTAAACTTACGTTTTACACCGTGCTTTGTTTCCCTTATGAACATGCTTGTATGCTTCACTCGCTCCCTTCTCAATTGTTTAATGAATTTTTTGTTCTTCGCTGTTTGCGGCTCCTCCTTCATTTGTCCCTACTGCGTTCACAGTCTTTTCACGTGATTACGTGGGAGGCGTGATGACGTGACATTCAACTCCTCCTCCCACGGCCATCGAGCTGCCGTCCATTACAGTATATTGTGAAAAAAGAGGTTCCAGTTATGACCATTACGCGATGAATTTCGAAATGAAACCTGCCTAACTTTTGTAAGTAAGCTGTAAGGAATCAGCCTGCCAAATTTCAGCCTTCCACCTACACGGGAAGTTGCAGAATTAGTGATGAGTCAGTCAGTCAGTCAGTCAGTCAATCAGTCAGTCAGTCAGTCAGTCAGTGAGTCAGTGAGGGCTTTGCCTTTTATTAGTATAGATATATACAACCAAATTCAGGGGTTGGCGAGCGACGCAAGCAAGGGGCGAAGAACCCTAGTATATATATATATATATATATATATATATACAGTGGAACCTCGGTTTGCGAGTAACTTGGTTTACGAGTGTTTTGCAAGACGAGCAAACATTTTTAATAAATTTTGACTTGATAAACGAGCGAGGTCTTGCAGTACGAGCAGTATGTATACTCTTTGTCTGCTGTGCGTCATGTGATCACAACTGAGCTGATGGTTCTTCTCTCTCTCGCTGCGGGATTATGGGCAATTGTCTCCGTCTCCGTCTGAGTCAGCGTGCTTCACTCATAGTAAACATCCGTACGAGCGTATACTGTTTATTGCAGCATTAGCATTGTTACTGTGTGTGCGCACGCGTGTGTGTCTGTATGTGTGTGTGCGCGCGCACTCGTGTGTGTGTGTGTGTGTGTGCTTGCGCGGGCATGTGTGCTGTAACGTGCGAGTCCCCGTCTTGCACACTAAAACACAAAGCTGAGTCTCAGTACTTCAGCAACACCAGCTTTATTCAGCTTGAAACAGACACAGCAGTCAGACAGGGCCCTGTGCATTTATAATGTTCCTTGTTCCTTGTATCACCCATCGATGGCAGGCGCTTATAGCATGTCCGTGATCTTTTCGGATTCACTTTTACGGCGAACTGCTACAGCGCTGGGAGACTGCGATTGCTTTGGGATGCCCTTCCGCGTGTCGTCCCGTTGGGTGCAATCCCACAAGAGTTTAGAAACTCACTCACAACAGCCATGATTCTTTTCAAAGGTAAAGTGCAGGTTAATTTGTTTTATGTATTTTTACTTTATATTTTGTATTAATCATTTTTATATGAATAGTTTTGGGTTGTGGAACAAATCATCTGAGTTTCCATTATTTTTTATGGGGAAATTCACTTTGATATACGAGTACTTTGGAACGAATTATGCTCGCAAACCGAGGTTCCACTGTATATATATATATACACACCAATACACCACAGTGATTGAAATGAAAGATAGTTAAAAAGAAAGGAAACTTCTGACTTGGCAGGTACAGTCACAGTAGCTTCTTTATCCACTGCGTTCACTGCAGTGTGACAGCAATCTGGATTCTTTCCCCGCTGAATCACATCTTAACTTAACAAGTTCTTGGACACATCTCATCACATGCCTGTTGTCTATAATGGACTAAGCAAACCACATACAGTGGCTGTTTTTCCATTAATCTGCAGTCTGTTTAATTCTTTTGGTATCTCTATTTTGCAATCTGCCTTTACTATTTTCTTTTTTCCTTATAACTGAGATATAGAGACGGTGCATAAAAACGGATTTAAAGTCACGGGCTGGTATCTTCATTGGTGGATTTCATCACACAGACAAATCAGGTTGCTTTGTCTGTTCCCCGGGACCTAAGTTATAATGAAGACGCCTCAGATTCATTGCATTAGTGCAGCTCTCTGTAAATTTGCAGCAAGTATAACTATCGACATACTTGTATTCTACTCTTTGCAGCATTGTAGTGATTTTTTCAGTAGAGAAAAAAAGTGCATTGCATATCCTTACAATGACTTTTTATTAATTAAACTCCTGTGCTGTAATTAGGTGCAAATATATACATTTATAGTACTTAGTCATTAGAATAACAATGTGGAAATTGCAGTCTGGTTTTTTAGATGTACAATCTTTCCTGGATGGCTCAGCAAATCAAGCTGATAAGTGAATGTAATAATAAACTTGCAAGGGTACATATATTGTCTTAGTTGGTATATTTATATTGTAAGAATTCCAATGATAACAGTGATATGTTTTGGGTTTTTTTAAATGGTTGTACCTGTGTGTCAATAATTGTGAATTTCATAACTGTGTTATAAAGTATCTATAGTAGATTAGACAAATCTTTCAGAAATACATTAGTCTGTCTAAAATGTATATGTCTTGAATTTTATTTTATTTATACTCTTGTGGGCTGAACTTTTACTGTTAATCAAAAGATATTAACTTCTCAATAATTAACATCATTTTTTTGAACTGACTGTTGGTTTATATTATTCATAGAATACATAGCATTCACAGTACCATATTTATTATTACCCTGTACTAAATTTATTTTCAAAATGGAAGCTCACAGAGCAGAGTAAATTTAAATACAAATAAAAAACAAGATTACATATAGTATGTGTTGTATAGAGAGCTGTTTGCATCCACACATATGACATATGGCAATCACAGTACACAGAAAAAAGCATACTTGTTTATAGGGCAAATGTTACAATAGCACATTCAAATTATTCTGCTATTCTGTCACTTAACTCATGTTATAAAATCATGTAATATTCTTCAACTAACCTAAGCTTTTATTAGCTATGATCATTTATCAAATAGAGTAAAATTCATTTTTACTTTTAGGGTAAAGGCCTCTCTCTCTGCTTTTGTTTGACCTTCCTGTTTAAGTTGAAAACTGTAACAGCAGAGAAAAGTGTGATTAATGAAGAAATGTTTATTCATATGGAGAGCAGGACCAGTTTCCAGGTACAGGGTATCAATCAGAAATGGCTTCTGCTTCTATCTCCCTATCAATCCACATTCTAGCCGTGTGTCGATGTGGGTTCTGCTCCATGCTCCCGTCTTGCTTCTGGGAGCTTTTGAACCCGACACCGATGTCACCGATGAGCTGGACAGTGAGGCACAACAAAGCAAGGGGACGGTGCAAAAAGTGCAAAGTGCTTTTATTAAAAACAGCAACAACAAAACAAAGTGTCCAAATTAAATAAAGTGCAGTGTATCAAAATAAGACATTAAATAAATAACTCATTAAAATGAGTGAATTATGGAGGTTAAAAACACCATGAATAAATCCTTTTTAAAACAACAAGGTTAAAACAATGGCTGGAAGCAGTATTTTAAAACAAAGCCCAGTGACTTCTTTTACTGGTGACTCCGCTGCTTCTCCCATCCAGGCTATGCGCCAGGGGAGTCACCCTGTATGCAGCTGACCTTCTTCTCTGTACTGGTCTGGTGGTCTTCCAATCCCTGGCTCCGGTTCTGCTCACCCAGACCGAGACTTGGGCTCCCCAGCGACCAGGACGCTCACGCTGGGGATTCCACTTCCCAAGTCCCCGACTCCTGCTACCTTCGCTGCGGTGAGCCAACCTTCTCCCGGTCACTCCTGCTCCAAACAAGCGCTCAGCAGGAGCAACCACTACTGTCGCCCCTCGGGTGCCGGCCAAGCACCCCACTCAGGCTCACCTTTCCCCAGCTGCCTGCAAATCAGTTTCAGCCAGTACTCTCTCGCTCGCTTGCTCTCACTTTCCTGCACCGGCTTCCTCCTTCCTGCTTTCTTCTCCATTAACCTCCCTTCATGTTTTTTTTTCTCTCTTCAGCCACCTCGCACTTCTATTATTTATCACAGAGTGGCAATTAGCAGCTCCCGGCATCAATTACGGATGCGGACGACTCCTCACCTGTGCACTTAAGCGAGGACCACCCACATCATGAATTCATCCGGGAACCGATCTGCCACACTACCATGCCCCCTCTCTAAGCCGCAAGTGCAGCGATTATTTATTTAAAAAGTGGCCTTTTTGACTTGAGCTGTGGACCCGCTATACCACATTCCTCCCCCATAAGCCCCAGTTGCACGGGAAGGCTCCATGCCACTGTCAACCCTGTACAACTGGCAGCCTAGGTCCATAGCTTGGCCACACTACCACTGCACTAAAATGATCATAAAAGCACTAAAACAATCCCACACTAAAATCAACCCAAGCCCCCCTTGTAAAACCAGGACATTAAAAGAATAAGAACTTTAAAATGACAATAAAAGCAATCAATAAATAAATGTCCATTAAAAAGCTCCACCCTTTAAAATGTCCTCCTCCAGCTTGGGTCCACAGGAATGCTACCATAAAGTCTTTGCCAGATTTCTTGCACTTCTTCATCAACACATCACCCAGTCTACTCATTCCCTTGAAAATTAACCCTTGATTTCAGTTTATTGAATCATTTTGCCTTAAAAATCATAAAATTAAAGAATATTCTTTTTACTCTCCTGATTATCCCTTTTTCTCAGCTGCTAATTCCTTATATCACAGATGCCAGCATTATTTCAGACTCTTTGATGAACCAAAAATGGATTCTGTCAAAGCTTTTCCTTCCTTCACTCCCCTTGTGTGCCCCATGCTGGCACTTCAATAATTCTTTACTTCAAAATACTGATTTCTGCCAAAGACCAGATTTTCATCTGAACAAACTCATTTCCATTAACCAGGGCTCTGTAGGGAATACTGCATTTATCTGGCTAACCATCAAGGGTACTATGCACATTTTTTTTTCTTTTGCAAGCAACTCAGCACATTTAAACGAAAGACAAATTGTTGAGATAGAGTTGTGTCTCACATCTTACAAAAATCTAAATTAATATCTCCCATTTTCTTATACCGTTAATCAAGCAATGTATTCATACACTGACAACTTTCTACCTTTCCTTGATAATTCCTCCTTAGATCTTTCTTATATTCTTGATTTGTTCATGTAACATGAAGCTGTCTCAGGTTGCAAAATACATTGTTTCAAAGCCCATCTTCCATTGAACTCATATTGCCAAAATGCAGTTCTTTCCTTTTTGAGTCCTTATCGCACTTACTCACATATCTTGTAGTAGACATCTCAGACTCAATACAAAATACATGTAGTTTAGACTGTAACCCTGTTCTAAAAAGTTTAAAATCCTCATTGTTACTTCAGTCACTAAAACATGAAGAGGACTGACTGCTCCACAGCTTAAAACACCAGTCTTTCACCCAAACTGACAACTCTTGGTAATCTTCTGGTAATGAGTGTTTAAGAGTTACAGCTATGATGTTTAAAGCAACTAACCTGAAGATGTGTGCTTCTTTTTTTATTATTATTTTTATTGAATTTATTAAAAGCATGTAACAATCCATACAATCAAGTCAAACTTAACAAAACTACATTCAATTCCTCCCATGAGAAAGAGAGGACAGCCAACAGCCAGAGTAAAACTTTTGAGAGTAGTACAGAGAGAAAGGAGTCTTTCTCCCCAATATAAATGCTTATTCTAAAATAGTATTAATTAGATCCTGCCAGGTTTTGCAAAAATTTTGAAAAGATCCTCTAAGAGAGAATTTGATTTTTTTCAATTTCAAATAGTATATAATATCAGTTACCCACTGACTTAAAAGAGATAAGTTAGGATTCTTCCAGCTGAGCAAGATAAGTCTACTTGCCAATAGTGACGTAAAGGCAATTACAGTTTGTTTGTCCTTCTCTACATTAAGCCCATCCGGGAACCACAACTTTTAGTGGATTAGGAGGGATTGTGACACCAAGGCTGTCTGATAGGCATTTCAAATTATTGTCCAGAATGATGTTAATTTGGTGCACATTCAAAACATGTGGCCTAGTGAGGCTGGAGGTTGATTGCAACATTCGCAGGTTGGTTCTTGCCCTGGAAATATTTTGGACAATATTAAACAAGATAGATGTGCTCGATAAACAAAAAAATTAAGTCGAATAACTGAATGCTTTGCGTATATGAAGCTAGAGTGAATTCTGTGCATGGCTGCCTTGCACTCCTTTTCTGAAATGTTGAGTAAGAGATCCTTTTCCCACTGTACTCTGAGGTCTTTAAAAGGAAGGGACTTTAAAATTGTTTTATATATTATAGAAATATTGCCTGAGTCTTCAAGACTGAGCAATATCTCTTCTGGAATAGAAATACGTGGGAGGTGAGGAAAATTGGGAAGATTATTTTAGCACAGTTTCCAATTTGGAGATAGTGGAAAAATTGTGTTAATAGGAAACTAAATTTAGAGTGTAATGGTTCATAGGATGCAAAGTCATTATTTATATACAAAACTCTAAACGATTTCATCCCATATGTTTTCTAGACATTAAAAACTGTGTAAGTTTGAGAGGTTGGAAAAGGTGGTTATCATGTAGAGGTGCTACAGATGAAATGTTCTCTAACTTGAAGTGCTTCCTACATTGGTTCCATATTCTGGGTAAAAGAAGGACAATTGGGTTGTTAGTATATTGATGATATCTTGTATTTATGGGGTACAAAGCAAGAAATATAAAGAAGTACTGCAGGATTTCATTTCAATTGCAGACAAAGTTAGTGTGTGTTCATCTGTTTGTGTCAGTCTCCAGGATTTTATAGTTTGTATGTTTGCTACCCAGTAATAAAATTGAAAATTAGGTAGAGCCATGCTGCCTTCTGAATTAAGTCACCCTTTGGATGCGTGGATATATCGAATTCCAAATAAACAAGGTTATGATTGAATCTTATTTCTTAAAAAATTATTTGTTAATGTATATGGGGATGTTTTGAAATAGAAACAGAAGCACTATCTTGATAGTGTTAATTTTCCCTGCTAAGGTAAGATGGAGAGTAGACCGTCTGTTTAATTTTGTCCATGCAAACAACAACATTTTGTTGAAAAAAAGCTTTATATTTACTTGTGATGTTTATCCCTAGATATGTAGACTATTTTGCAATGATAAAAGGGAAGGTGTCCAATCTAATGCTGTTTGCTAGATAATTCAGTGGAAAAAGCACACTTTTATTCAAATTAATTTTGAGTCCAGATGTCTTTGAAATTCTGCTAGTACAGTTAGGGCTACAGGCAGAGACTTTTGTGGGTCTGATATGTACAGTTCCATATCATCTGCATATAGTGATATTTTCTCTTTCCCTGAAAAAAACCTTTATCTCTGATGCATTTCGAAAGGGAACAGCCAATGGCTCAATGGTGACTGCAAATAGTAGTGTTGAGGGGGGCATCCTTGTCTAGTACCATGTTCTAGTTTGAAGTAGTCTGAAATAATGTTGTTAATACAAACTGAAGCTTCTGGACTGGTATACAGTAGTTTCATCCATGCACATATGTGAGGGCCAAACCCAAAGTAATGCAAAGTGGTGAATAGGTAATCCCATTCAGCCATATCAAATGCACTAAGAGTATGTAGCTGTGGTATCCGTAATGCATCAAAAATCCATTAGATTGTGTCTTCTTTTCTATAAACTAAGTAGAATATAATGACTTATAATAGCCTTTTAATGTTTGAATTATATTTGTATGGCCAATGATTCTGTTTCTGTCTGTGTTGGTGATTATTGAAATTGCATTGTGAACTTCCTGCTTCTGGATTGTGTGCTTCTTATAGGAATAAAATGAAGACTTTCCAGAAGACTTAAAATCAGAAACAGAAGGAAGACTTTGCTAAGGGATTAGAGTTGTTTTACAAGACAGAGACAAAGAGATTACAGGGTGGACTGACTCTCTCCAACAGATGCACTATGTTACTATAATAAGTCTCAAAAAAAGGTGTTTTTCCTCAATTTTTTAAAGGTTGCAATTAATATAAATATAGTGATAATTGATGAATATGTGGCATAGTGATGCAGTGTTAGCACTGTTACCTCACAGTCCGGGGTTTGCATCCCGGCTACTCTCTGTGTAGCGTTTGCATGAGGTATCCATGCGAGTTTTCTATGGTTTCCTCCCACAGTCCAAAGACATGCAGGTTTGGTTAATTAGTGATTTTAAATTGTCCTGTGTGCGTGTGTTCATGGCACCCTCTCCAGGGATTGCTTGTTGTGATAGGCTCTAGCTGCCTTGTGAGCCTGCCCTGGTAAATGGGCTTAGAAAATGAATGAATCAACAAATACTGTAACCCCAGCCTGCCCCAAGCAACATCTGTCCTTAAAAGAGACAGAGAAACATTGTAGTTTTCTGATTTAACTAGAGAGAGGTTATTTCAGCATATTTTATATACAGTATTTTTCTCTTTTACACATCAGATAATCTCCTGCCAGCAAAAGGGATTCTCAATAGTCAGCTTAATTGACTGAAACAGTAGTGCATACATGGCAGGCACTTAGGACTGTCTGTACAAACAGCAGAGTGGCTGTTTGATCAAATCTCTCTATCATATTTTCAACTTTCAAATCAGTTAATTAAGTCTGCAAATGCATCTGAATGTTACTCCATACATACATTTTCTAACTTGTTAAAAAAAGAAAGTTCTTATTTTGCCTGGGCAGACATCTCCCCTTTCCAGGAGAGATCTGCAGCACCTCACTGCAGCCAGACATGGTGCTGTTGACTGCAGCCATAAAATCTGTACTGGTGGTTGAGCTGACAGTGCCATGAAGGGAAGGGAGGTGGCGCATAAGAGGAAAAGAGTTAAACACTCAGACCTGGTTGCAGAGTATAGGGAAGGTAAATGGTGTGCAAGGATCTTCCTTTTATTGGTGGGTGCCAGAAGGTTTGTATGATTATCAGCAACATGCCTGCTGAAGGACCTGGGTTTACAGGGAGGCAGACAGCAGAAGGTAAGCAGGGAATTGTCGGGAGAAGCAGAGAAGGCAAGCTTCTGGGTGTAGCTGAGGTGGAGGGACAAGGTTTGGGGAGTGAGTGACTCTTTGAGGAAAGGTTAGCTGCAAGAAGTGTCAGGGAGACTTTCCTGTTCATTGCTTGCCACCAAGAGATGCTTTGGGATAAGGGTCGAAACATCAAGGAATGGTAGTCCTCAGCTGATGATCATGCAGTTCACCAAGGAATGGTATTTTTGTACTTTTTGTAATTTTGAAGCTTTAAATATGTTAATGTAGGTGACACCTACTTCATAATGTAAATTTATATTACAAGCAATTTATGATATTTGACATGAAATGTGATGCAAATATATATCAGTACAGCTGTGACTCTTAAAAAGGCAATAGTTTTTTGTGGTTCATTTGCCAAGCCCAACCTAAATGTCAAACTACTACCATGGGCAGAGAGTTTAAGCATAATTGTAGTCAAACAAAAAAATGCCAAGAATCAGTCACCAAATTTCTATCAGTGTATCAGAGCCAAAACTAAAACAAAAATATCGAGTCGAGATAAAGAGCTACAAGTCCAAACAAGAAGATCTTAATCAATGCTAACTAACTGCACTTGCTCACTGATCAAATCCATATCTTGGACAAAGGGGGTCCCGCACTGCACTGTAATTTATAGTGAGTCTTTGTGATGCAAGTCAGGGAAGAAGTCCTTAGCAACCAGACAAGATCTCCTAGCAACTCATTATCCACCCATAGCTGCTTCTAAAATGGCGATATGACACCCTTGCAAATTAAATGAAAAAAGAGGTAAATCTTTCTTAAACAAAGAAATAAGATTCACAATTTATATATAAAAACAAAGCTCAAAAATGCACTGTTCAAAATATAAAAATCTCAAAAAGCATTGTCCAAAGCACAAAAAATATTCTAACCTGCCAAAATGTGTTAGGCAATTCGCAACACTTATTACCCAGCAGGTAACAACTATTATTATTTTTTTATTCCCATTTATCAGTTGTTAAAATTATTACCATATTCTGCATAGATTGAATCAATTCTTCTTTGAATCTTCTTACTCTTGGCACTCACTGTGTCCACTGTGGCTTGACCCTCCTGCAATTGGCCCTTCCATGTTTCCTTTCAAACAGATCTTGGTTATTCCACAACATCTCTCTTCTCTTCCTTTTACCAGTGTTTGATGGTTTTGCACAAAAATCTATAATTTTGTAGCAGAGGGTAAAGACCTGTCTACTGTCTGGTATGCTAACACCTCACTTTTGCAAAATAAAACAGTCCTAACTTGGGGGTATTCTATTTTATTCTTTCCTTGGGCTGATAAGGTAGTGGCAACCCTTGGTGATATTTTTGATATCACTGGTCCTTCAGAAATCCCTCTTCAGATTCTCTTTTTCTTCCTCTTCTTTGTTCTTCTATCTTCTGCATCAGCCAATACCCAGGGTATGTAGATTGCATTTATAGTCCCCTCTTCCCATTCATCCTATCATATTTTCTCTTTTCCTCTCTTTCTCTTTATCCTGGGCTAGAGAATACCTACTATAGGCCCATTCTCTTAAAATCAATAAAGCAATGTTTTCTCTTTACTAATATTACCCATTTTTGGAGAACCTTTTTGTAAAAATATAATCTTTTCATCATTATTATCAACCTACCCAATTTCAGTTGTATATCACTTCTCCCAAGGTTTTTTGTGAGCCTCTCTCCAGACCGTTTATGTCATTCCTGCCTTTGTCCTTGGTGCATTTCTTTGCATGTTCTACTTCTTTATACTGGTCACATGTCTATACTCCTCTTTTTTCATTTTTGGCCATGAAGATTTCTTTTTCTCCTCATATGTATCTACTTCTGGATCCTTCACACCTGTCCTTCACCTCCCCATCTTTTTTTTAAGAAATATAGCTGCTAAATAAGCCCTGCATTGTCACTGGAAAAAGGCTAAACCTTTTCTCTGTGAGCCTTTGAAAATCCTTCTTTTGCAAACTATTCCTACTTGAACTCTCTGCTGTGAGAATCAATTGCTCTTCGAATGCAAATATTAAAAAGTCACTGTTTGCTGTAACTTAGATCCAAAATGAGACGAGCGTAAAGCATCAAATGGATAGAAATTTAGCATGTTAAGGATAGGATGGGGTGTTTGTTGTATGATTTCCTTCTGTTCTGTTATTAGGTTTTTGATGAAACTTACATTTTACATTTTTATATTAAAGCCAAAACTTGGTTATGCAGCAATGTTTGCTGACAGTATTCTATTTTAATCTTTTTAATAAAAATTTCATCACAAAAAAGAAATGGCTTCTTCAGCAACAGCTGATTATAGTGAATAGACTCAAGAATACACCATATTTATAAGTAATGACAGATCTCTTTACTGAAAGCCTCTTGGTAAGTATCCACCTTATTAGGTATACTTATTTTTTAGTGAGTTAGTCATATTTTTTTCCTCAGGATAGCCTGAATTTCAAAGAATATAAATTCAAAGAATTATTAAAAGTAATGCAGAGGGATCCTGGCTTATTTCAGTGTATTTCATAGTTAATACCAATTAGCAGGTGCTGGACGTCTGTTTCAAGCAGCTCACTCCATGTCATCCAATTTACTGATGCTCAACTACTTTGAACTTTGGTTACTATAGATGCCACTTCATTACTGTGCATTAAATTCTTTATGATTCATGTGATCTTTGTGTAACCTCTGGCATTTTCGTGTAGCTCTACTTTTGGTTAACAAAACTATGTCATTACCGCTGTCGACTAGATAGTTTTGGTGGGTATAGCCTGTTCCTGGTATACATGAATGCTGTCATATGTAATTCTTGAAAGATTAATGCCAAGATGGCTGACACCCACTGTTCTGCCAAATTTAAAGTCACTTTGATGTTGCCCACTTTCTCAGGTGAGACATTTATATATGTCAACCTTCTCTAAATTATACACATATAAGGCTATCATTTATTGACCAGTCAGCTCTGTGGAAAGAGCAGGTACCTCATAATATGACCAAGCACTGTACACTAAACAATGGCGTGATAATATTTTTACTGGCAAACATTCAACTGAATAGAATTCAGTGCAGTTAGATAGTGTTGATCAAAAAAAAAACATGCAGTATTTTGGTAGAAATTGTTGTTGATTGAGGGGACACATACTTCCACCAAAGAAATATTGGGGCGCCTGCTGAGTCACCCCTTTTAACAACTAGGAAAATAAAAACAATATAAACAGGTACTCTGTAGCACAAAAAACACAAAATGAAAAGAAGGTGTTATTGCCTGGCATGGTTTAATATCAATTCAAAGCTCTGTAGAGCGGTCACAGGGTCACGTTAAAGCTCCGTCCTGTTGTTGTTGGCTCTTCTTTGAACGACTTGGCTTTCCACTCACTGGACTGGAAGGGGTGGAGTCAGCTGCCCTCATTGGGTGGTTTCTCTGAGCTGTGGGTGGAAAAAAAGTCAATACAATCAGCAACAGTGCCCCCTTGTGTCCGGGAGTGGTGCTGCTTACCTCTGGTGATCCTCTTGGCGCATATGCATGGCAAAATATACAAGTAGTATCTTTAGATTTTACTTATAAGAAGTAATCTTTTAAAACCTCAAAATATGCAATTAAAAAAAAAAGATAAATTTCTAGTCTCAGATTATAAATTTTCCAGAGCAGATTATACTCGGTTCTTATGTGACCATGCATCCAGGAATCATGGTGTAGGCAAACATAAACAATTCTAGCAAAGCAGAACAAACTGATCCACCATTAGCTAAAATACTATTTCATGATAAAACTGGCACTTGTCAGGAACTTGTGAAATTGTGTTCTGTTGCACTTTATTCCATTTTTAGTTTTTATCATGTTACTGATGTCATTATGCCTTTTGGTGTAATGTTTTGTCAAGGGACTCCATCTTTTTTTGCATTGTTTTAATAGCCAGTTCCAGATTGTTGGCAGCAATGCATGGCATCATCAAGCCATCGCTACAAAAGACAGCAGCACCCTCAAATTTGTTTCTGAATTACCGATTAATAAATACCCATGATAGTGAAGTGATAAAGCAAATCAAGATTAAAAAAAATATATATATATACACTTAGTTTATTTAAACTTGTCTTTGACTAAGAATTTTGAATAAGTTTTGGTTTTAGATTTCTATGCTTTGACCCTTGATGTACCTTCAACTACTCTATAATGTAACTCTAAAACAAAACAAGTACACTGTAAATTCTCTGACACACAAAGCCCTTTCCATTTCTAAGCATCCTCAACCAAAGTGACTGTAAGCACCTTTGTGAGCAACACCAAAAGATATTGTCCACAAATGGGAGTAACCAATAGAAGAGAAGGGTGGCACATTAAATGTCAAAAGAAAATTTAAAAATTAGGCCTAAAGCTAATGAACTGTTGATTCTTCCTTGTTTAGCTGTGATCCTTTTTGCAGTTTTTAGCTTTAAAGTAATTAGATAATAATTTGAACAACTGTACAACATTGTGGTTATTACTATGGCCCAACTGAAATATATGAAATATTGTTTCAAGATTCTGCATATTAAGTCACTAAAATTAAAGCATTTCAATTCAATTCAATTGATTTTATCTTTCTATTGTGCTCTTTACTGAATGGGGTAGCAGAATATTATGAAAAGGTCTCAGATAAAATACAAATACAAATTTCACATTATTACGCATTATTTTACTGATTGCATAATGAGTACACTTAAGGACATGGAGTCATTTAAATAGGGAAACAAAATAGTTTGAAACTGATTAACGTGAATCCAGACAAGCAATACCTGCCCATTAATTAATTGTTGAACTACAGCTCTGATGAAAACAGAGAAAAGGAAAATTAAAGCACCAGTTAGCAGCTTCCCTGGAAAAATCTAAACTTCTCGATGGACCACAGTCAGTCCAATGAAAGGCAAAGTCAATCACAGTCCTGGAGATCTTGGCTATCTGACTGCCTACCCCCTCCTGGGGGTCTGTGCTGGGCCGACCATTTCAAACTAAGAACTTCTTATTTTAAAAATTTAGACTCAGTCAGTCATTATCCAACCCGCTATATCCTAACACAGGGTCACTGGGGTCTACTGGAGCCAATCCCAGCCAGCACAGGGCGCAAGGCAGGAACAAATCCCGGGCAAGGTGCCAGCCTACCACGGTAAAAATTTAGAGACATTTTTATTTTCCCACTGTTTTAATTTGGGTGTTATCAGATTAAGAATGTAAGTTAGCATCTCCTAATGGCAGCATATGAAGTCAAAACAGAATTGATTCCAGTCAAACATAGCAACTGCTGATAGCAGTGGGAAAATACTGTCTTCAGATGTCTGCACTTAAGAATGTTTTAAAGGCATTGAAGCAAACTAATCAGGAATGTCTGATAGTCCAGTGAAATTCTCAAATCTTTATAACAGAATGTGTCAGAATCATCCCATGTTTGAACATCTTTTGGTGTTATTTTTACTAATATCTATGCATTTTGTATGTGTATTTTTAAGTATTCTACTGTTCTGGCTGTGTTTTCTTTTCAGGGTTGTTATGTTAAAGCCACATATTTTTTTCCCTGGCTTTTATTTAGTTTCAATTTTATTGTTTTGTTATTTTTATATGATTCATTGTTTTAGGTTTTCATGTGATGTATATTTAATATTTGTATGTCCTGATATGCCTTATAATATGTGGGAGGACCACCCTCAGCTCTGAAGCCCAAGCAGTGGATCATTGGATATGTTGAAGCTATTATTGTGAATATTGTTTCCATTTTTTTATTTTATAATTATTATTATTATATATTTTGCTTTTGTTCTTGAATTACTGATTTTTGGATTTTGTGTTGGGATTTGTTCTCTTTGGACAACCATTTTAGGCAAGTTCTTTTTGCTCTCTTTCATTTTTGTTCTTTTTTGTTGTATATAAAATAAATCCTTTATTTGAAAATGTACTTGTTTGGACTTATTTTATCCAGCCATTGGTTAGATTTTTCTCTCTCATGAATGGCATTATTGTATACTCCTCAAATATTTAAGATATTTTGAACTTTTAAAGTCTGCTCCCCATTTTTGGGCTTAGTAGGCCAGAGCCTACCTATGGAATCTGGGGTTGGCTACTTAGGGGAAAGACTACATCTGGGCAGGTTCGTGACGTTCCTGGGCTGCTTTGTGGGACTTTTAGGAAACCTCACACCCCTTTTACAAATGATTATGACCCCTTTAAACAGCAAGAGAGTTCTGGGGTGATGATGTTATTAGTAATCTGTACCAAATTGCACAATGCAATGTACATGTGCATAGGGTCCCACCATCACAGTTGCCATTTTGTGTTAACTTTCCTTATGAAAAGGAAAAGAAAACTTATGGTTATTCCTTGACAGTTTCTTCAAGCAAAGTAAGGCAATTGCTTAATAACTGGGACCAGGATTGTCTTTTGACAATTTGGGTATTCGTATTATTTTTCAAATGAACTTTGCATGTTAAAATAGGGTGATTAATAATTCTGATCTTTGTCCTTGTTGTATAAATAATATAATATGTACGTCTAATGATTGGACTGCCACATACTGCATGTACAGTATCAATTTTCAAGCTCAACAGAATGTTTGGCAGTATAAAAAGCTGCACCAAATCTAAATGCATGATGACAGCAACAGTTTCTTTGTCTGTCCTTTATACATCATGGTGGAATTGTATATATATGGCTAGTGCTGCCACCTCTAGTATTCTGGGTTTGATTCCAATGCCCTGGTCATTGTCCATCTGTAGTTTGCTAGTTCTGCCTATGTCTGCATGAATTTATTCTTGCAATTTCAAAGGCATACTGATTAGGTTGACTGGCATTTCCGATCTGGCTCAAGTGTGGATGTGTGCATGAGTGATACCTACAATGGACTGACCAGGTCTGTTTCCTATCTTGTATCTAGAGTTTACTGGACAGGCTAAAACCCCTTTGCAACTCTGAACTGGAATAAGGTTGATGTGGAATCTTGTTATATTAAAAGCATGAGTTAGGATGGCTCAGTGCAGAGATTTGTGTAAAAACTAGACTAAAAGTTCTCCTTAAGGTTGTGCTTTTTAAATTGGACCTGACATGTAAGGTAGTATTCGTAAAGACCACACTTTGATATCAGTTTGATTATGTGACTTGCTCTTAATTTCACAGTGGGATAAAGCTTTATATTGAAGTTGAATATTTGTTTGGCGAGTTCATGTTATTCAGTTTTTTCCTGTAACGTAAATGTAACTTGATCTTATGTCTGTGTGTGGCGCAGGTCGTCTGTATGTGGCAAAAGGTGTTTTAAAGATTTGTTTTAACCTTCATTGGCCCTGCAGTGAGCACCTCAATCTAGAAGAGGTTAAAACCCAAGACTGACTGATTTCAAATCAATCTGTAAGTCTTTGGAAAACTTAGCTCTGTCTACAATAATGTTTTCACATGCAATCTATAAAGTAAATAACTATTGGAACTTTTAGCAAAGCCACATTCACATTTCACATACTCCAGAAACACAATTCAACTTTATTTTCCCGGTTTTGACACTTAACTGAATCACTGCCAAAGTCTGAAGGACAGAAATCAACAACAATTACTCAGAGAGATCTTACTCCTAGCATCATTTAACATGTCACGAAACAAACTAAAAATCGCAGTGTTAACTGTCATACTGAATGAGAGAACAGAGTAATGTCATTATTTTCCTGAGGCTCTGGACCCATTTTGCAATATTGCAAACTGTAATGCCCCCCACCTCCCCCTCCACTCTGTGTCTGAGTTATTTATTGTTCTCAATAACATGCTCTTTTAAGGTTAAACTGCCATTGTACCTCCTTTCTGGAAGTCAAAGAATTTTTTTTTGCTCACAAACACAAAATTATGTATTTATTATATTTCTTTGATAAGCTTTTTCAGGCTCTGCCTTTGTCAGTACTACGTTTTTGTCATAAAATTCTAGCAGGAATCATTGTACATTTTACATTTCAAGTTCTAGTTAATTTTGAACACTGACCAATGCAGGATTGCCCCGTGATGAGTCATGAAGTTGCTTAAATTTATTTATCAATACCAATGCTGATGTCTCTCCTTATTGTTCTTGGGGAGTCACTGTATGCAGTATTTTTAATCCTTATTAGCCATTTTCTTTTAAATTCATATTCAATCACATTACCAACTGCAATCTCAAAAAATGATTTGTATTCCGAGTTGGCTCTGTTAATATAAGCAGGCATCTGTGCACAGAATTGAAGCAGATACTGCATCATTTTGCATGGATTGTGAATATCTTTCTCTTTACCTTGCATTCAAGGAGAAGACCTGTAAACAAATCTTGCATTTCTTTTAAATTCCAGATCACAAACGATAAAATATTCTTTTCCGTAATACCAAATTGCTTTTTAATGTATGTCACTTGCTCAATGCATACTGTATATTATAAGTTTCTAAATTTAAGTTGAAAATGAATGCTGCCCACAACTTTAAGAAGGCATATTTTTTGCAACATATGGTATAAATACAAGTAAATCCTGTCTGATTGACCAGCAAATGCAGCAGTGAGAGTTACAAATTGATTCAGGTTCCCTAGAGATTTTGGACATGTCATCTGTTTATTTTCCAAATGACTCCTAAATTGCAAGCAAAATGATTTCATTGACCATGTACATTGAATGAGAATTGTTTGAGCCACTAGACAAAGTAATAGGTCTGTAACTCAACCGTTTGGCTGTAACACAGGTAACACTAAATGAAAAAAGACAGAGTGTCCAAGGTTACAGATCTGCCCTGCTGTTCTAATTTAGATTTTAATAGCGTTGATTAGTTTGATCCTTGCACATGTATTGAATAATAGATGGTTTGACACAACCTAAAATGGACTTTAGTGGTCTAGTCCACTTTCGAATGAGTGAAATACCTGCTTGTTTCAGTTTAGAAACAAACAAATCAAGCCATTTAATCAGAGTGTTATAATCCAATCAGGGATAAATGTTAAATATGCATAACTCTTAGTGGCAGAACCACTTATAGTTCATCATGAAAGGATGCTACAGAAAAAAGAAAAGATGTGGGTAACTACTGAGTCCCCTGTTTATTGAATGTTTAAAATGTTAAATATTGTTAAATATTGTCATTAATCCCAGTGAAAACAACTAGCCTACAGGGGTATAGGCAGTTTTAGGCCAGTCTTTACTCTTTCTTAAGGACCTGGTACATTCACTCTCTCGTCACCATAGGAAGGGGGTCTTCCTGTACAGAAGTACAAGAAATGTTTGATTGATTGAGTTTTGCTCTTTCTATTTTGGATGAACTCAGGCTAGGTGAAAGACTAAGGTTTAATGTCTAATGGTCCAGGCAATATTCCATACAGTCTCTACCAAAATCTTTCCAGCTAACAATACAAGGTTAAGAGTAAATTTTAAGTTCCTAATTCCACTACTGTGGTACTCCTACACCACTGTATAACATAAGATATTGCAATTTAATTGTCATGCAAAATAAATGGTATTGTGTCAGGCTACGCAAACTGCAGTTGTGCATATGGTATATGTATAGTAGATAAATTGGCTACTTTATTATACACTGTGGTTTAAAATAAATATTGGTCAGCATGAGAGAATGGGGAAAGCAAAAAGAAATGCAGAAGATAAGGGGAAGTGGAAAGACGTGAAAGCCAATCGAAGAAGGCAAATGAGAATAAGAATGTAACTGAGGGCAATTTCGAACACATATGGACATGGTGCCCTTAAAATTGATATATCAATTGATACAGAAACAAAGCAATAATAGTTTCATGGATTCCAGCTGAAACAACACTTTATACAATGTTTCCCCCGAAAATAAGACTGGGTCTTATATTAATTTTAATAATAATAATAATAATACATTTTATTTATATAGCATCTTTCCCATGCTCAAAAAGATGCACTAGGGCTTATTTTCAGGGGATATCTTATATGTTTTCATGTGCAATAATATACATTTATCCAAATACAGTCATGTCATCTTCTGGAATATCGTCCTAACTCTCTACATTCAAACCCTGAATTCCAGCCTGAATTTCTTGCTATTCCAGCTGCTTTGAGGATCCTACGGGATCGATGTGGCTGCTTCAATGTTTGGTGAATGGTTTGATGTGGTGAAGCAAAATATTAATATGTATTCATGTTGCTTTTACATTCAAGTGTCGCATATTCCCCAAAGTAATGACACAATACATTTTAAAAGTCTCACATCTTCTGTGCTGTCTTTTTTTTTTTTTGCACCTTCACAATAACATCAGAATGTACAGTGGCGTATTTGAGCCACAAAGAAAAAAAAATAAGGACATAATGAAAACGTCTATTTTGTGATTAAAGTGGAAATTTTGGCTTTAAACTCGAAATGTTCACTTTAACCTCTTAGTTTACTTTATCATTAAAGTAGATCGTCATAAACGTCACCTTAAAACCGACCCAGTTGTTAATCAATTACACGGCTTCTGGGGCTTACTTCTGACCTGGCAGCAGCGGCAAGCAGCAATAGATTGCCACACAGAACACATTAAATTTATGATATTTCAGCTCTCTGCACATTTAGAATTCTTAGATTTATACTTGATATGACTTTCATGATGAAATGCATTAAAATATGTATGTTACATTTTATAGATAAATCGTTAACTTTGATTAAATAATGAATACTGTTAATAGTTACATATAAGGGGGAGGCACGGTGGCAGAATGGTAGTGCTGCTGTGTCGCAGGGAGTCACATCGCTGGTGTCCCCTGCCTGGAGTTTGCATGTTTTTCTAATGGGTTTCCAAGATGTGTGCTCAATTTTCCATTCAAAGACATGAAGGTTTGGGGATTTGGTGAATCTACAACGACGATAGTGTATGGTGTGTGTTTGTGTTCACCTTGCGATGAGCTGATGCCCTGTCCAGGGATTTTGTTTCTGTCTTGCGCCATATGCTTGCCTGAATGGGCACATCCCCAATTTGATGGATGTAATCATTAAACATCTTTTTCAGAGATATTGTGGCAAAGTGTCTTTGGAATTTAATGGATGTTTCGGGCACACTTGTCGCATCATGTTAAGTATATATATATATATATATATATATATATAAGAATTGTATGCTGCTATGCTAACAACAAGCCATGGATTACAAGTGACATCAAGTGCCTTTTGAACCAGAAGAAAAGGGCTTTTAAAGGCGGTGATCAGCATGAGCTCAAGCGCGTGCAGAAGGAACTTAGAGTCCAGCTCAGGGCAGCGAAAGAGCAGTACAGGAGAAAGCTGGAGCAGAAGTTGCAGAATAACAACAGCATGAAGGAAGTGTGGGATGGGATGAAGATCATCACTGGCTGCAGCTCGAAGCGGGGTGCCACCATCGAGAGAGATGTGAAGAGAGCAAACCAAATGAACAACTTCTTTAACAGGTTTGACCACCCTAACCCACTCTCACTCTCACCTCAGAGTACTGCACCCTCCACCCATCCTTCTGCTGATACCAGCATAGGAGAGACATCCCCACAAACAATTACAACAGCGCAGGTGAGCAGAGAGCTGGGGAGACTTCGTGCCAGCAAAGCAGCGGGTCCAGATAGAGTATTGCCACAACTGCTGAAGGTCTGTGCATTGGAGCTGGGGGGTCCTCTACAGCGCATCTTCAACCTGAGCCTGGAACAGGGGAGAGTCCAGAGGCTTTGGAAAACATCTTGCATCACCCCAGTCCCAAAGGTATCACGTCCTAGTTAGCTGAATGAGTTCCGGCCTGTTGCTCTGACGTCACATGTGATGAAGACCATGGAGAGGCTGCTGCTTCACCACCTGAGGCCACAGGTTCAACACGCCCTCGACCCTCTGCAGTTTGCATATCAGGAGAAGGTGGGAGCATCATCTATATGCTACACAGATCCCTCTCCCACTTGGACAGAGGCAGTGGTGCTGTAAGAATTATGTTTCTAGACTTCTCTAGCGCCTTCAACACAATCCAACCTCTGCTCCTTAGAGACAAGCTGACAGAGATGGGAGTAGATTCATACCTGGTGGCATGGAACATGGACTATCTTAAAGAGAGACCTCAGTATGTGCGTCTCAGGAACTGCACGTCTGACATTGTGGTCAGCAACATAAGAGCGCCACAGGGGACTGTACTTTCTCCGGTGCTGTTCAGCCTATATACATCGGACTTCCAATACAACTCGGAGTCCTGCCACGTGCAAAAGTTCGCTGACGACACTGCTATCGTGGGCTGCATCAGGAGTGGGCAGGAGGAGGAGTATAGGGACCTAATCAAGGACTTTGTTAAATGGTGCGACTCAAACCACCTACACCTGAGCACCAGCAAAACCAAGGAGCTGGTGGTGGATTTTAGGAGGCCCAGACCCCTCATGGACCCCGTGATCATCAGAGGTGACTGTGTGCAGAGGGTGCAGACCTATAAATACCTGGAAGTGCAGCTTGATGATAAATTAAACTGGACTGCCAATACTGATGCTCTGTATAAGAAAGGACAGAGCCGGTTATACTTCCTTAGAAGGCTGGCATCCTTCAACATCTGCAATAAGATGCTGCAGATGTTCTGTCAGATGGTTGTGGCGAGCTCCCTCTTCTACGTGGTGGTGTGCTGGGGAGGCAGCATTAAGAAGAAGGACGCCTCATGCCTGGACAAACTGATAAGGAAGGCAGGCTCTATTGTTGGCATGGAGCTGGACGGTTTGACATCCATGGGAGAGCGACGGGCGCTCAGCAGGCTCCTATCAAATATGGAGAATCCACTGCATCCACTAAACAGGATCATCTCCAGACAGAAGAGCAGCTTCAGCGACAGACTGCTGTCACTGTCCTGCTCCACTGACAGACTGAGAAGATCGTTCCTCCCCCAAACTATGCGACTCTTCAGTTCCACCCGGGGGGGTTAAACGTTAACATTATTTAAAGTTATTGTCTGTTTTTACCTGTATTTTTATTACTCTTTAGTTTAATATTGTTTTTTGTATCAGTATGGTGCTGCTGGAGTATGTGAATTTCCCCTTAGGATTAATAAAGTATCTATCTATCTATCTATCTATCTATCTATCTATCTATCTATCTATCTATCTATCTATCTATCTATCTATCTATCTATCTATCTATCTATCTATCTATCTATCTATCTATCTATCTATCTATCTATCTATCTATCTATCTATAAACCTGGCCTTAGGTGGCTTACGTTTCAGCTGACGATCTTGACTAGGGCTTATTTTTGGGGTAGGGCTTATATTGCAGAGCAGCCTGAAAATCATGCTAGGGCTTATTTTTGGGCAAACATGGTAGTAGCTGCTAAAAAGCTGTGGTTTTTCCCTTTTTAAGTAGAGAGGGCCCTTCTATCTCTAACAACCAGAAAGACAAGAACTAAAGGGAGGACTACCTCCTTTGTACAAACAAGTCTTCTAACTAAAAAAAAAATTTATAGAACCTATTTTATTCCCATGTTATCTCTATTACTCTGTATAATGACTTTTTCCTCATACTCTTACCACAAAATGAGCGATTTTTAAAAATTATTTTGTTACCTCTGTTAGGATATCCTACTATACAGAAGCATGAATAACATGTAGTGCTTACATAATCTGTCTCTTGTGTCATTCAGTCTTCAGGTCCACAGCAATTTATTTCAAACTCGAAACAATTCTTTTCAATCTAAACCTATCTAAGTCACAATTCTTAAAATTGTTAATCAAACCATTCATCAATACACCTACGAAACCTAGTGTCAAGGCGTCAGAAGAACGTATCTCTGCAAGAGGGCACCCTTGGGATTTACAGCATATTTATTTCTAAATCACATGCCTTTTTGAAATCTATTACAATTGAGAAAGCAATAGCCCTGGATAAAACTATTTTGATCAACTTTGTTCTGTAGCTGGCAGTGCAATTTTCTACTGTGTTACTTTTCTTTTTGGCTCCTATAGTATAAATAATAAACTTGCACCTTTCATTCTCTTTTCCTTGAGTTATTCAGTTTTATTGAATTTGAACATTTGAAAAGAATAGCCACCGGAGTTTTTAAAGTAAGCTGAAGCTTCACAGGAGTGTCTCTTACTTTAGCAAACTACACTGAAGTTATAACAATTCAAATTTGTTTGAAAACTGGAAAGTTTCAAACTTTTTCAACAAACTTCATGAGGCTTGAGGAAAACATTAGTTTTTACTGTCGAAAATTTAATCACAAGTACACAAGATACCGAATGACAACAAATATACTTTTGACCATGCTCTGGCACCCCAAGTATAATATATGCCATACTTTACTTTTTTTCTTCAAAATTCACTCTGCATCTTTTATGTTACATTTTCCCAATTTTTAGAGTTAAATGTTATGGGACTATAAGCTCTGAAATAATATACCTATAAACCCTAAAATCATCCTAAAGAGCATAAAATAATTTGCATTGTACTATGTGGAAAAATACCATTCATATCTATATGAATTAACAGATGCAAAAATATTTAGAGATCAACTTGTCAGGAAAGGAGATTAAAGATTTAAGAACAGGAGTAATGTGATCATATTTTCCAGTTTTAATAATGATTGAGTAACAGTAACATTAAAAATTGACAGGTACTTGTTAGGGTCTACATCATTTCCAACAATTATTAACACTTACTGTATGTAATTTGTGTATTCAAAGAAAAGCTGTTCTTTTCATCCAAACTTTTAACTCCACGACACAGTTGGTTATGGACACAATAGAAAAAATGTTATCTTGTTGGAAAGTGAGATATCAAAATAATGCTTTAACCTTTTTTATAGTGGTAGTGGCACATGTGTTTGATAGCTTTGTTTTTCCAGGTTGCTGTAACATAGATCCAAGTGGACAAGTTGATTTCTGGCATGTTATGTAATGTGCATTGGGAGCTGAACATGTACAAGGAGCTCATAGTTAACTTTTACCACAATATGGAAGCATTGTTTTGCATCAATAAAGTGTCTAGAAATGGAATGAAGGTTCAAGAATATACACATTAGTTTTACAGATACAGAATAATCAGGTTGCCCTAACTCACACTACTGCTGACGGTACTGAATGAGACCATTCAATGGATCGGACATACAGGAATATTAACATTGAACAATATTAAATATAGATAGATAAAATTAACCCTAACCCTATTTATCCCCCAAGAGGAAATTTATTTTTTCACAGAAGCTCTTTCGATAGATAGATAGATAGATAGATAGATAGATAGATAGATAGATAGATAGATAGATAGATAGATAGATAGATAGATAGATAGATAGATAGATAGATAGTCTGAACACACACCAGCAAAGGAAGGAAAAAGAAATAAAAATGTATTTCTTTTCTGTGAGTCCCAGTCACAGTGAGGCATTATGCAGACGTATTGCTGTATGTAAAAAGGTTCCCCAGTAGTGTTTCTTGACATACTTCTGCTTAAAAAATTGTTTACTGAAAGTCCTCTGTGTTAGTGTATCAGGGAGAGGATATGCAGCATTATTCATAATTGCATTCAGTTTTTTTTTTAATTCTCACCTATGCTACTACCTGCAGAGGGTCCAGAATGTATCTTATAACTGAGCCTGCCTTTTTAATGAGCTTGTTGATTCAATGGACCTCTCTCTTTAAAGTAACAATTCTGATTTTATTCCAATGGTTTCTTATTTTTCATTTTATATACTGTTGAATTTTTGTTATTTTGTATCACACATTGCATTTTCATTACTGCACGTATACATTTTTAAAACGAACTGCGTTTAATGTATAAAAAAGTGCCTTCTTATTGTTAAATGAGGTACATTGTTGGTGTAAATTGAAATGCACTGTTTTGGAAGTGAGAGATTACAAATAGTATTTCTCTTAGTGGAGAAAATTAAACTGCTAATTGTACTTAATGATGATAAAGCATATTTAATATGTTTTGCTAGAAAGCTTTTTTTCTTCAAGGAAGGAGTAGATATCTATAAAATTTATTGTATGTTTTAACAAGGAATGTACATAATTTTAATGATTTCAGCATCTAAGAATAATTTAATTGCTGAGAATACTGTATATTGCCCTTGAGATGCTAAGCATACTGTATAAAATTCTGTGTCCATTGAGTTATTAAATGCATAAAGTGAGGTCAGCATTCTGAACATAGTCACTCTAATGTTATTTAAGGTTAAAATGTAAAGCTACAGAATCCAAATATAATCAGTCAGCACAGTGACCAAATGTCATTTGTGATTAACAGTGCAATAGAATAACAGATTGCCATAGTGTCAAAAAAATTGTTTGTGGCATGTACAAAGCTTATGATTAAAAACTTGCATGAATTATATCTATTAATACATTTTATGATTAGTTTGCCACCATCCAAATATCAAGAGAATAGAGTTTTTATAGATAGATAGATAGATAGATAGATAGATAGATAGATAGATAGATAGATAGATAGATAGATAGATAGATACTTTATTAATCCCATTTATAATAAAAATTATAAACAACTTTATAATTGAAAGTCACAGGAAAAGTCTGAAATTTTTAACTAAATGTCACAATAGAGTTTACCATAAAACTTAAGGGTTTGTTAAATCCACACTGTGCTGAAATATTTTAATAGGATGTATCTCTTATTAAATTCATCTGAAAATCTTGAACCACTTAATAGCCAGCTATCCTGAATTTGTAACATGACACAAACAGGTATTTGGTTAATATATTATTTATTCTGTTATTGGTCTGTAATTATTATTTTTTTTAAATCAATATTTAATGACTGATCATTTCTATAGTGACTACTATTGTTTATCATCAGTAAATTATACAGTAAAGCCTCCACAGCTGATAGTCATTTAGAGAAACAGTTCAGATCTTAATTAAATTTCTATCATAAGAATTATATTGTTACTGGTATTTGAAACCTTAAAATTAATTAAAGATGCTCAATTTACTAAAGGTTTGTTGAGCCCACAAAGCCATTGCCAAATTTGTGTTTTTCCCTCCGTCATCCTAAAATAGTTTGTTTTAGTCCTTAGCAGTGTATGTCAAGGAATGGTGATTTACAATGCAAACAACTGTGCAATTCAAACCAGCAGGATGAATTATAAGGTAACAAATATGCAAGTCTATCTCAGATACAGATACAAGGACAACAGTATGGGATGACAACACTTTATAATTAAGATTTGTTCAGAAAATTTGCCTTATTGGATATGGGTTTTCTTGGACATTCCAGAGAATTTTATGTTAGGCTGAATAATGACATTTCACGACATTGTTATAGTATGCGAGTGTACATCCTAGTGTGCCTTTCCAGGATCCAGCCTTACCTACACAGAGTAAGCTTTGGTTTCCTGCACACCTTTAATAGAAAAAATAAGTGTAGTAAATGGAAGAAATAATCTGTATTTAACAATGGTAATAAGTAAACACTTATTGTTGTAACTATAATAATCTGAACTACTGTAGATGTGAAGTAGTATTATTATTTCACATTATATTAAAAATAATGTCTAGCTTAATCATTCTTGTAGACTTGAAGATTAATTTTTGAATATATAAATTATAAGCAGATATATATGCATATATACAGTATGTGCATACATATATAGCTTTTACTGTGCGTTTTACACACACACACACACACATACAGTATAGATATTATATATAAGAGACCAGTTAAACAATGATAAACAATATATGGTATAAATGAAAGCAAAAATATGTAAAAAAGTGCATAAAAATGTGTAGATGTCATTTTAAACATGAGTTCTCAAAATGAACTGGAGTAAGATGGCAGATCTTCCAGCTTTGAGGACTTTCGGCAAAAAAAGGCAGGTCCAGGTAGGTAAACATTGAAGTGACGTCACTGGTGGTAAAGCCGTCAGTCTTCCAGTCTGCAGAGAGAGGAGGAGAAGAGACATTATTACATAGTGCCAAACCCAGGAGCTGCTGGGTATTACCATTTCTAGAGTCCTTAAGAGATCCCCTATGCACTTGCACTAGAGTATATAAATGCGCATTACATTATATACATACTGTATATTGTAAAAAAGACAGAAAAAATGTTTGTGGTACCATCCTGTATATTCGAATTCCTATGAAGAAAAAAATGTAGTGAGTCTCAATGGAGCCGAGTAGTCAGTTTGGTCTGTGTCGAAAACAGGACTGAGGAGTGAGGGAAAAGTAACTGTTTTTATAGCTGCTGAGGACGAAGGGATGTGTCCAAGGGGCTGGAACCAGAAGTGAGGTCACTGGTAGGTAACATTCTGGAAGTGAAGGTGGAATTAGACAGGCTTCAGTTCAGAGGGTCTGGAGGGAAGAGAGAAAAGGCGTTAGTGTATTCCTTTAACCTCTGTTCTGACATACCACGTTCATCCAAGCCCATTGACTGCCTCCCATGCGCTCGTGTTTGACTATATATAATAGATAGATAGATAGATAGATAGATAGATAGATAGATAGATAGATAGATAGATAGATAGATAGATAGATAGATAGATAGATAGATAGATAGATAGATAGATAGATAGATACTTTATTAATCCCGATAGATAGATAGATACTTTATTAATCCCAAGGGGAAATTCACATAATCCAGTAGCACCTTACTGATACAGTAATCCCTCCTCTATCGCGGGGGTTGCGTTCCAGACCCCCCCGCGAAAGGTGAAAATCCGCGAAGTAGAAACCATATGTTTATATGGTTATTTTTATATTGTCATGCTTGGGTCACAGATTTGCACAGAAACACAGGAGGTTGTAGAGAGACAGGAACTTTATTCAAACACTGCAAACAAACATTTGTCTCTTTTTCAAAAGTTTAAACTGTGCTCCATAACAAGACAGAGAAGACAGTTCCGTCTCACAATTAAAAGAATGCAAACATATCTTCCTCTTCAAAGGAGTGCGCATCAGGAGCAGATAATGTCAGAGAGATAGACAGAAAAAAGCAAACAATCAGAAATCAATAGGGCTGTTTGGCTTTTAAGTATGCGAAGCACCGCCGGACAACGCAGCTGCTAGGAAGGGAGAAATGTTAAGGTAGCCTTTCAGCATTTTTTTAGAGGAGCGTCCGTATCGTCTAGTGGTGCGAACAGCCACCCCCACTGCTCACACCCCCTCCATCAGGAGCACAGAATGTCAGAGAGAGAGAGACAGAGAAAAACAAGCAATTAAAAATCAATACGTGCCGTTCGAGCTTTTAAGTATGCAAAGCACCATGCAGGAAGCATATCACTTGACAAAACAGCCACATTTAAGCCCAGCAAGGAAGAGAGCAATGTGAAGGTAATCTTTCAGTGTTTTTTGAGGAGTGGCCAAATCTTCTAGGGGTGCGAACAGCCCCTGTGCTCACAATATATTTGAGGAGTTTTATTTAATGCGTAATACGTGCTCTGATTGGGTAGCTTCTCAGCCATCTGCCAATAGCGTCCCTTGTATGAAATCAACTGGGCAAACCAGCTGAGGAAGCATGTACCAGAAATTAAAAGACCCATTGTCCGCAGAAATCCGCGAACCAGCAAAAAATCCGCGATACATATTTAAATATGCTTACATATAAAATCCGCAATAGAGTGAAGCCGCGAAAGACGAAGCGCGATATAGCGAGGGATTACTGTACAAAAAACAATATTAAATTAAAGATTGATAATAATGCAGGTAAAAACAGACAATAACTTTATATATTGTTAACGTTTAACTTCCGGGTGGAATTGAAGAGTCACATAGTTTGGGGGAGGAACGATCTTCTCAGTCTGTCAGTGGAGCAGGACAGTGACAGCAGTCTGTCGCTGAAGCTGCTCTTCTGTCTAGAGATGACACTGTTTAGTGGATGCAGTGGATTTTTCCATAATTGATAGGAAGCTGCTGAGCACCCGTCGCTCTGCCACAGATGTCAAACTGTCTAGCTCCATGCTAACAATAGAGCCTGCCTTCCTCACCAGTTTGTCCAGGCGTGAGGCGTCTTTCTTCTTAATGCTGCCTCCCTAGCACACCACCGTGTAGAAGAGGGCGCTCGCCACAACCGTCTGATAGAACATCTGCATCATCTTATTGCAGATGTTGAAGGACGCCAGCCTTCTAAGGAAGTATAACCGGCTCTGTCCTTTCTTACACAGAGCATCAGTATTGGCAGTCTAGTCTAATTTATCATCCAGCTGCACTCCCAGGTATTTATAGGTCTGCACCATCTGCACACAGTCACCTCTGATGATCACAGGGTCCATGAGGGGTCTGGGCCTCCTAAAATCCACCACCAGTTCCTTGGTTTTGCTGGTGTTCAGGTGTAGGTGGTTCGAGTCGCACCATTTAACAAAGTCATTGATTAGGTCCCTATACTCCTCCTCCTGCCCACTCCTGATGCAGCCCACGATGGCAGTGTTGTCAGCGAACTTTGTGTTGGAAGTCCGATGTATATAGGCTGAACAGGATCGGAGAAAGTACAGTCCCTTGTGGCACTCCTGTGTTGCTGACCACAATGTCAGATGTGCAGTTCCCAAAACGCACATACTGAGGTCTGTCTTTAAGATAGTCCACGATCCATGCCACCAGGTATGAATCTACTCCCATCTCTGTCAGCTTGTCCCTAAGGAGCAGAGGTTGGATTGTGTTGAAGGCGCTAGAGAAGTCTAGAAACATAATTCTTACAGCACCACTGCCTCTGTCCAAGTGAGAGAGGGATCAATGTAGCATATAGATGATGGCATCCTCCGCTTCCACCTTCTCCTGATATGCAAACTGCAGAGGGTCAAGGGTGTGTTGAACCTGTGACCTCAGGTGGTGAAGCAGCAGCCTCTCCATGGTCTTCATCACATGTGATGATAATGTAATGTGTAATAATATTATATATAGATGCAAGTGGAAATCAAAACGTTTTGAAACTAAATCTGACAGGAATGTTTTATTGTTTTATAAGTTGAAAAAAAGTTAGCCTCTGTGTACTACAATGTGTGAATGCCCTTTTTTCCAAAGAAGTCAACAAACCAAAAACTGCATAATCAAAAATCTTACTATCATTGTATTTCTGCTGCTGGAGAACCATATGCCTTTGGAGATTCATTCTTATCTAGTCAACTTGTATCGGGACCAGTACCCAAGGATTCCTTTCTAGTAGAACGTTACTCAAAGATGACCCAAAGTCTGGACAATCGTCAACGTTATTAATAGAAGGAAATGTTGACACTATGGAGTGAATCTTAATGGAGATTAGAAGTATGCTAGCATTTAAGGGAGCAGACACTATAATGGTTAGTTATAGATCTGTGAAATGCATTCTTAATGAACAATTAAATAAGAGCAACATCTGTACATAATGGGTGCCCAGGATACTGACTTCTGAAAAATGTCATTGCATCCAGGGTTCCATGGAGAATCTTCAGGTAAAGAATTCAGGTGGGGAGAAATTTTAAAAATATTTCATAATAACAAATGAAACTTGGATATATTACTATGATCCAGAGAATAATAAATAAACACCAACACCAACAAATTCCAAGCCTCAAGCCAGTGCCAGCAAGTTAAATTTTTTGTGATAGTGTAGTTCACATTGATACCTCAGTAGTTACACTTTACCAATATTCTGCTAATTTGCTTTAATACTTCTCACAGCCAGTCAATCAAAAATGATTACTTGTGGGTGTTGTGTAAACAGCGGCCTTTTTATAGAAGTTCAATATTTGACAGTTTTTCTTTTTTTTATGAACTTATTTATTAGTTACTAGTCATATTTAAAATTAGAACTGATCTGGCTAATGGCTTGTAACTGATAGTAGCCACTAGAATTCATATAAATGGATTTCAAATTTACCAACGAGTTGTATAGCATGCAAGCACAGGCACTGGCAAGTCATGATTGCAGTTCAAACAGGCTGCAAACTTGGAAGGAGTTACGAAAAGGACCCTAAGGCTGCCTTATGTCTGCGACACCTGAAACAGTAAGAGACACTGAGGAAATGAAGGTGGGGTGTATTAAATACTCCTGTAATCAGCTACTTGTACTGCAATTGTGAGTGCCTAAGCAGCTCACTTTACCGCTGAAGCTTCTTGTCCACAGACAGGGAGAGTGACGTGCTGGCACAAGAGTAAAAGCAAAGCGAAAAGGTTTTAGAACTCGTCTATTGTCTGTTTTAATGGGAAAACTTAAGTCATTTTCAAAATGATGGATGAACTGTCTATGCTTATAGCAGGCCATGGAGCGTACAAGTACAATGGAATTTTGTGATTTACAGAGAGCTGACGTAAACCTGATATACCAGACACTGTTTTAAACACTGCTTTTTGTAAAAAAAAAAAAAAAAAAAAAAAAAAAAAAAGGAGCATATTACACTTAAAACTACAGTTTGTAATTCAGACATTGAAATTCTGGCATGTCGGAATTCATCCATGTTATTTTACCATGGAGATAAATTGCCTCATCTTTATTAATATTTATATTCCTCCCTCCACAAATTGGGACCTATCAATGGAAATGATTCATTCTGTCACTAACATTTTAATGATGACACTCTCTGACCCTGCAGTTATAATATGTGGTGACTTCAGCCATGTGACTTTTTCTGTTTATGACTGGTTCCACTTGAGGAATTAACAAGCTGGACCTGCTGTATTCAAATGTTAAAGATGCCTTTTAGTGTAATATACTTGATCCTTTAGGCAAATCTGAACACAACCTGATTCATTTCATTCCCAGCTATAAGCCTGTTATTAGACCACAATCTGTTACCTCCAGAATAGTGAGGAATTAGAGCCTGGAGGCGGAAATGGTTCTAAATGCCTGCTTCCAAATGACATACTGGTAAATTATGTCCAAGCCAAATGGGGACAATGCTGAGGGACAGTGTTACTATATTAAATAGTATATTAACTTCTGTGTCGACACAGTGATACCCACAAAGATAGTGCATTGCTTTCCAAATAACAAACCATGATTAGTAAGGGAATGAAAGATCTCTGGAATGAGAGATTCTGAAGGACATACAGCATGTGCTAAAGAAAACGCTGACAGAAGGAAAGGAAGCTTGCAAAGCTATAACAGAAAACATGTTCACTCACAATAACATATAGGATGTCTGGTATAGACTGGGTATAATTATGGGACACTATCAATCCAGGGCTCAGGAGCTAGAAGGGGATGTGGAGAAAGCTAACGCCCTGAGCCAATTTTTAATAGATTTTCCCTCCAACCACCACCTTCTTCCAATGACCAGTTTCCCCCCATCATCCCTACTACATTAACAACTCCTACCAAGTCAACTGGAATGGTCAGTGACAAATTCACCTCTGACCATCAGTGTGGTCTGTCCATAACTGAAGACCTAGTAAAGAGACAACTGAGCAAGCTACACAAGAGAAAAGGAGTCGATGGAGTCAATCCTCAAATTCTTAAGGCTTATGCTGACCAGCTTTGTGGTTTTCTCTGTCATCTGTTCATCCTGCATTTTTCTGTTCCAAAGGAGGCAGGTGCCTCTTCACCTAGTGACTAGAGACCAGTGGCACTTATGTTTCACATCATGAAGACCTTTGAGAGACTGGTCCTGGTCCTCATGTGGAAGCACACCTGGACCCACTGCAGTTTCCCTATTATACAAAGATTGGAGTGGAGGATGCAACTATCTATCTGCTGCCACAAGGCTTGTTCTCACCTGGACAAAACTGGCAGCACTGTGAGAATTATGTTTTTTGATTTCTCCAGTGTCTTCAGTACCATCCAGCCATCCTTGTTAAGGGGTAAATTCAGAGATATGCAGGCGGATGAGCCTGTGGTGTCTTGGATAATGGACTATCTGCCAGGCAGACTGCAATTTGGGAGACTCAAAGACTAAGTGTCAGATATGGATATGAGCAACACTGTAGCACTGCAAGGAACAGTACTGTGTCAGGTCATATCACTTGCATAAATTCTCAGATGATTCTGCACTTATGGGTGTATTGATGAAGGGGATGAGACAGAGTATAGGTGTCATGTGGAAAAGTTTCTTTCTTGATGCAAAGACAATTGTCTGCATCTTAACATAAGCAAAATCAAAGAACAGGTTGTTGACTTTCACCACACCAAAGAGCCTTTATGTGCAGTCACTATTCAAGGAGTGGATGCAGAGGTGGTCCACTCCTAGAAGTACTTGGGAGTCCATATTAATGACAGTTTGGACTGCTCTTGGAACACAGAGGAACTATATAAGAAAGGGCAGAGCAGGCTCTTTTTACTTAGGAGACTGTGTCCCTTTAACGTGGGAAGTGACATTCTTCACATCTCCTATAACTCTGTGATGGCCAGTTCAGTTTTCTACACTGTGGTGTGCTAGTCTGGTAGCATCTCTTCAAGAGAGGCCCACCGAATCAACAAGATAATTAAAAAGGGCAGGCTCAGTCATAGGACACACTCTGGACCCCATGGAGGTTGCAGTGAAAGAGAGAATTTAAACAAAACTGCACACCCTCTCTCTGACATACTAACACTACTGGGGCTCCTTTATACTAACAGCAATCTGCATATGCCTCAGTGTGACTGTGACAGCAAGTCAGAACTTTTCTTTCTTTTTAATTTTCTTGCTTTATAGTCATTCCAATGTGTATTTTTGTATGTATTTATTTAAAGAGCTTCTGGCTTCTGTAAAAACAAATAAAATTCTATCCATCTAAAAAGAAAGAAAGAAAATATGTTAGCCATCCCAGTGTTCCAATGACTCTGCAATAGTTGGACATGCTGCTCTGTAAAACTGTGGATTGGAAGAAATGTCATAACCCAGCCAATTCTCTAGACTTGGAACTGCATTCAGTTTGAACAACTTCTTCTATGTGACATGCTATGTCAATTATGGAGATGTTATATTGGCTACAGAAGAGTGAGTGAACAAATGAGTTGAAGTATGTTATGTAAGCAGTATAGAAAAACTTGATGAATATTATGACAACTATATTAGTGTTCATGGGGGTTCTGTTAAACATAAAACTTGTTTGGTTTTTCTATTGTTTATTGTTTTATACTTCAGGCTGAAAGCATTTTGATCCCCATTAATGTATAAACAATATGTATGTGTAATGTGTCAATATGTATGCAATAATAACAATAATATGTATTTTGCCACAATCTGGCCGTTTGTAGTTAAAGTTTCAGGGTCTCAAGCATATATTTCTTTTATTTGCTTTTTATTTTTATTTTTTGGTGGAGTGTGTGTGTATGATTTTTTATTGTGCACTAATGGCAACTCAGAGCTACAGTGTTTCAGCCAGTGGTGTTTGATTTGTTTTCAGCTCTAGTAACTGAAATATCACACATCTGCATCTGCCACAGGCCTTAGTGCTTTTATAATAACAATATTCTTTTTAATGACCTTATATAAAAGATATGTGCCCACTTCTATTATAATAATACATTTTCTTATTAATACCCATTACAAAAATAAAACAATTCATCCTTGTCTGGCTTATCGATATACAAGTAAATCAAGCAAAAAAATCTAATAATCAATATGCTCATTTAGAGCATGCAAAGGTACAGCACTATGACTGATGATTTCAGGTTTTGCTTCAAGGACTAGGAAAAGGCTATAAAGGAAAACCGACTATTATAAATTACAGTAAAATGCAGTGTATACTTCAACAATTAAGATTCCAAATTGTTATTCTTTTCTCTTTGTCAGAAATGAACACTTGACACACCTGCTCTCTAGTCAATCTTATTCTGCTCTCATTTACTTTATTCTTTCAGGGACGTTCTATATTTTATCAAATCTGGTGAGGATGTCTAAGGTATAGACTACAACATATCTACAAAAACTCTTCACCGTATCAATGAAAGAAGTATTTAAAGCTAAAAAGAGTAATGTGTTACAGCAGTGCTTCCCAAACTCGGTCCTGGGGACCCCCTGTGGCTGCAGGTTTTTGTTCCAACCAGCTTCCGTTTTAATTGAACTCCTGGGCTAATTAAGTGATGTGTTATTTCCCAAGTTCTGTGTTTAGGGACCAATATAGAAATTAGAAAACTAAGTTTGCTAAAAAAAAAATGTAAAATGTACCAAGCAGTTCTATAAGAATAATGTATTTTTTTTCTTTTTAACAGTATTTTCATCTTCATTCTACTTTTCAAGGTGTTCTAATTGTTTAATTAATTCATTATTTACTAATTAGTGGGTCTGACTCTAAAGTAGTTGTAGCCTTTGATTATTCAGTGTGTTGTTTGCCTGGGTGTCTGCTCTGCTGGTTGTCATTATTAAGATACAACGAAGGGGGAAAAACTGCACAGAGAAAGGGCAAAGTATAATGAAATCCACAAAAGAGAGTTAAGCATTTAAATCTATAGCAAAAGCAGAAATATTTACTGTATAAATGTCTTATAAATGTAAAAATCATACTGCTGTGCTTTTCTGAATGTCGAATAAAAGCTAATTAAATGAGCTCAGTGTTATCAGGTGTTGTCACTGATTAGGAATCTGGTTGGAACAAAAACCTGCACCCACAGGGGGTCCCCAGGACTGAGTTTGGGAAACACTGTGTTACAGCATATTGCAAGTGAGACAGAGTTTGAAGAAGCAAATGTAGGCCCTGACGTCCTCACCACTTTATTAAGAGAAGTGAACGGACTTCTGTGCTGTCTGGGTGGGAGTATTCACCTTGCTCAATAAAAAACATTTGCTTGACACCACTGTGTCTGCTTGAATTCAGCAGTGCGCAGAATGCTTCAAAATTGAAAGGTCAGAGGAATACAGGTATTATACTAGTAGTGGACATACATTAATGGAAGTAAAATGCATAAGTATATGTACCAAGTGCAGAATGAATATGTATGAGTCTAATACTGAGTTTATAATAACTGTGATAGGATCTGCTGAAAAATGATGACAATGACCTATAAGCATTTGCTTCTACAAAAAGAGGTGAGTGAAAAAGAAATTAGTAAAAGGAAAGTTAAAAAAATACTAATGACTAATTGCAAATATCATACTAGAGTAAAGGGGTGGCGCAGTAGTAGCGCTGCTGCCTCGCAGTTAGGAGACCCGGGTTCGCTTCCTGGGTCCTCCTTGCGTGGAGTTTGCATGTTCTCCCCGTGTCTGCGTGGGTTTCCTCCAGGCACTCTGGTTTCCCTAGTGTGTGCTTGGTGTGTGGGTGTGTTTGTGTGTGTCTTGCGGTGGGTTGGCACCCTGCCCAGGATTGGTTACCTGCCTTGTGTCCTGTGTTGGCTGGGATTGGCTCCAGCAGACCCCCGTGACCCTGTGTTCGGATTCAGCGGGTTGGAAAATGGATGGATGGATACTAGAGTAAAATAAGAGAAAACTAAAATGGTACCCCAGGAATGAACCTGAAAACCCCTGCTGTAGACCAAAAGCATCTGTTTATGTGATACAGTACATGCAAACTCTAAACATTATGATTTAGAGCAGGGGAAAAAACAGTGCTGCCCTCTGTCATTAGTACAATTTTCTATTACTATTGAACCCTTCACCATCCTATTTATCAACAAGCAGATACTCAGGGAGTTGTAAGGCAGGGAATAGAGCAGAAAACACTCCTTCTGATGAAATTATAATTTATATTAGTAATTCATATTTATAACTACCAGGTGCATTTGACATATTGGAGGACTACCTCTAAATATCTAGATTATTCATACATTTAAAAGAGAGCAGTCAGTGCTGTTGCACTACGCCTTGCTTTCAATCAATTTTCTCTTACTGACTCACAACATTTAAATGTCTTGGAGTCAAAAGTTATAAAGAAAAACTTTTGTAATGTATTGGAAAGCTTTAAGCGTGATATTAATAGATGGTCGTCTCTTCAACTTACATTAACTGTTAGAATTAATAGTGTCAATATGAACATGAATAGGCTATTATGTCATTTTTGGAACATTCATGTGTATATTAATTAATACCTCTTTAAAAAAAGTAGACAAAACTGTAAGAATAATGTTTATTTCTAAACTGTATTACACAGATCTAAAGTAGAGACATAACACTGCTTAACTTCCATTTCTACTACTGGGTCATGAATATTCTAACATTTTGGAGGAAATCATAGGGAATGAAATAACAGTTAGCTTTGGAAATTAAATCCTGTTTGAATTCTTCTTTGTATGGTTTGCTGTTTTACTTACTATTACTAACTACTGTCAATTTAGTGGGAATCCAGTGGTTCAAAATTCTTTCAGAACATGGTACCAATTACTTCAGTTTCTTCCATCTCCTGGTCATCATATTTGGTCTCATAATAAACAACATTTTACACACTGCCTCTCTGGTATTTAAAACAATTTTGTTCAGTTTGTTAAATCCAAGTCCACCCATCACAAGATAGTGGGAAAAGTACTGTGAAAAGCTTCTTTAGAATTTGGCAGGCATTTATTAATATTGACCTTACATGTTCTGGAACTCTACACCCTTCTAGATTCTCCAATATCTTTGAGTGACAACCAAAAAAACAGGTTATCTAATTTTAGCTCTCTGGATATGTTGAGCATGGTATTGAAGCTGAATTTGAATTTAATATAAATTTCTATTATCCCTCATTGTATATTCAGGTACTCTGGCTCATTCTTAATGTAATATATCGTTATAAAACTAATAAAGGGGTGAAATAAAGTTGTTCTAAATGTAAATCATGGCTCTGAGGTGATGAAAGGCTTTGATGATGAACAGAATGTACATGATAATGTCCACAGAACAAATTATGCCACGATAGACTGAAGCACACTAGAGGCTGCTTCATACTTCAGTAACAGTACTGCAATAAAACTGTTATCCTCATAAGACCTCAAACCACTTTTTTCAGAATGAAGAAAAGGAAATAACACAGATAATCATGATGGAATACATTTAATGTAGTAGCAAGATGGTTTAAGTAAGGTCATTTAATAATATATCTAAAATGTTTGCTGTCTCTATTAAGTTTGCTTTATGTGCAGACTGAAATTGTCAGTTGTTCTCATTAGCTGTTTCTAAAGATTTTCAACTGATAATTCAAAGTAATCCAAACCAGCATATTTCTCTTTCATACAGAGAAATGGCCTAGCAATGACAAAAGAATAAAATGAGGATGCAGCACTATTTCTAACAGGTATCATTTATATTGTCAGGTGTGGACTAAATACACTTGGATCAGAATTTAGTTCAAGCAAATATGACAACTGACATTTCGATTTTCTTTTCAAAAGAGGCCATTGCTTACAGTATTAGTAACATTGTTTAGTATCATTTAGATTTTGCGTTGCATTGGTTAGTCTTGTCTTTGAAATCGGCACTCACTTCTTTTCTAACCATTTCTGATAGGCCGGCATTGATAGTGATGAAAAGTATTTAATCAATGCAATCAGTTTGTACTTATCAATAGATTTATTAACAAATAAGAGATCCTACGAAAATGACCACAAGCACCATTTATTTTATATAGTTCCATTACATTATGAGCAAAATTACAAGATACTTACATATGGTTTTACCAGGTTAAGTGACTTGCTCAGGATTACATCATAAGACACCAGAGGGGAATGAACTAGTACTGGTTGAATGAACTAGCAACTAGTCCTGTCCTGTAGTCAAACTTACCCTACCAAAATATTTTAAATTTGGGATTTGATTATTTGCTTTGTTGCCATATGTCACAAAGAGGTTGTAATTCTTATAACCTTTCAGTGTAGCATGCAAACATATAAAACGTAATTGGCTTCCTTAGAATACAAGATCATTCATTTCCTACAGTAATTCATAAATGTGCATTAATCAGCAGTCCTGCAGTATAAACTTTGATGTTACTAACAGACAAGACACAGGAGCAGAGTATAAGCTGTAATGGGACACTTCGGTTATTGGAGTTGTGGGGTCCCAGCCGCAACACCTCCACACTGGGAGGACCCGGGACACTAGATGGCAACCCCACTGGGCTGCAGCGGTGCCTCGGACTTCCGCAGGGCTTCATGGGAGTTCGAGTTTGGTACAGCCCTGTTGGGATCCGCAGGCGCCACCAGGGGTTGCTGCAGTAGGAGCTGCTGAGTCCTTATGGGCAGTCCTTCCACCTCACCCGGAAGTGCTGCCAGAAATCATCAGTCATCAAGCACCTGGAGCACTTCTGGGTGCATTATAAAAGGAGCCAGCAGCCACTACTCAGGGGCCAGAGTAGGAAGGAGGAGGACAAAGCTTACTGAGGAAGAGTGGAGGAGAAAGAGAGAAAGAAGGACTAAGAGAAAAGAGAGAGAGATAAGGATTGGTGTGCTATGCTTATTGAGACTGTGTTGTGCCTGTGGGAAACAGGGATGGCATTTTCCACGAGGTGAAGATAAATAAAAATAACTTGTGTTTTTATAACTGTGCCTCTTGTGTCTGTCTGTGTTGGGTTGGGTGACTGGCACGCTCCCTAGTGGTTCTGTCACAGAGTTCATCTAAACATGGAATTGAAAAGCAGCCAGCCATTTTTGCAATGGAGATCAGCACATTATTTGTTTACAAGAATTCAGGAGATATGACATGTCACTCTTGAAATTAGCTGCCAAAGAGCTGCAGCTGAGACAGTTCACAAAAAGACTGGCACACATTCAAAGTTACAGAAAGACAGTATGTTGAGCATACCATGCTCTCTAAGCACCAGCAATGGGCAACGGCAACAGCTGAGCACTGGGAATGAATCTTATCTAAACTAGACACACGTTTTCATCAATGTCTCGAAACCCGTCAAAGTATCCATCTTCGGTAGTTTCATATCATGACATATCACTCCCCAGGTACTCACAACATGCGTTTTCACAGATAATGTTGAGTGCCAGGCTCGATCAGGTGAAGAGAAATTCAGCTAAAGGAAATCTAGCCATTAAAAATGAGACCCATCATAGAAAGAAAAAAAAATCTTAAATAAGTGCTATCTTATAATGAAGTTAAAAAAGGATTTTAATTTTATCACTGATATAAAGCAGATGCTGATTGTCAGCTAGGGAGTACCAGCAGCCATTGCAAGTATTTTTGTACTTACCCATTTACTCCAGCCAGTATTTTCCACTATTTTACTCACCAAACCAACATGGAAAGCCTTTAAAGCTAAGAGATATTATTGAGGGGCGGCACGGTGGCGCAGTGGGTAGCGCTGCTGCCTCGCAGTTGGGAGATCTGGGGACCTGGGTTCGATTCCCGGGTCCTCCCTGCGTGGAGTTTGCATGTTCTCCCTGTGTCTGTGTGGGTTTCCTCCAGGCGTTCCGGTTTCCTCCCACATTCCAAAGACATGCAGGTTAGGTGGATTGGCGATTCTAAATTGGCCCTAGTGTGTGCTTGGTGTGTGGGTGTGTTTGTGTGTGTCCTGCGGTGGGTTGGCACCCTGCCCAGGATTGTTTCCTGCCTTGTGCCCTGTGTTGGCTGGGATTGGCTCCAGCAGACCCCCGTGACCCTGTGTTCGGATTCAGCAGGTTGGTAAATGGATGGATGGATGGATATTATTGAGAATGCTGGACATTACTTTTAATTACTGAAAGGCACAGAAAAATAACATTTTTAATGCTATTTTCTGTAAATCTATAATCTATTTCTTTTCTTTTTTATAGTTGTAACTTACGTCAGCTAGTGTTTTTCCCAGATAGCGGCTTTCGGTGTTACTATTTACATATCCCTTTGTGAAGAGTTGTTTTTTGCCTTGTGTTAAGTGAGATGGGCAGCAGTGACCACGTGACCTGGAACTGGATAAATGGGAAAACAGAAAGATGGTTAAATTTCATATTGCAAAAAGTTTTAGAAAGTTCCTACTCATAGAACTCTTAATACTAATTTCCTAAGTTTATTATTTTATCCGATTTTTAATTTTTTTTTCGAAGAGAATGACATCATAAAATTGGTACATTACTTCTGCTAATTTTTTCTCAGTTTTCTGCTATAATGATGGAATGTAATCATTTTAACACTTTATAATCAATTTTAGAAGAAATAAACAATTGGGAGTCTTCTGACATATTTAGTAACCATTAAAAATAAAATCGAAGATTTTAATAAGGTGTTGTTTAAACATAATGGTTATAAAGGACGTACATAATCAATATATCTTCTAAATGTAGAAGTGTCATCTTCATGTGTCTTCCTTTTTTTAAGACAATGTAACAATGAAATACTACAGCTTTTACTAGTCTCATCTGAAATAGTATTAAGCTTTAAATAAAAATGCCTGGAGAAACAGCACATAGGAGAAGGCCAGCAGGATGATTTTAAGAAGAATTTTCAGAAATGTCCTAAGTGGCCTTCAATATAACCATATCATAAAATGCATATTCACTATCCAAATGCATCTGCAATCTTCCAAATGTGACTGTGTATTAGCATTTAACAAGCCATCTTGCCCATCTCTCAAAGTGTGCTTTTAATGTGCTAAGAGAGTCTACTGATTCAAAATAAAATATTATTTAGATGTCACTTGTAAAGTAATATATGGAAGGAGTTCCTCTGAGATTGCTAACCTATGGCTCAGCCATTATTTATATTCATTGCACATTGCACTTACTATAGATAGTACAGTGAAACTTGGACTGTGAAACAATGAAATAATGCCTGCCACCACTATGCAGTGTACAAATAATGAATTACCTTTATTTTAAATAATTATGTTTAAATAATTTCACTAAATAAAAAAAAAAACAAAAAGGTATTGCTTATTTTATTATTGAGGCTCAGGGTATTGTTTTTTTATACTATAGAAATCAAATGTACTTAATATATGTCTGCCCCCAATTTATAGTTTTTTTAATAAAAAATGAATTTGTAGGAGCAGGAAACCTTAATCATCTGAGGGGCTTTAGTATACATTTAGTATACAGATATATATTCTGTTTTTGTTCGTGGGGCAGCCAGATTCTATTAAGTTGGATTAGGCAGTAGAGAAGAACACAACCTGCATGATACATCAGCCCATAACTTGGAGCACAGAGTGTAATCTAACTAGAGTTTGAATCTGCATAACACAGTTTGGATTAACAAATCCATTTATATGAAAACTAGTCATTTAGCCCGTTACAATAACGGGCGCTAGAACAGTAGTGCATAAACATTAGTAGGAACAGTCTATATTAAATGGCAAGGGACTTTGACCTCATTCTTTTTGTTGGTCGTATTTTTCTTTCTTTCAGCCTTTCTTTTGTTGATGTTTACTTGCTGAGCTGACCGTTCTTCGTGGGCTGCCACTGTGTATTGTGTGTCTTTAATTTTCTGTGACAGTAATACTGTCTTGTACGGCTCTATTCAATAAGGGCGCACACAAAAAGGCGAGCTTCAAAAGGGCGACCTCAATTGAATGTGGCGAATAAAGGCGTTTGTAGATAATTTAGTTCAAATGGCTCTGGAATATGTGAAGAGCAACAAAGGTGCAGATCTTTATTTACGCGCGCCTTTATTCGCTGCGCCCAATTGAGGTCGCCTTTTTGTGCGCGCCCTTATTGAAGGATGCCGTCTTCTACGTCCGCTGGCTTGTACATCCGTAATATACCTTTAATTTTCTCTGGCGGTAATACAGGCGTGCGCGTCGGTAATATGCCTTTAATCTCCTCTGACAGTAATACTGACTTGTATGTGGCTGTAATATGCGTCACTGTATTGTGTACCTTTAATATTTCCTCTCGCAGTAATGCTGGTTTGTATTTCCGTAAAACGCCTCTAACTTTCTCTGACAGTAATATCCCGCATCGCACCGTGCCCCGCGCATGCGCACTTCATCAGAAGACACCCACACACGGACACCTAGATGCACACAGGGATTTTATTAAAGAGGATACACTGCATAAGTGTTTGGTACACCATAGAATATCTTAGAATATTTTAAGACAACACACTATGTTCTCAAAAATGATCACTGTTGAAAAGCATGACCAAAGAACTGACATTACTAGAGTTAATTCAGGCTGCTTCTGCAACTGGAAAAATTGGCAGACATCTGGACAGAAAAACAAAGAGATTATACCTAAATATTTGCAAACATTCCATCACTATACAGCAACACTGCTGTTAAATTTGTTACTGATTTGATGATTACCTTTGGATTGTAACTAAAGCTGCAAACATGAATTTTGGGTAAAATGGTAGTGAAATGTCTATTTATAGAGGTTTGTAGCTCTATTCTGTGTACAGGCTATAGTTCAGTAATGCTATCTGCCCATGCTGAAGAAGTTATTCTGTGTCTCAGCAGGTCAGGTTACTTGTGTGTTTAATCGCTTGGTTTTTGTCTAAAACATTAGACTGTAGACTGCATTGGGATCTAAGAGTGAACCCAAATCTGACTGCAATGAAGTGAAAACCTGGAGTGGTAAATTTAAGCTTGGAACAGTGTAATAGTTACAGAGGATTGGCATTGCAGAAAATATTATAAGAAGAGGACCATGCATGGCCATGACAAGAATAGCAAAGATAGAACTGGCAAGGTCATAAGTTGTAGCCATGTCAGGAATCTGTTTAAAATATGGCCAGGAAGTGTTAGATAGTAATTTTGTGAAGTGTACCCCAGAAATAACTCCAGTCACACAAAGATGGAAAAGAATTTATTAAGGGAAGACCCCCCAAGTTTTAGAGATGGAAGCGAAGTGAAACACTTGAAATTGTTATGTGGCTGTAACTTGTAATATTGTATATATATTGTTTGCATATGTGTGTGTGTTTGTTAGGAAGTCATTTTTTGCCTTTAGTATTTCTAGGGGCTAGTGAAAATAATTTGAGGGATACTATGTGTGCAATTTTGGTCACCACGCTACAAGAAAGACAGCATCACTTGAAGCTGTGCAGAGGAGAGCAGCCAAGTGCTTCCCAGGACTTAAGAGGATATTTTACTCTGAGAGACACAAAGAACTAAACATGTTTGGTCTGGAACTAAGGAGACTGCATGGAGGCTTAAACCAGGTCTTTAAAATTCTCAAAGGCATGATAAAGTAGATCCAGTAAAATTCTTTCAACTTAAGGGTGAATCACGCAGTCAAGAACACCAGTGGAAATTAAAGGGAAGTACCTTTAGGGCTGAAGCCAGGAAGCACTTCTTTTTTCAAAGAGTTGTGAAATTCTTTGGAACAAACTACCATTATATTTAGTTGAAGCAGAAACCTTGACATCCTTTAAGTACTGTATCTGCATGAGATATCGGGACAACTTAGCTATTAGCTAAACAAATGAGCGTGATGGATTGAATTGTCAAATTTCATGTCCTTGTTTCATTATGGTCTGATGCCAGGAAACAAATAAAGACTGGTGATAGCTGAAAGCGTGTATGATTTACATGTGCGCTCTGGAATAACAGAAACATTTTTGGAGGCTGTTGTGTTATTTTTAGTCCCTTGAAAAAGATGTAGATTCTATGTGTTTCACGTTATTGGCTTAACAGTAAGTGCAAGTATATTTCTTGCATGCTTTATGCCTTATCAGGCATGGGCACCTAGAGCCACCTTCCTCTCTCTTTTCCGTGTACCATCGAAAGGCTGCCCAGAGCCAATGCCTAGCTTGTCCCACAAGGTTCAGCGAGGACACCACTACTTCCCACACCAATAATATAAAAAGTGATTGATTAAAGAAGACGGTGTCAGTGTTTGATGACTCTTTTGCCAGCACTATTTATAGCAAGGCTGACAATACCCATATTTTCTTTTGATTTTTTGCTGCTGCGTAGTTGTCTTTTTGTTATAATTAAAAGAGATGACATGGCTGCTGCCCCAGCCTTTTGCTTGTTTATTCTAGTCTGCTTTCCGGGTCACATTAGAGCTTATAAAACTATTTTTTCATAAAACATACAGTATGTTGCAAAGGTATGTAAATAAATGTGCTTGGCACTGGACATGAATTCATTACATTAATGTAAAACTGTCTTATGACCTGAATGGGCCAGTGTATGACTTTGACATACATTTTACTACAGGTTTTTTTTACCAATAATTATTTACCTGTAACAGCACACTACACTTGACTTGAGCATTCATAGTTTTCAGACTCTTTCTCTGTACGTTTAGCATTTGTTTGCTCAGAGGTTGATGCACTTGCTGCTTCCTGATCCGCTCTTCTTTTCTCCACCCTAGCGGCTCGCTTCTTCTCTTCTTTCGTCGGCATCTTTTCGCATTAAAACTGATTAAGTCAGTGTTTGTATTGCAATTACTTAGTATGTTTTCTTTCATTTTTTACTTAAGCTGGCACTTAAGTTTTCAATCTGCCTCAAGAATGATTTCAGATATGAAGGTATGAGGTAGGGGAAGTCACGGCAAAGGTGAAGAACGGCACCCATACGCATGTGCCACACAGCCGCCCTGCTGGCCGCTGCTGAGAGTTGATTCTACAATAAAATAAAATAAAAATAAAAACAGGAATAACCTTGCAGGTCATTCATGACCCCGAAAGTGAATAGTAGACATCACTTAGTATATGTGTACCAAATTTCAAGTCAATAGTTCAAACGGTTTGCAAGCTACAGTCGATTTAAAATCCTGGACAGACAAACGAACAGCCATGGTAGGGTATTACATATAAAGATTTGGTGCCAAGGAACTCCTGGAAATGTTAAATGGGTTGAATATTATCCAGTTAGTATAAATTGGGGCACTATATAGTAATGAGAAGAGATTGAAAAGAACTGAACAGGATATGACAGGTGACTTGGTTGTAAATAGACTTAAGATTCTGCTACACTGTGATGGATGAAGACTCCTTTTGCTGTGACTAGGAATGATCCAGATCTCGGACAGCAACCTTTACTGTTTTATCTTGTTTCATCACTTTGATCATTGTGTGTCAAAGCAACTCCAGTAAAATTGTGCCTGTTGGCTGTGTGTTTAATTAGTTGTACTTCATTATTTCTGTGATATTCCACATGCTGCAGACATGCAGTCAGTCAGGGGTTTATCAGTCTGAATTAGCGGGCCCAGGTGTGTCATTGGCCTCTGTAATAAAGGGAGCATATGGTGCCAGTGAGGAACAGAATGAGAGGGGAATCAATTTTGCTGCATACATCTCAGCATGTCAAGAAAATGTTGGGTTTTCAAAAAAATGTAAATTATGGTAAGCAGGGGCATAATTAAGGGCATTAAAGTGATATGCATTTAGGCTAAATGTCTTAAATAGCCCAAAGTAGTATGGCAGGGAAGACCAAGAAGAAGACAGGTACTTTATTCTTATGATTTTTTTACTGTTGTGACCATGTAGGGATGTAAAAAAAACTAGCATCTACTTGCATCCATTAAAACTAACTTTCCATCTTACGATTTAGGAAAAGACTTCTTGTAATAACCCAGTGGAAAAAAAAAGAAAAACAAAAAAGTCTTTAATGTGAAGTATGACATATCTGATTGTTCTGCATAGTTCCCCAAAGAAGTTTGCTATATGGGGTTTACAGCACACCATTTAAAACAGCAATTTCTTTCTGTATCCTTCCTTCTGATCCCTACCCTCATCTCTCTGTCTACTGTGTGTTTAGCCTTTTACCTTTTCTTCATTATTCAGCTTATGCTCCCCAAACACAAAGTCAGATGTCTTGCTTTTATGTATCTTGTTTACTTCTTGGGTTACTGAACTCATTCACATTTGGGAAAGAAGCATTTATTAAGTTTGCAGTGTCTGCAGTATCAGTTTCTAATATCTGCAATAACAAGCACACATTTTAAAGGCCGTATTATTGCCCTGTGTATTGTTCACACTGCTCAGTTGCCAAAGGTTATGATATAGATGTGATTACTGCAGCAGTTAAATTGTTATAGTACAGAGGTAAGTGGGATATATGACTCAAGAGTACACATGTAAAACATACTTTTTCAGACATTGACCCTAGGTGTCCTTATTTCCCAGCATGTTATAAGAGGTAACACTGATGATTCACTCTTACAGAAGTAGAGAATGTAATACTTTCAACAAGGTTTTAAACATTTTAACTTTATTTGATATGGAACATAAATATATTAAAGTATACCTGACAAAAAGACCAAATTCAGGTTACATTTGTAAACTTAAGTAATTCAGTGGCTTCCAAAATCAGATCTCGGGTACCCCCAGGTTCTTATTCTAATCAGTGCGTCATTCTTTTACTTGATTTCGTTCTTTAGTTCATTAGTTTGGTTTGGCTAACATATATTTGTAGTAAATTCATAAATATTTGCATTCTGCATATTTCCTTTACAGATTTCCTTTTAAATTACCCTCTTTTATGTAGAGTTTACCTTAATGGTTATCCAAATGCTGATTATTAGCAATAAGTAGTGTAGACTTACGTGCATTAATCTTACAAATGAGCTGACAAGTGATTGTGGCACTCAAATAATTGCTCTCCTTTAGCATTTAGTGCTGCCATCATTTGGACACAATTAAGTGAGCAAACTCTGTACAAGATGAAACTTAAGCATTTAAAGTTTGGCAAACATACAAGTATATTTCATAATGTTTTAGAATAGTATAATAAAAAATGATATCTCAATTAACAATGAGATTGGTTAAAAGTAAGAAAAATGAACTGATTGTGATATTGGTTAGAATAAAAACTTGAAGCCAAAGGGGTTCCTCAGGACTAAACTTGGGAACCACTGGTCTAACACTTTGAAATGCAGTTCATGAAATGTAATTTCAACAATGGTAGTATCATTACCTCACTGGCCTTTTCTAGTTTAGCATTTGTGCAGATATATAGAGAGATATGTAGGAAATTTCAGCAACCTATAAGTAATAACAGTATTTAGATATGTGCAAAAACTGCACTCGAATCTAAGTGTAGAATGAATGCATAATAATACACAAGTGTTTAAAAGTTTAGAATAACCCAGAAATGTTCATGTTTTTGATAAAATTGATTCATTTTTATCAAGGTAGCAATAAATTGATTTTAAAATATTGCCAATGTACTGACTCAGAGCAACAATAAGGATTTTTGATGATCAGGAAAGAAAACATAAACAGGAGATGAGCCAAAGTAAAAACCAGCAGGCAATTCAAGGTATGTTATAATAAGAGCAAAGCTCTAAAGCCTGGAAGTAATTCAGCAAAAGATTTACATGCTAACATGGGGATTTATCCACAACCACGGATAAGAAATGGCCTCTAGTGCCAACCTTTCAACGCATTGCATCAATAAAATCAGATGCAGCAACCTCTGCAGCCAAACTTACTGGCAACCGGGTGCAACATCCGTATATTCAGAATGAAGATGGTTTTATGGTAAAATGTTAAAAATTTCCAACTTTCTCAAAACATTTTGAAGAAAAAAAAGCATGTTATTTTTATAACCCTTGAATTTCTAAACCCCCAAACAAATAACAATAACAACAACATTTATTTATATAGCATGTTTTAATACATATTGTGTAGCTCAAAGTGCTTTACAAGATGAAGAAAGAAAAAATATAAAAATAAAATAAAGCAATACTAATTAACATAGAATAAAGTAAAATCCAATGGCCAGAAGGACAGCAAAAAAAAACTCCAGAGGGCTGGACAACAAAAAAAAAAAACAAAATCTGCAGGGGTTCCGAGGTCATGAGACCACCCAGCCCCCTCTGGGCATTCTACCTAACATAAATGATCTCAATCAGTCCTCATGGTTTTTCAGTCTTTACGAAGAATTAGATGATCATGTGGACATCTGGCCTTCAATCCATCAATATAAGGACTGCATGGTGCTTTGATCAGGTAGTGGTGGCGCAGGGCGCCACAACAGAAAACTGGAAAAAGAACAGCCGGGAAAGTAAGGGTTAGTATGGCTTGCAGAGCCATGAAAAAAACAATAATTAAATGCATATGCAGAATATCAGGGTTACACTAAATTGAAGCTATAAGAAAGCCAGAAAGCCATGTTAAAAGAATGGATTTTTAGCAGTTTTTTAAAGTTCTCCATTGTATTAGCCTGGTGATTTCCTATTGGTAAGCTATTCCAGATTTTAGGTGCATAACAGCAGAAGGCTGCCTCACCACTTCTTTAAGTTTAGCTCTTGGAATTATAAGTAGACACTCATTTGAAGATCTAGATCTATTTAAAAAAATTAGCTCCAAAACCCACAAAAAATTAATAAAAATGACTATACACAACAGCCAAGACATTACCAATGTTGCAAATGGCAAGTACTGCTTGAAATGACAAATTTTTAATTTATTATTTACATACACCTTGAAATCCCCATTTTCAGCAGCCATTACTCCAGTGTCCTAATGATAAGCTCTCTTAGCTCTTCCTTAATGAATCATGTTTAAATGCTAAATTTGTTATTACAGAAACCTTTGTAAAAGTGTTGGCACAGCTAACAGTAATTTGTCTTGTTTTGTGTTGCAAGGTACTTGCCTTCCTAAAGTTCAATTCTGGATTCAAAATGTTCAAAACAAAACAAATATCTCAAGAAAAAAGTCAGTCTATTGTTGCTTTGTGAAATTAAGGTTATTCCGTAAAGCAGATTGCCAAGAAACAGAAGATTTCAGTCAAAGGTGTCCACTGCTGTGTTGACACCTTGACACTTGATCTAATTTGGACAGAAAAACATGTGAAAGGCACAAATGCTATAAGAGGATAAGTACATCAGAGACCATAGTTTGAGAAACAGGTGCTTTACAGGTCCTTAGTTGGCTGTTTCCATAAATAGTGTACTCCAAATACAAGTGTCATCTGCAACATTAAACCAACAATTCTGGCATTCTGGTCTTAGAGGCAGAGTTCCAAAGAAAAAACAATATGTGAAACTGGCAAATAAAAAAAAAAAACACTGAGAAATCCACCATTCAATGCCAGTGTTTTTCTGCCTATATTACTTTTCTTTTCAGTACTGCAGATGGCACTGGTACCAAACACTTAGTAAATGGACCACCTGAGATTATACTCCCTGGATGAAGACCGAGGTTAGGTAAACCTTGAGTTTCCATGACATTCATCCCAGAGTCGTTGGTTTTGCTACTGTTGACCTGTACCCATCGACAAAATCATCTACCAGGCTTCTCTATTCCTCCTGTAAAAACGTACACAGCTAATGATTGTTGTGAAATCTGAAAGTGTTCATACAGTAGGTAGCACAGTTTATAATTGTATGCAATGCCTGACATATACAGTATACAGTGAACAGGACCTTCAGTCATGAGCTATGTTTTTCATGTGTTTGTCTGAGTGTTCTGGAGGTGTTGCTTTAATTCAAAAGATATATCGCAAATAATTATAATAATAAGTGGTAGTGCTTGTGTGAGACCCATGTCCTACCAAAAATTAGTCCATACCTTTCACCCTGGATAAATCGTGACTTTTTGCAATACATATCTTCTCAGTTTGACTCACTTTTGCTTAAGAGAACCCTGCAGTTATAGACAGTTTGAGGTCAATAAAACAGACCTTCTTATTTCAAGCTTACTTTTTCTTGGAAATTCACAAATATTCTCACTGACAAGTGGTTCATCCTCATACACCTTCCATGGAAAACACCCAAAGGGCATCCTCACTGAATATCCAAGCTACTTGAGCTCTCTCATCTTGATGCAAAAGTTCAGCTCCAATGTCGTCAAACATTTACAAGCTTTGAAATCACTGGAAAAAGCAGATATGCAATTGAACAATTAGAATATTTTGATGGTTTAAATATACTAAGAACGATTGTATCACAGGTCAATGTGTCAGTTACAACCCTGTCAGGGGAATACTATATGTAAGCAAGACTGGTTAGAAACTGAAATCCAGATTCTAGTGGGTTTGTTTACCAGGTGAAGGAAACTCAGCATTTAAGTGATTTTCATTTTTTTAATATTTGAAGTAATGCAATTTAAAATAATTTGGACTGTGCCATGCCCTGTCATTAACTCCAATTCCAATTTAACTGTATGAGCTACATATGCTCTAGCCCAGAGGCCTGTGAGTACTTGCAATAACTGGCTAAATTGGATTGTTCTTCGATCCTCCAATTCACAATTTGCAGTAAAATGCTTACAATTTTGTCCAGTCAGTCTACCCATATTCATAATGCCATCTCAAACATCAGTTTTGTATATTTTTCATGTACTGTTAAGTGACATTGAAACATGTCTGCTGGATAATTTGAGAAAATAGCTGTAAACATATAATAGAGACATTACCAACAATAAATGAAATCACCTAAAAACTCCTTAATTCATTACATATTTTGAAAATGAAGGGAAGACAGTGAGCTAGCAGCAGCAGCAGCAGCAGCACACTAGCAGAAAAAAACTAGCTTGTATCACTTTAACCAGCAGAGCCTTCAGTGATGCGACTCCTATGGTAGAGCAGTCAGAGGCATTTGAGTGGCAGTCAGTTAGCAGAAAAGAGAAAAAATGTTATTGCCAAGAAGTGGATTACTGAAGCTAGGCTGTAGTGTCAAAGCATGAAAAAAGTCAATTGATGGGGTCTGTTGGGATGCTTTTGATGAAAGCAATGAATGTTCTGGGTGAAAAAAGGGGTAAAGTTACCCTTGTTATGTCAGAATAAATAAAGGTGTGTGTTTTTCTGCATGTATAGGAATTTATAAGAGCCAACACAGATGCTTTAGAAAAAGCCTGTTTTTATATTCACTCAGAAAGAGGGAGAAAGTGAAAAAAGAGGGAGAGAGAGATGTGTGTAGTTTGTGAGTTTATGAGTTAGTCAGACTGTTATTCTGTCCAATACTGTCTCATGAATTATTGAAAAGAAAAGGTGATAATTTAATGAGCATAATACAAGTGTATAAGTATTAGATAAAGTAGAGTCCTTATTTATTGATTTGTTTTAAATCTCTAATGGTAAGTCCGATGCAATGGTCAGGACAGAAAAAAAAACTCCCATGTGGCAGCTGGGGCAAAAACGAAATCTGCACAGGTTCTAGGGATGAAAGATGGCACAGCACCCACTGGACAAAGATTATTTCTAGAGAAAAATGTTGCCTCATTATTGAAACAATCATTAAGATGATAACATATATTTAAAGCTGAACAACACTCCTTACAAAGAAATTAGAGACAGATATTAATATATTTGTTTTAACAATAGTGTATCATAAATATATACTATAGATAGACAGATAAACCACATATTCAGTAATTGAATAATTCTATATCAACTGGCTTGTTTTTTTTTTTTTGTTTTTTTTTTGTTGGCTCAGCAGGCTCCTATCAATCATGGAGAATCCACTGCATCCACTAAACAGTATCATCTCCAGACAGAGGAGCAGCTTCAGCGACAGACTGCTGTCACTGTCCTGCTCCACTGACAGACTGAGGAGATCGTTCCTCCCCCACACTATTCGACTCTTCAATTCCACCCGGGGGGGTAAACATTAACATTATTCAAAGTTATTGTCTGTTTTTACCTGCATTTTTATTACTCTTTAATTTAATATTGTTTTTTGTATCAGTATGGTGCTGCTGGAGTAGTGCTGGACTTTTATAAAAGTTTAATAAAGTAAAAATAATGTTGTGTATATCTTCGCTTAAAAGGTAATTCCATGCCAGGCCAGGGAGTGGCAGGGTGCACTAAACCTTCCTCTGATATTTCTGCAGACCAAATATGTAAGATTCTGCCTGATTCAGCCCAAACGACACCACTTCCGTTTACGGCTCCAAGGATGATGTCACTTCTGGGTCTGTCATCAAGAACATCACTTCCAATTCTGGATCTTAATGACATCACTTCCAGATACCTGCCTTAAAAGAGCAGTCAAATTCCACATACCTTAGATCAGTCTGGAACTCCAACCTATGCACATCAGTGTCAATTTTCATACCCTTTTGCAGCCAGGGACAATATACACACAAGTAAACCTTTTTTGTGTGTGTCGAAGCTGGTTCTTTGACAAGTGATATACTTAACCACTATAAATAGTTCAATTTTGACTATATTCATGAGTTTTATAAATTATAAACTAACTCTACAGTTCCAAAATTATCATTTATTTGCAATTATAATATATTGTATATATGTATATTTAATTTCCACAGTATATATAATACTTTCATTTACTTGTCTTTTATATGTTCAGTATATGTACAATATATCAGCTTATATACAACTAACTGAAGTACCGAGCGTCGCCTTGGTAAATTTGCAGAATAAGTTAAGGAAAGAAAGCAAAAGCTTATGTGTTTTTTAAATGGTTACCGTATTGTTATTGCTAGCTGTCCAGTCTGTCATCCACATTTCCTCTCTAAGTCTCCGCTCTCGTGAATACAGAATTTGTCTTTATGAAGAAAAGCCAACAAAGTAGAAGTTAAACAACAATCCTTTGATTTTCCATTGTGTTGCACTGTAAAAGTGCATAATACAGCACTCCTTTTTATGTAACAGTAGATGGAAGTAGCACACAGTGTTGCCTGGGTAAGTAATATTAAGCTGTTGTCATTTTGTCTGCTAGTCAGGCATCAGTCTCTTTGGATGTTTCACTTGCTTTACAGAATCAGGTAGCACTAGTTTTCAACCTAACACACAGGAAAAAAAACCCTGGGACCCTCAGGGTCAAAATTTGAGGTTTCAAAGTAGTCTATATGGTCATGGAGAGCAACTAAGCCAAATTTGGTCTAGATCATACAAAAGGAGTAGGATAGTATAGGGAAATTACAGACAGACACTGTATTTTAAACATATAAATATGCATATAAAAATACTAAAAGAAACACAAAGAACTGGAAAAGGTTTGGGGCTCCACGGGACACCCCATTTAATATCCACTTGAAAATGAAAAGTAGAAATGCAAGCAAAGCTCTTCTGATGTTTCTTGTCAATGAATGCAGCTCATCTCAACTAAAATGTGCTATATTGTAGTATATATATGTATATAGTTCAATCTATCTGCCTATATATTCTATATGTATATACAGTATATACACAGTGTTATATACAGTATATATGTATATATTTATATCATCATATCATACAGCATGTAATTTTATGGGTAATTAGACCTAGAAATTTGAAGTTGACTTATTTCCTTGATTCATAATTCAGCTTTTATGATAGTAAGTAATTATTTTGGTTTGGTTAAATATTGTAGAATTTCATGAAGATCTGTGCTGTTTACAATAGAGAAGCCTTGAATATTCCTGAGTCTAATTCTGTACTTCAATAAGAGTAGAGATAGCCCGATTAGTGATTGTTTTACATAGTTGTGATAGAGTATGGAATTTGTAATAAAACATACAGTATGAGAGTTTAATATACAGTAGAAGCAAATATGATCTGGTACACCAACTTTTTTCACTGATGACTTTTTTAAATGAATTCCACTCATGTAAATATGGGGGAAAGATTCAGTTATATCATAGGTTTATTTTTCTGAATTTCATGATAGTGTAATAAATTGATACTTTATAGGGCACAATAGTTGTTCAACAGACGTGTATGCATCATGGTTCTGTGTGATAATTGTACAGTGTATTTAAAGTTCATAATAGTGTTTTTTTTGTGTTGCTTACTGTCGTCTACAGTATAGAGAGGCTGTGTAATATTTTTTCTTGTTGTGTCAGAATCCATGCATTAATGGCACAGTCCTAAGTGTGTTATTATTAAAAATATTTTTATTGCTTTGTTAAAAAAAAAATTACTTTTAAGGGGATTTAAAATTTTCAAAGCCTACGTCCTGAAAATGCCTTAATGTGCCCCAGATTCACCCTGAGCCCAACACGTTTATCAAGTACTGTTACGTCCATTTTAGAAAGACATTCCTTTTTAGTGTTGGTAACTCCTTAGTTTAGTTGCTGCAAACATGAATTTATTACTCATTAACTCTTATGTAACAAGACCTTAACAAAGGCTCCTTTTGGTTTTAATTATGCTTATGAAGCATTAGTGAATATTCAATTCTGTGCAGTGTGGCATAGTAAGAACCTTTGATACCTCGGTAAATTATTTATGGATATGAAGGATTCACAGGACTTATACTGAAGTATCAAGGGAAATATGTCTATCTTAAGCCATTTCTGACCATTTTAAAGTCAAGATTCTTCAGTAAGCCACATTGTAGAGTAAAAAAAAAATCTTTATGCTTTTTAAGTGTTATTAACACTTAATAATGAGTAATATATGCATTTTTGTAGTACCTAAACTGAAGTGTTACCTTAATATCTGTTAAACACATGTAATATACTGTATTATTTTGTGTTTTTAGTGCATGTCGAGATGTCAGTTCTGATGTTAACAAAAACAACAAAGACCTTGTGCAAGACTAATACAATTGACAGATTATTTAATAATGCCTCAAAATAAACTAAAATAATGTGTTAATTTTAAAAAAGTGACTATTTTGCCATTTAATTCTGTATCCATTGAACATGCCATCACTTTTTAAGCCTCAGGAAATGTTAATACACAAAGTTGAGTGCTTGATCTAGTATAGCAAGTCAGCAATTTAATTTAAGAGTCTAAATGAGATCTCATCAGACCGCCAAATTTAATCTCAGTCGAACTCACTTAGCATTTTCATTGTTAGACCATTCACTAAAAAATCTTGCACACTTTTTAAAAGCTTGCCTTCTGCGTCTACGTGCTTTGAGTACCAAGAGTGCCTATACTATACTTTCTAACTTAACATAAATACTTAGAAGTTATTCTTGACAACCTTTTATTGCGACTTCATTCATTCATGTTAATAGTATATTTTAAGAATGAAATGATCTGTGAAGCAAGTTACAACGTTACATTTCGGAAGAAATCAAACCATATATTTATACACATAGTATTATTAAAGTCAATGTTGCTTCATACTCATGAATTGCTTTTGAATATTATTCAACAGTGAAGTATCATTTTCATTACCAGGCTTACACTAAAAAGTATGGAGTTTTTCAATGGTATTTTTAAAAGTCATTTCTATTAAGTCACATGGACTGCTTGTCTACTAAAACGACTAATTAATTAAAGACAATGCAAGGCCATAAATATCATAATAACTCACTTTACATAAAATTTAATGTTTTCTTGCTGTTTTTTGTAACATTTTCTGTTAAAGCAAATAGCATGTGCAGCTCTTTCATTTCTTTTTGTTCTTAAGCATATTAGTTATGACTTTCTGAATATGGCTGCTATGGATTACTGCTAGGAATATAAGTATATAGATTTATTTATCTTTTTATTATCAATAATATATGTAAGTGAACAATCTAGTAAGCTGATGTGGAGTTTGATAAGCTTGGGAGTCGCATGGGAAATGTCAGCTCTGAGCTGGTTCATTCTGTTCAATTCTGTTCAATCAGGTTCTTCCAGCACATTCATGCTCCTAGTTTCCTCCATATTTCATTATTCCTGTTCCAAATTTGTGAGCACCTTCAAGTTTCTTCATGGTAAAAGTGGGTATTATATAATTCAGTTGAATTCAATTCTGTCTATTTTTGTATACCATTTTTTACTGCTTAGAGACTTCTAGTGTTAACATATTTACAGCTATATTATGCTAACAATAAACTACAAAAACTTACAATGCTTAAATATATACACAAGAACAAATTAAATCAGTGTTTTTATTTACCAAACAACAAGTACTCATGATAAAATTAATATTTATACAAATCTTAACTTGATCCATATGTATTGTGTATATGTAAGACATGAATTCTCCCTCACAATTTGAAAATGTTTAACTTTGTTTCTAAATAATACTTAACTGCTATGTCTGTCAGAAAAATATGTTGTTATCCACTCAAAGGTCACACACCTATGCGATGAATACTTACACTTTAAATTTTATGTAATTTTTAGAGGTCTCTTTTCACTTTACTTGAAATGTTTCTTGTTGTTCATGTTGGGGCAGGAGGTATTGCTATTGCCTCATGGATCCAGTGTCCTGCATATACGTTCTGAACCCAGCCATTGCCTTTGTGGAAGCAACATGATCTCACCATGTCATTTTTTTGGTGGAAATTCTCTTAATTTGGTTGTTTGTTGGATTAGCAATGCTATATCAGCCCTACTATTTATGTGGGTGTGCCTCTGTGTTCACCAAAGGATGGCCTGGTACCCTGATCAGGTGTTGTTCCTATCTTGCACTGTATGCTCAGAAAAAAGCAGATTTAGATAGATAGATAGATAGATAGATAGATAGATAGATAGATAGATAGATAGATAGATAGATAGATAGATAGATAGATAGATAGATAGATAGATAGATAGATAGATAGATAGATATGGTGGAGCAACGATCTTAAATTAGAGAATATGTTCTTATACAATGTAAAAAGGGAAATGGAAGGTTGTTATATTTATAAAAATGTATTTACTTTATATTACATGTATTGTTTATGTTCCACTTTTAAACATAACTCGATTATGCTTAAGTTATTGAATCTTGTTGGATGTACAATATACTAATTTCATTCATTTAGGTAGAAGTCAAAATAATTATATTTAGTCCTCACCGTAAATTAATAAGTACCAAATGGATTCATCTTCAGTGGACGTTGAAAAACTTGGTGGTAAAGTCATGTGACTTTCAAAGAAGCAACAGGTTGTGGGTTTGAGTTATTGTCGCCGATTCAGAAGAAAAGGTTAGTGTAATAAAAGTTTAAAAAAAAACAAAAAAACACACACACAAGAAATATTCAGATATTCACTTAAAACACTTAATTACACATTAATGTTACTCCGTTTCACGTTTTTCCTTGCATTCTCTTTTAATATTTAATCAAACTGTGCTCACTAACTACTGTCACAGGTCAGTAAAGGTACTATTAAGTTGTCTCGATTTACTCGCTTAGTACAGGTACGTTAACGTACTTGATATTAAAAAAAGTTCTGACTTTCGTTATGGGTCAACTACTTTCAGCATTGCTGTTCATTAGTATTATCATAACATTGCTCAACCAGATAAATACTATTAATACAGACAAATAAATAATACACCTGAGTACAATACAATGCAGTTGCCAAACTTGCTCATTTAAAAATAAAGAAAAAAAAATATTTTGTGAAAGAAGGTGTCAAGCAGCAATTTTCGCACCTTATATTTTACTAATATTTAACATTTATTGTATATTATATACCATTACATACATATATATAAATGTATTTTATAATATAACACTCTATCCAAGGTGCATTTTGTGTTCATATTTAGTAATACATTGGTCATGGCATTCTAGCACAGCCAAATAGGCAGTGTTCTTGTACAACTGTTTGAATACTAATCTTTTGTATTTTTGTTGGTTTGTATTGTTTTTACCAAATAAAACTACTTTGGTATAAGCAAACCTGTTTATTTCTTATTAATAATTTTGAACATGAACTATGAAATGTTACTGGAACCAGTATAATTGAAAACCTAAACAGGTTATAGCTAAGTAACTCAATGAGGTGCATTTTTAAAAATATTATTAAACAATTGTTAAAATATTATGCTTTATTGACATGTTCATTTAACATAATATAATTAATCTAACAGAGAATGAAAAAGTTTCATTCATTTTATATAAAAATATGTTGTTTCAGGATGTATTAATTTAGTGCATTAAGCATAATTAAATTATTTTCGATAAAAGCAATTTTATTATGTGCAACCGATGTACATATATTTATATATTTTTAATCTAACATACCATATTTTTCAGTGTACATTATTGTTGAGTCTAAGACTGGCCGTGTGTGTGTGTGTGCGTTTTGTGTGTGTGTGTGTTTGTGTGTGAGTGGATCTCCAATGGCCTGTTGCTGCCTTGTTCCTCAGCTGACTTAGGCTACCTGAAACTGTAAATTGAATTAAGCAAGTTCAAGAATGTACTGTGTGTTCGTATGAATGTTTGTTTCCTACCTGCATCTTTCAGGTGATTATGTCTTTAAAATTTCACTATAAATAAATAGCTCAAACTCCCAATAAACATCTGATATAATTGACATGGGAACTAACTGCATGTTTCTTGACTCCTGCTACAGTGCAGTAAGCATTAAACCCAGTAGAAAAACAAAACAGTGCCTCAGCCCTGGTGTTTGTACACTCTTCTCTATGCATGCAGCTCCGTTATTATACTGTTGTGACTTCTTCTCACATACTACATTGATGTCCAAAACTCAGTCTGGGTGGGCTACAGTAGTAGCATTGCTTCATTTTAGACAATTTTCTTGAATGGACATAAATGACTGCTGGTAATAGAAAAAGTTTATGGTCATAATTTCAGATCAGTCACTTGTTAAGATTTAGAATCCTTAATGGCTTATTTTGCAATTTAACAGCTGAATGCAGACTGTTTATTGTTATTTGAGATGCAAAGGATAAAGGAACCAAAAAGCTAAACTCGTCCCTTTTGCACAATAGCAGTCTGATAATCAAGAATCTGACTCAATAACATGTTTGAGAAAAGAAAATTTAGGAAATCTGAAAAAGTGAAAAGTAGCAATCTTCTCTGGTTACAAACCATTGTGATGGTGGTCTCAGAAAAGGACAACTGGCAGTATTAGAAATAACTGACATGGCAGAATGAGGCCACTGACAAGCTAAAAAAATTAATAAGGTCTATTACCAGCAAAACTATGATTCTGATGTAGAAAGTGGCTGGACAGAAAACCTGTAGCAGCTTTTCAACAACCCCTTGTGAACATTATTCCACTGTATTTTGAGAATTTGAAACTTTACAGTTTGCTTTCTGTGACTGCACCTGGAAAAATAAAAAAAATGATTCTGAACTTTGTTTTTGTTGTTACTTTTACAGAATCTAACTTACAGTGTCTGTTTTAACTCTGTGGCTTTGCAAACATACATAAGAGAATATTTTGTAACAAAGTATTCCATTTTTCTTACACTATAGAAAAAAATAAACTCTAAATTCTCAGAATGAATTCAGTTTTTTTAAATAAATAAAATAGTAATTATTTCACCTTTGGGCCATAACTTTTAATGTGATGTTATTAATCTGGCAGTCCAACATCCACATTGCACACTGTCAAATAAATGTTTACAATAAAGCATTGAAATATTTTGACCATTTTAGTATTAAAAGTAAACACTGTAATTCACAAGGCCAATTCAATCTCCCATTGTGTGATATAAAACCTTGTTCTAACTGTACCATAGGAAGAGAGTTTCTTTATAATTTAATATACGAGGGACGTTCAAAAAGTTTCCACACTTTTTTAAAATCTATTTTTATTAAGAATTTCAAAAACAAATTACATCACTTTTCTACATAGTCACCTTCCTTTGCGATGCAGCGTCGTACCAACGTTTTAATGCCCAATTACTCCTCCTCTCGCCTTCACTGTTCCAATGAAAATATAAAAGTGTGGAAACCTTTTGAGCGTCCCTCGTATAACGCAATATAAAAATATATGGTATAATGTTGTGTGCTTATTTCTTTATATAATATACTAGACGGAACTATTGTTTTAGCCCTTAAAGCTAAGTGCAATAGTGTCATCTAATTGAAATTAATTCAACAGAGTGTAACTGCAGTCCAAAATACCTGCGAGGTCACTTGTGACATACTCACTGCAGGGCATCATTCTCGATAAGCTCTGTTATGAATATGAACAATTTTTAATTTTTCTCCATGGTTGTTCCAAATACAGTACTTTTGTTTTGTTTTCAGGTTTTTCTGAATATGTAAAACACAATTATGTAATTACTTTTCACATCTGGGGTGATTTTTACGTTGTTTAAAATATTTTGTTAATGGGATGGTACTGCCATTTTGAGCAGCATCTCTTGTGGCTGACAGGCATGTTTCTACAACATGACAATGATAGGTTGTGAACTGTTGTCTCACTAGTGAGATGTTATAAAGGTCAGCGTCATGCATCTCCCGTTGTTCATGTTTCTGGATTTCCTTCAAAAGACTAGTGTGTGCTTATTTATTAACCATTTTCTTAGCAATGATTTTTTTTGCATGTTTAATTTCTGACCATGATTTTGGTTAGTGCTTAGACATTCAGTGTTTTTAACTTTCTGATTTGTCCCTGGTTCACATTAAACTTCATTTGTTTTCATATTATGGCCCATCGCTGTTTTCAGTGTACTCACATATTGCATTTGCAGAGCAGTACAAGCTCATTCCAAAGTGTTTGTTGTGTGTACCGAAAAAGTGCATTGCATTTGTCATTCTTACAGATGATGTATAAAGTGACACTAGAACTTAAATGAAATTTCAAATAGAAAAAAATAACAGAGACTGATAGAGGAGGTACTAATTCTGTTGGAGCCCATTGACTGTCAAACAATGGGAAATAGTTGATTATATGACTGTGCGAGTCACAAATTCGGGTCCTGGGGAGGCAGTGATCCCTCTTTATAGTTATTAATAGAGTATGTTATTATTTACATGATTTATTCCTCCTCCTTGCTGAGTACATAAGGGGAGATCACTACAATGGTTAAATGACTCAAATGAGATTAGTACTTACTCTGTCAGTTTTTTTTATTTCCAATATTTTTTTTCTATTTTAATTTTCCTTGATTAAATTGTAGTGTGAATTTATCGGTTGCTTCAGTTATCTGACATTTGGTATAGGATTCTCAATAGCAGTGCTAATGCTGGTAATTATTCCACCTACTGCAGAGGAAAATACAATGCATTTTATTATTACATGCATCTCAAAATAGATGACACATCTACAATGTTAAAGCTGATTATACACAATAGAATATAACTGCCAGAATGACAGAAATTGGCTTTAGCTCTATCTATCTATCTATCTATCTATCTATCTATCTATCTATCTATCTATCTATCTATCTATCTATCTATCTATCTATCTATCTATCTATCTATCTATCTATCTATCTATCTATCTATCTATCTATCTATCTATCTATCTATCTATCTATCTATCTATCTATCTATCTATCCTTCTTTAATTAGAAACATTTAATTGTTTACATCCAGCATTTGAATTTGCTTCAAAATGGAATGAAACAACTTTCCTTAGTTGATTGAGTATTCACTTTAATTTCTTCCCCAAAGTTTTTAATCCAGGAAGAGGATTTTCTTTTTGATTTGCTGGTTGTTTATCACATGTGGAGATGTTTTTATTGTTTTATATTGTTTCTCATCTGGCTCTTGGTGGTGAAAGATTGACTTCTGAAGAGTAATACTGAGACTGCAGAATTTCTGTTTTCATTTTCATAGCTATACCCAAAGAGAAAGGACACAAAGAACTTACTTTTGGTGCTCAGCTTCTAAAGCTTACCACTGACGAGCCACTTTGTAGAAGTCAATTTTTTCCAGCTTTGCTTTAAAATGTATTTTGCAAATATGAAGGCAATGCCCAGTTTTAACAGTTCACAGACATTTTTGATCTTCCTAAAATGTGTTTTTTTCATTATTAGTCATGCTTGTTGTTGATAGGAGAAGCACTTGCTCATCATATAAAATAATGGAGTCAGCAATGCCCTTCATCTTCTAGTTTTCTACTACATGCACTATTGATACACCAAACCTTTGAAAGGACATACAGATGTGGTTTTCCTTTACATTGCAAAATGTACTTGCCACACCAGTTAGGCATCTTGAGCAGGAAGGGAGCCAAATCACTGTGTGATACTTTGTGTGACAGATTGAATGATTTACAGTAGATATATGTAGTAAATATATATATATATATATATATATATATATATATATATATATATATATATATATATATATATATATATATATATACAGTGCATCCAGAAAGTATTCACAGCACATCAATTTTTCCACATTTTGTTATGTTACAGCCTTATTCCAAAATGGATTAAATTCATTTTTTTCCTCAGAATTCTACACACAACACCCCATAATGACAACGTGAAAAAAGTTTACTTGAGGTTTTTGCAAATTTATTAAGAATAAAAAAATTGAGAAAGCACATGTACATAAGTATTCACAGCCTTTGCCGTGAAGCCTTGAAATTGAGCACAGGTGCATCCTGTTTCCCCTGATCATCTTTGAGATGTTTCTGCAGCTTAATTGGAGTCCACCTGTGGTAAATTCAGTTGACTGGACATGATTTGGAAAGGCACACACCTGTCTATATAAGGTCCCACAGTTGACAGTTCATGTCAGAGCACAAACCAAGCATGAAGTCAAAGGAATTGTCTGTAGACCTCTGAGACAGGATTGTCTCGAAGCACAAATCTGGGGAAGGTTACAGAAAAAATTCTGCTGCTTTGAAGGTCCCAATGAGCACAGTGGCCTCCATCATCCGTAAGTGGAAGAAGTTTGAAACCACCAGGACTCTTCCTAGAGCTGGCTGGCCATCTAAACTGAGTGATTGGGGGAGAAGGGCCTTAGTCAGGGAGGTGACCAAGAACCCGATGGTCACTCTGTCAGAGCTCCAGAGGTCCTCTGTGGAGAGAGGAGAACCTTCCAGAAGGACAACCATCTCTGCAGCAATGCACCAAACAGGCCTGTATGGTAGAGTGGGTAGACGGAAGCCACTCCTTAGTAAAAGGCACATGGCAGCCTGCCTGGAGTTTGCCAAAAGGCACCTGAAGGACTCTCGGACTATGAGAAAGAAAATTCTCTGGTCTGATGAGACAAAGATTAAACACTTTGGTGTGAATGCCAGGCATCATGTTTGGAGGAAACCAGACACTGCTCATCACCGGGCCAATACCATCCTTACAGTGAACCATGGTGGTGGCAGCATCATGCTGTGGGGATGTTTCTCAGCGGCAGGGACTGGGAGACTAGTCAGGATAAAGGGAAAGATGACTGCAGCAATGTACAGAGACATCCTGGATGAAAACCTGCTCCAGAGCGCTCTTGACCTCAGATTGGGGCGACGGTTCATCTTTCAGCAGGACAACGACCCTAAGCACACAGCCAAGATATCAAAGGAGTGGCTTCAGGACAACTCTGTGAATGTCCTTGAGTGGCCCAGCCAGAGCCCAGACTTGAATCTGATTGAACATCTCTGGAGAGATCTTAAAATGGCTGTGCACCGACACTTTCCATCCAACTTGATTGAGCTTGAGAGGTGCTGCAAAGAGGAATGGGTGAAACTGGCCAAGGATAGGTGTGCCAAGCTTGTGGCATCATATTCAAAAAGACTTGAGGCTGTAATTGCTGCCAAACGTGCATCGACAAAGTATTGAGCAAAGGCTGTGAATACTTATGTACATGGGATTTCTCAGTTTTTTTATTTTTAATACATTTGCATTAACCTCTAAGAAGACAAGGAAAAACTCCCAAAAAAACCTAGTAGGGAAAAATGGAAGAAACCTTGGGAAAGGCAGTTCAAAGACAGACCCCTTTCCAGGTAGATTGGGCGTGCAGTGGGTGTCAAAAGAAGGGGGTCAATACAATACAATACAGTACAGTACACAGAACAATTTCTCAATATAGTAAGAAATAAAAAATATAAATTTTAGAAGTACAGAGCAGAATTTAACAGTATCAGAGTAACATCCATCCATCCATCCATTTTCCAACCCGCTGAATCCGAACACAGGGTCACGGGGGTCTGCTGGAGCCAATCCCAACCAACACAGGGCACAAGGCAGGGAACCAATCCCGGGCAGGGTGCCAACCCACCGCAGGACACACACAAACACACCCACACACCAAGCACACACTAGGGCCAATTTAGAATCGCCAATCCACCTAACCTGCATGTCTTTGGCCCGTGGGAGGAAACCGGAGCGCCCGGAGGAAACCCACGCAGACACGGGGAGAACATGCAAACTCCACGCAGGGAGGACCCGGGAAGCGAACCCGGGTCCTCAGGTCTCCCAACTGCGAGGCAGCAGCGCTACCCACTGCGCCACCGTGCCGCCCTCAGAGTAACATCAGAGAAAGTATTCAGAATTTGAGTCTTAGCATAATAAATACAGAGCTACTGCCACCAGTCATTCTCAGACCACCTCAGATGGTCAGATAACCTGTCAGTTCTCCTGCTACCAGCTTACAAGCAGAGACTGAAATGCGAGGAGCCAGTTATGAATGTGGTGCAGTGCTGTCAGGGCCTATCTTAAGGCATGAGAATGCTGGGCAGTTGCCTGGGGGCCCCACAAGCATTTAGGGCCCCATGCTAATCTATGTATGTTGTGACTTGCTGAGTGGTTGTGTAGGTAGGCGCCCCAGTGCACTGCTGTGCCCGGCGGTCTATAATGCTGTTAAGATGGCCCTGAGTGCTGTACTAAAGAAGCACACAATTAACTACTTGGCTGCTTTGATTGTGCAGTCTGGGTCATGTTTAAAGACTCTTCACCAGATCTGTATGAGTATGCAGACTTCATAACAGGATTGATCAAAAACAATGTGTGGACCACTGTGTGCCTATGAAAACAATCCACATATTTTCTAGTAAGAAACCACAGATCTTACACCAATATCATTTTCATTTTCACCTCAGTTAATGGTTTCCACAGCCCCTCACTGGAGTTCATCCTCACTGGGTACACCATGTACTAGTATGACACCTGCTTGCCTCAAGATCTTAAAGTATTGAACAGAGTGGTGAAGAGGGCACAGAATATTACCAGCATCCTGCTCCATTGTTTTCATGACATATACAACACTCGCTGCTGTAGACGGGCAAAAAGAGTAATAGAAGACCTGAGCCATTCTGTAAAGCCACTTTTCTCACTTCTCCTTTCTGGCAAATGGTACAGGGCCATTGGCACTGACACCTGTAGATATAGGGACGGGTTCTTCCCATAAGTTGTAACGTTGCTGAGCAATCATTAAAATTCAAATATTGTAACATAACAAACAGTGTGTATAAATATATGCAGTAATATAAATGTACATATATGTGGCATCGTAATTATATTTTTTATTTCACTTAATTATTGTTGTTATTTTTTACATTATTGCCTTCTGCTCTGAGGAGCTATGCAAGTATGATTTTCCCTGTGCTATGTACATACGTCCATAAACTTGGCAAATAAAATTAATTTGTGTTAATTTTTTTTCCATTATGCTGATAGATAAACGTGGCCAATATTTCATAAGGTTGTCTTAATATCCTCCTATCCAGTAATTTTACAGTGCTGCTGCTAGCACTATTATCTTTCTTGTCCATCTTTCTTTTTCCCCTTTGAAGGGAATTGTTCTGGTCATATAAATACCTATAGTTATGTTATGGTGCAAATATGTCTTATGCATTAACTAAGTATGTTTTGTTCTCTTCATTATCCAATAAAAGTAATTGATCCCAAATGAAATATGTTGTGCAAGAAAGTTTAGTTTTTTTTTATCTGTTCTTAATGTTGAAGGTCTGAAGGTTGACATTAACTTTATAAATAATTATACAGCAACTATGGTTTAATCTGTAAAATAAAATTTTGTAATAATGACATCCTAATGCAGTACTAAGGAAGGAAGATGGGTCAATCTACATTTACAAAGTAATTTATTTTAATGAGCCCATTAAAGAGAGGTATAGCAATAGACTAACAACAGTGGTCTATGAATTTCTGCATTTTATATGATAGATTCTGATTGCATGAAATATGTGGTTTTGTTTTAAAGGCTTTTTATTTTTAATGTTTTACTACATATTGTTGCACATTAACTATCAACACTGATAGATTAAAAGGAGAGAGAACAATCTCATATATAATTCATCATTACAGCATAGTCTAAAGCATAAATCTTTTCACAGAAAAGCAAAATGATAAATGTGTTGTAAGCTAATTATGAGTCCTTTTGTGTGTAGTATGTAATGCATATTTGACAAATGGAAATCACTAACATAACAGTTTCTACAGTGAACCATAAAGGAGTAAATTAGAGTCACGTATGCCGTCATGGCCTGTCTAAACAATGATGGGCCCTGAATCCCATCTAACACTAACATTCTCTCTGCTCAGTTTCCAATAAAGGTACCTTCCTTGACTGTGGCCAGCAGGCCTCAAACCCTCTCTGCAATGGAGCTATTGTTACCAGCTAAATCACAACTACAGGCTCACAGGACCAAGGAGGAACAGTGTTGCCTTTTAAGCCTTGGTGTAGCAGTACTTCTGGGTACACTACAGTAAACTTTTCCAGGATCTCAGTTTATGTCACCAACCCCTACAGCTGCCACTCACCACAGAAGTGTGTCTGTTAATGCCAGACTGGCTGTCAACTGTAGTATCCCTCTGAAACTAAGACATACTGCCCCCTTGTGTTTTAGGGGTCCCATTCTGTGCCGGTAGCCCTGCCTATTGGCAATGAACAGGATTGCTACCTGAGAGAGTCACCCTACTTTTGCACACCACACCACATAAACTCTCATATCATGATTACCATTTGGAGATCCCACTGACTATACTAAAATTACATTTGCAATTTTAAGAAGTCTTATTAGGCAATGTCATAGGATGCATGCACTAAATTTAGTGAAGATGGTAGAAGGAGGTATACAAGAGATTTGGATAGAACTCTGAAGTGGAATGTTTAATTGCTTTTTTATTACATAGCCAAGGGAGGGTCTTGAAATTTTGATTTTTGCCTTTATTACTGATACACCATTGTGTATCCCATCTGCTCTATTCAAAAGATTTTACTTTGTAAAAATGTATCATTAGTATCTACTCTATCTGTATGTGAGTGTAATATGAAAAAAGATGATCTGCTGTAGCAACCTTTAACGGGAGCAGATGAAAGAAGAAGAAGATGCATTGAGAGTAACAATGCTAAAGCAGTTATGGTATTTGGAATACTATGGCTATTCCCTGGATCATTATATTGCTGCAGGTTAATTACAATCAGATGCATTACACTAATAAACAATATGCAGTTAGTTTCAGTGTATTTATAAAACTGCATCAGGAATGTGGATCTAAGAAAGAGAGTGACCACATAGGAACAGTAGTACTGCTTTGACGCTGGGTGCCGCCAGTGTGCAAAACGGAGTGGAAAAATTGCGTACGCCAGGATATGAGGTACTGTGGAAATGTGCGTGGCTTTACGCCAAGTTTAGGTTTTATACATCGCGATTTGAGCGTGGAAACGTTTGTACACAACATTTCTGTGCGTACGCACCGTTTATACATAAGGCCCCAGGTGTTTTAGATTGTGGAAACAGAAAAGAATGGAAAAAGAAAGGGTCAAGATTGTGGCTGAACTCGGCATACCCGGAAAACATTCATACATATACCAGTTCTGATTGGCAGAACGCTAATTGACTGTCAGAATATGACAAACTTGTGATTCTTTGAAAACTTGAAACTGCGCTGAGAATTATTCTGACATCTTCAAGTCAAAGAGATCCAGTTACTGTAGTTGTTAAGTTTGGCCTGCTCACTGACTAAACATTGCGTAGTGTGCTGACAGACTCAGGTGACAAATAACATGAAAGCTTTACTAAGTCATTATGTGTTTATTAAAGAAGTGAGCCAACATACTAAAGCCTTGTCTGGAGAAGTAAGTTCACCATTTCTGCTTCCATTTCAGTTCAAAAGTCTGCAAATTTACCAAAAATCAGGCTTTTTGATATACTGAGAAATCAAGGAAAAATTCTGCATGGATCAAAGAGAAATATAAAGCACCTCGCTGGTAATATGAGTAGATAGATAGATAGATAGATAGATAGATAGATAGATAGATAGATAGATAGATAGATAGATAGATAGATAGATAGATAGATAGATAGATAGATAGATAGATAGATAGATAGATAGATACTTTATTAATCCCCAAGGGGAAATTCACACACTCCAGCAGCAGCATACTGATAAAAACAATATTAATTAAAAAATGATAAAAATGCAGTGCAAGTTAAAAAATGCAAGGTGGAGAGTGCGAGGCAGGTATAACAGCAAAGCAGCTGAAACTGATTAACAACCCCCTCTGCTGCTTAACTGATCAGATCAATATCCCAGAAGTTTCATTGACTTGATATTCCAATTAAAAAGTGTTCCTTTAATTTTTTTCAATAGTATATATAACAACTACTTAAAATTTCAACAGAAGTCAGAGATGATTTTTATTCTAGCTGTGTTATGACAAAAAAGTGTTTGTTTCCTTTCTATTTTCACCTCCTTCTTAAAAATGCAATACAGTGAGTGTAAAAAGAATTTACAAATATCATTTAAACAGCATAAATGTAAAATTATTCATGAGGCATTCTTATGAATCCTGCTAGCTGTCTGGAATTTTAAATCCTGGCAAAAATCACTGAGGTTAGGACATCTGTTCTTAGCCTTAGCTGTTTTGGGTGCTTTTAATGTACTTTAATGTGCAGGTTGAGGTGTCTATTCTCAGACCAGTAAATACATTACACAAATCATTAACAACATTCATTATGCCACAGACAGAAATTAATAAGTGTAATTAAACTGGTATAAAAAAAAAGACTGAATATGCATTAATTATAATTATTTCATTCTCAGGTAGAGGGCAAAGAAAAATCAATTTAACACTTCTTTATTGCTAGTTACTGAACATAATTATATAATTTATATTAAAGGTGACAGACAAAAATATGCAATTAGATGTGTCCCATTTTCAAAAATTCTTCACTTTATTTTATAAACATCCTAGTTTCAAAAAGCTTACATTATGCCTGACATTGGGTGCTGCCTTGCAGAATGAGTGAGGAATGCTGTGTTATCTTCCATTAGACTGCCTGTACTGCACTGCAAGCAAACGTTCCTTTTCAAAGAATTTTCAGTACCGTGTCTGCATTAGCTTGAAAACCTACCAGGTGGATCAGTGAAGAGATTTAAATGGTGATTGTCTGCAAAGAACTTGTGTTCGAATCTCAAAGTTCAGCAGCAATTTTGTGGAGTTTAACTTGAACACAGTTTAGAATTTTATTAGTTTTAAACTATTATGCTGGAGTGTGTAAATGTGATGTGTGCTTTTTGGGGTTACAGCCTCATAGAGAAAATTCCAAGTAAATATCATTGTATAAAATTGCCAACAGTAATAATAATACATTTTATTTAATTGTACCATTTAAAGCCATTCAAGGGTACATTACAAAATAAAGCCATAAAATCGTATCAGCACAGTCAATAGATATTCTGTGAAAATGTACCCAATTGAATTCCACCCTTTCATAAATATTTCATATATCAAAAATACAGTGTAATGTTTTATCCTTTTCTGATACATACTACACAGTAGTAAGAACATAATTTGCTGTTAATGACAAAGAAAAGCACTGATTAGTTCTACTTGATAGTAATGTTAATATAAAATTGGGTGTCTAATCAACAAGATATATCACAAATGGTTAATTTGGAAAGATTTTGACATTCTTTTTTAAGAACTTTGTTGTTATTATAGTACTAATGGCCACTATAGACTAAGACACTCAGGGGTTGATGCAATGAATTACCTTTTGTTTGTGGGTCATGTATACCTATAAATCATCTATACAGCAGGCACAGTGGAATTTGACATACAAACACACTACTAAACTAAAGGGTCATTGGCTCCTTTCTCTTGTGAATGGTCTATTTGCTAATAATGATCATTTTCCTTAAGTTCTATGTTTTAGCACAGTCATGTTGGCCTGTCCTGCTCCCAAGGTGTTGAATACTCAAAAATGTCTGCCCAACAAGCTGGAAAACTCCAGAAAATAAAGAAAACAATAAAATATGTTCATAGCAAAACTGATTTTGTCAGGCCTTTACTATATTATAAGTGGATTCTGAGTAAACACATGCAGGAGCAATGAGTGACCACAGCTTGACATCCAGTGATAAGGTTATATAAAATTAATAACTTTAAAGTGCATGAAGCAATGAGGGATGGAATAAAGGACAGGCAGCACACAGTCAGACAGGCAAAGACAATAAAGCTATTTGGAAACTTGAAGCAGAGGTCAAAATTTCAAAATGACAAAACATCATAGAAGAAAGAGCCCAAAAAATAAGATCTCATACACTAAAGACAATGGTTTTTGTATGTCATGAAAAGCAAAATGCTCAGCCTGAAGGATGTGCTCCTCTTTTATCGTCCACCTCACCCATGACATTACTGCTACATTGTGGACTTGCTCATTTGCCCTAATAGTCTTAAATACATCTACTGTATTGTTCTTCTGATCATAGAAGATACCAAGTTATAGTTTGGGTCCCTCTAAATATGCCTTTTTAAATTTAATACATTTCAGTCACATGTTAAAAGGTGTTTATCACACCCTGCATTTTCATTTTTGCACGGCCTTCTTACTTTTGGATTCTGTATGTTGTTGATTTATATGTTTGTGTTTATATATAAGGAAGGATCCTAGAACTGTCACTGAAGAGAGTAAATTTCAAGATGTAAAATTGGAGGAAGACAGTAAATATATGATGACATTAGGAACCACATTATGCACCACTATCAAACTGTTGTTATCACTCGCCTTTGGTCAAATGGGACTGCTCCATTAATATATACATATATACATATATATATATATATATATATATATATAAAAGAACCACACGCCGTGGCGCAACGTTAGGGGCATCGCCTCTGGCGCTGACGTCCGAGGTTCGATTCCCGAGAGGGAGTGCAGTGGAGTTTGTACGCCTGATGAGCCCAGAATGAGGGCGAAACACGTGTCGTGTACTCTTTGCATTTATTTGACAGTAAACTATTTCAACCATTCTATGATCTGCTCCTCACAAACTGAGGGCACCGTGGCGGATGTTAGCAGATTGCTGGCCAACCACAGGCGTTACCTGGTAGGTAACCACCCATACAATCAGATTGTGACACAGACTTTGAATGCCGTGAATATATATATATATATATATATATATATATATATATATATATATATATATATATATAGTACTGTGCAAAAGTTTTAGGCAGGTGTGAAAAAATGCTGTAAACAAAGAATGCTTTCAAAAATGGAAGTGTTAATCATTTATTTTCATCAATCAACAAAATGCAGTGAATGAACAAAAGAGAAATTGAAATCAAATCAATATTTGGTGTGACCACCCTTTGCCTTCAAAACAGCATCAATTCTTCTAGGTACACTTGCACACAGTTTTTGAAGGAACTCGGCTGGTAGGTTGTTCCAAACATCTTGGAGAACTAACCAGAGATCTTCTGTGGATGTAGGCTTCCTCACATCCTTCTGTCTCTTCATGTAATCCCAGACACACTCGATGATGTTGATATCAGGGCTCTGTGGAGGCCATACCATCACTTCCAGGACTTCTTGTTCTTCTTTACGCTAAAGATAGTTTTTCATGACTTTGGCTGTATGTTTGGGATCGTTGTCCTGCTGCAGAATAAATTTGGGGCCAATCATACGCCTCCCTGGTGGTATTGCATGATGGATAAGTATCTGCCTGTATTTCTCAGCATTGAGAACACCATTAATCCTGACCAAATATCCAACTCCATTTGCAGAAATGCAGCCCCAAACGTTCAAGGAACCTCCACCATGCTTCACTGTTGCCTTCAGACATTCATTATTGTTCCGCTCTCCAGCCCTTCGACGAACAAACTGCCTTCTGCTACAGCCAAATATTTCAAATTTTGACTCATCAGTCCAGAGCACCTGCTGCCATTTTTCTGCACCCCAGTTCCTATGTTTTCATGCATACTTGAGTCGCTTGGCCTTGTTTCCACGTCGGAGGTATGGCTTTTTGGCTGCAACTCTTCCATGAAGACCACTTCTGGCCAGACTTCTCCAGACAGTAGATGAGTGTACCTGGGTCCCACTGGTTTCTGCCAGTTCTGAGCTGATGGCACTGCTGGACATCTTCTGATTTCGAAGGGTAATAAGCTTGATGTGTCTTCATCTGCTGCACTAAGTTTCCTTGGCCGACCACTGCGTCTACGATCCTCAACATTGCCCGTTTCTTTGTGCTTCTTCAAAAGAGCTTGAACATCTTGAAACCCCAGTCTGCTTTGAAATCTTTGTCTGGGAGAGACCTTGCTGATGCAGTATAACTACCTTGTGTCTTGTTGCTGTGCTCAATCTTGCCATGACATGAAACTGTCTTCCAAAACCTCACCTTGGTAGCAGAGTTTGGCTGTTCCTCACCCAGTTTTAAGCCTTCTACACAGCTGTTTCTGTTTCAGTTAATGACTGTGTTTCAACCTACATGTGACATTGATGATCATTAGGACATGTTTGGTATAATTGGTTGATCATGCACCTGGCTATAATCCTACAAAATCCCTGACTTTGTGCAAGTGTACCTATAAGAATTGATACTGGTTTGAAGGCAAAAGGTAGTAACACCAGGTATTGATTTGATTTAGATGTTTCTTTTGTTCGCTCACTTTGCATTTTGTAAATTGATAACAATAAACAATCATTATTTATATTTCTGAAAGCATTCCTTATTTACAGCATTTTTTCACACCTGCCTAAAACTTTTGCACAGTACTGTATATATATATATATATATATATATATATATATATATATATATATATATATATATATATATATATATATATATATATGGATTTGTGTATTTGTGACAGGTTGGTGAGATACAGTATGATCATCAAGCTGATACAAAATGAAGTCAGGTCTACTATAAATGCCATTGAGAAAAGGCAGCTGCCAACATTACAGGAAGTAACCCCTGTAAAACAAGAGACAGGAAGCAGAAAAAGAGTTGGGGGTCCACCCTGTATATTGTGAATAATTTCACAAAAAAAAAAGAAAAACGGTTTAACTTCAGAGTAGTGTCTGGGTCAGTGTCCAAATGGGGACAGGCAAAGAAGAGAAGATGCTTGACTTTTTATAGTTGTGGGGAGGAAGAAGTGGGACTGTGAGGAATCACGCCAGAACTGAGGTTAGGGAAGGCATGGTCAGGAAGGGAATGCAGGACCTGGTGAAGTTTTAGGTGGGATTCTGTTCAGGAGATCTGCAGAAGAGGAAGAAGAAAGGTTAGTATGCTTTGTCAATCCCCATCCTCAGTTAAGCCCTTCGCCTGCCTCCCAAGCGCACATGTGTGACACCACTAATATGAGTTTGAGACTGTAACTAGAGCCTTGACTATGTCAGGGGTTTAATCAGAGTAAAGATAGACAGAATGGCAGTTTGGCTTAATACTAATGAGACCAGGAGAGCATTTAGTGCCTACTTTACTGTGTTTTGGGAGAAGGACAAGTCACTCACTGAATACCAGAACCTGTGTAGAGTGACCTAGTGGAAAGGTGTGACAAAGAGTATTGTTCATGTATAAATCACACCAGAATATTTATTGGCATGCATAAAAAATGCTTAAGCCTATTCCTGTTACCTACGCACTGTGAGACAGATCATGAGGATGCACACTGAAAGGTAGTGTATCGATCTGCCATTTCACAAGCACAATTAGTTTTGGAAACAGTAATGATATTGTTTAATCAGTGTTTGAGGTTTTCGTACTTTTATTTAGTTGCATATGCCATTGTTTTGTTACACATGTGTTTTGTTCATGTAACTTTCTGCCTGTCATTTCTGTGTCTTTGAATCATAAGTCATGCCTTCTTTCACATATCCTCACAGGTGGCGCAGTGGTAGTGCTGCTGCTTTGCAATAAGGAGACTGTGGAAGATTGTAGGTTTGCTTCCTGGTTCCTCCCTGTGTGGATAGCGCTTTGAGTACTGAGAAAAGCGCTATATAAATGTAATGAATTATTGTTATTATTACATATGTCATACAAGCGGTCCTATTCAAAGAAGTGACATGTCATAGGAGTGACATAACAAAGGAGTGAAACCTTAGATATAATTTTCAAAGGAGTGACAACCATCCAACCAACCATCCGAGTGGTAGGTGAGGTGACAACGATTTTTTTGGCAAGCGTACTTTCTGTTGTGTGTGGTAGGTGAGGCGAGAACGATTTTTTTGGCAAGTGTACTTTCAGTTGTGTGTGGTCCAATAACATGTCACTCCTTCAATACAGTATTTATGTCACTCCTTTGTTATGTCACTCCTATGAAGTGTCACTCCTTTGATACAGACCCCATACAAGTCATCAAATTTGAGTGGGTTTGCCGAAGCTGGCATCATAGGCCCTGTTTTGATATAAACAGGCATTAAACATCTGAGAAGGAGCACTCCAACAGTTGAAGGAATTTGTGAGGATAAAAATTGTACAAAATACAGAAAAATGGAGAGAAAGAAATAATATATCGTATGTATATGCTGTTACATATCTGTAAATAATGTCTGTATGTACTGTACTATATATTTATGCGTTTTTCTTCCCATGTCCACATGGTGTGACACCAGGTCATCACAGACAGCCGCAGTTTTTGTTCTGTTCTTCCTGTAGAGCATTGGATTTCGACCCTTTTTTCTGGATTAGGGTAGCATGCGTGTCTCCAGTCACAATTTGTAATATCTGAATATAACTAATTGATTTTTTCCTTTATTTAAATTATGCACATGCTTGTAAAACACTTCATAAACTATAAGTCTGCCATAAGTGTCATCTTTGGTTTTTATCTTGCAGATGACAAAAAGATGGACTCTTTTATAAATATTATGATGGAATAATAATGTAGTCCAAACACTGAAAACGTAATACATTGAAAATTAACTTTCAGATGACTTCTTATTTATAGTTTTAATTAGGAGAATTGATTTTTTGAAAGCACTGTCAAAAAACAGCAACAAAATATGCAATAATGAAACCATCTTGAGTTTTAATATGCATTATTGTAAACTTACATCATGCCATTTCATTGTCATTAATAGCCACTCAATTTAATGAGCTATGCTTTATTTTCTAGTTAATTAGCTAATCCATTTAACAGAAGGGTATATTAAGGTAAACTGTAAAATATGTTAAACTATATGCTACTTTCAAAATTTGCAGACAATTTTATTTCCTTTTTCATTTGAGTAAGTTTTCAGTATCCTACCATTATCAAGCTACCATAATGCAGTTCAGGGTCCCAGAGCAGAAGTCTTCCCTGGCCACTTTGGGCATAAAAAAGGAATCAACCCTGGATGGACTACTAGTCCATTGCAATACAGTTGAAAAATAAAAAATAAAATTGTTAACAGTTTGTCCATCAACTTTTCAGTCTGTTTTTTCATTCACGTCACAAAGAGCCAGTGCCAATAAGGGACAGACACCATTTATTTAAATATAAACACTCTGTTTGTAATATCTAGTTGAACAAAATACTATAAATTAGGTTATACAATTCTTATTAAATCATTACATGTTTAAAAGTGCTTTTTCACTTTGTTTCAGCCAACTTCAGTAACTCATTAGTTATTCGGGATGATTTTCATGTTTAATGTCAGGACACAGAGCGGGATGTCAACAAGAGGCACTATTCATTTTTCCCTTTTAAACTGGCACTTCATAGAGTTGGGTACAGACATTTCCTTTGGATAAAGGAGTCTAATATTACGGTACATCCTGTACCTATTCTACAAAACAAGGAAAGTATAAATGTCCAGAATGACAGTATGAGCCATGCAATTATGTTTTATATCTGAAGGAAAGCTAACCTACATCAGTGTGTGGCTGCTTTGGAAAATGTACAAATTATTTCTGTACTGAAAATTTTAATGAATAAATGAAAGGCACCCACTTTATCTATAGAGCTTTCTCTTGAAAGCAGTTATGTGAATGAATGTTTATTTTTAATAGTACATTATGAAACATATACTGTAGCTATTTAAGAATAATAATAAAGTATTCTGCTTTTATATATAAAATGAAAATGATGGACATATACTGTAGCTTATATAACCGTGCATTAGTCAGGTCACACGAATTTAGAGACAATCATTTTAAGAGCGGTACTCAGAATTAACATGCTGTTGTTTTATCCTTTACTGAACATTGTTATCCATCAGTAATCCTAATAAACCTACGGTAGATCAGTAACATAAGTGGCTACTGGCCCATTTGGGTACTGCTAATAAAAAACAATGGCACCTATAATGCATTCAGTTAGGCCAGTGCTGGTAGACAGCTAGGACATGCCACAGTGACAAGTCCCTTATTGTGTAATATCTGGTGTTAATTTTACCGGTGTTTTTTTTTTGTTTGTTTGGATTTCAAAGTTTTAATAATGATTCACAGCATCCTGAATTAGTAAAATATGAGAAAACAGATTAAAATTCAAAGATGAACTGCAGCATACTGGATACACATCTCAGAAATGCTGCAACACTAACCAACCTATACATTCCATCAATGTTACCTGAATTGACACATATGGGCTACTGAAGATGAGCAAATACTTTCTAAAAGTCCTAAAATCATTTTTAATGGGATCCCACTCTTCTGAGCGATGATTAGACAATTTCTGCCATTAGTTAAAGCTAGTGCTTTTGGCACAACTGCTTTGGGAAAACCATTAGTTGTTAAATTGACAAGTACTAACAATTTATTGCTACACTAAATAATAATAATAATAATTTGTATTTATATAGTGTCCTCTCCATTGTACAGAACACTTCACTTAAAACACAATCACCCTGTTGTTTACCCAGGTCTCACCATCCGGGGCACAGTGCTTATTGTTCATTTTTTTAAGCAGTTACAGCTTGTAGCCTTGTATTTATTTGCCTTGTATTATTCATAGACTATAATTTTCATTGATGAGCTTGTTTAAATATTCTTTTGAACAGTTTGTTTAAGTAAACATATCAAAGTGTATAAAAAAGTGCATTACATATTTTATGGGCTGCTTTCAGTGGTGGAGTAATTTACACTGTTTACATAAACATTCACTCTGTGGGGGAAAAAATAAAGGACTGGCCACATCAGAACCTTATTGATTAACCCACCCCCAGACAATACCAATATAATTGCATATCATCGGTACACTGTATCTGTGCTAGTTATTTGAATAAGATAAACTGCCAATAGCAGACCCTTACATTTATAACGATTCATTACATTCATGTGTAGGCATTCTTCATTGAATTCAGAATCATAATGCTTACACCTACTTATAAGTGCAACATGGTAACAGTTAATTACTGAATCGTACATCATTTCCATACATACAATAAACATACTATATTGAAATGAACAAGCAGTTAAAAAGAAAATAATCTAAATGACTAACATGAAGAAGTCATGGTAGTGCAAATTTTCAACCATATAGTTTAAAAACTGAGATACAGCCAATTCACAAAACAGAAGAGGTAAACAAAATAAGCTTTAAACAGCATTCTTGGAGTTTGTGATGAATTAGGGCACATGGCTTGGTCTTTCTACAATAATCCTGAAATCTACAAATTAAAGTAATTTAAGAAATTGTGGTGGTGCCACAGTTACTGATGCATCTCAGTATCTCTGATGTTAAATTCCATGAGCAGAAGTAATAGCACTGCAATGTAGCTGTGTCACCAAGTGCCAAAGAAGATAAACTAATGGAAGATAGTCAGTAACAGTTCACAGTGGTTACCATACTGTTTTTTTAGCAAATGACTAACATAATAGCCATATTAACAGACTAAAGAGCAGCTGTAATAAGACTACAAAAGTGATTCTTCAGTTTGGATAATGTCAGGGCAACTCTTAGACATTCAGGTAAATTATTCCATAGCTTTGGGGTACAGTAGCTAAAGACTCAATTTATTTATACTTCTAGGAGCCCAAAATCTGGAGATCATAGCATGCACATTATGTACACTCTTGTAGCAAAATCTTTTTAAAATTAAAAATAAGACAACAAAATTATTATACAATTTTTAAATTTAATCTCACAGTCCTGGGTTCGAATCCCAGCATCAGTCTCTGCCTGGTTAGCAGTTGCTCATGTTTGTGTTGGTTCTCCTCCGAATGATTCAGTTTTTCACCAACACCCCAAAAACATGAAGTTAAGTTAATTAGTGACTATATTTACCATGTGTGAATGTAGGTGTTTGTGTGAGCACATCCTGTGATAGGCTAGTGGCTTGTAGCCACCAACTTCCAGCAACACTTACTTAGATAAGCAGTTAAGTGGAGGGATTCAACTGCTGAGTTCTAACATTGGTTTATATCCACGACTGAGAGAAACAAAGCCAGCCCTGCAGAAACTCCCCTCACTTTACCTCTCTAATAATGATAATAATATTTTTATGTGAAAAGGATACGCTATTAAAGGCAGTGTTTTCTCAAAGACTGACAGCTATAGAGCCTTAGTCTTTAGAATTAATCCAACACATGTGGATGTGTGCTTTCGGCTTCTGAAGTACTGGTTGTAAGTCAGCCAGGGAGCAAACTCTGACCTTCACTGTACCAATTAACAAACAAGCAGTTAAGCCTCTTTCTGGCCTTCAGTTGACCAGCAAACAAATGACTCATGGAGTTGAAAAGGTCATTCACCTGAGTGTTAGGAACACAAAGCAGAGTTGCTCATTAGGCCATTCAATGTGCACTTTTAAAAACACCAATACTCCAGCTTAATGCAGGAAATGACAGCATTCTATAAATACCCTGCCAAGGACAAATATACCATGAATCTCATATAACACCATCCGTGAAAGACAGCACAGATGGAAGAGAAGAATGGAACTAGTATACAAATTAGCATATGTATATTTTAATTCACACAAATCTTGCGATGGACTAGTGCCCCAACCAGGTGTTGTTACTGAGATAGACTTCAGCTGCTCTGGGTAAATGGGTTAGGAAAATGGATGAATGGATTGTGGCGGATGGCTGGGGACAAAACCTCTCCTGGACCATGAGATGGCAGCCGCCCTGTTCTGCGTTGGGGCCACAGGATTGGAGCTTGGAGGCTCGGCCCTGTTGGGGCCCGTGGATACCACCAGGGGGCGCCTGGAGGATTATGGAGCCCTGGACTGCAGCACTTCCACCACAACCGGAAGTGCTGCTAGAAGAAGTTACAGACACACCCGGAGTGCTTCCAGGTGCTCATGCGACACTTCCTCCACACCAGGAAGTGCTGCCGAAAGGTCACTGCAAAACACCTGGAGCACATCCGGGGTGTTATAAAAGGGGCCACCTCACTCCATTAGTCGAGCCAGAGTTGGGTGGAAGAGGATGGAGCATGTGTGTGGAGGAGTGAGGGTGGCAGAAGGAGAACAAGAGAGACAAAGAATGGACTGAGATAAGCTGGTTAATACATTGTGTGGTGTAAGGCAAAAGAAGAATTAAACATGTGTTTGTGAACATCTGGTGTCGTGTCTGTCTGTGTAAGGGGGCTGAAATTCCACAGGATGTATTCATATGAATAACTAGTTACAGGTGTACTTGCTAGCACCTCTACATTGTGACAAAAGAGCAGTTGATCATTTTGAAGAGAGTATAGTTTCCGCCACTATCCACAATGTGTTTGGTGTCTGGAATGTATGTTCGCATGTGCATGAATGTGCTCTGCATTTAGCGAGCCAGTAAAGTACAGTGGATGATTTGGGGGCCTGAATGACCAGGCCATGGTGAGCAACTAAAGTCAGAACATCAGCAAACACCCTGTTCTTTTTGAAGGATGCCCAGGAATCTGTAATTACCACAGAGAGTCAGGACATTTGCTTTATGCGTCTTTACGAAGGACACCAGCATTTCACAGTGTCCCTGTCACTGCAGAGGGGCATTGGGATCAATACACCGAGCACAGGGTAAGTGCCCCCTGATGGCCTCTTGCAACAGCAAACCAAGTATTCCTGATTGATCACCTATCCAAGAACTGTTCAAGCCCAAAAATGCTTACCTTCAGGTGAATAACATGTTGTGATGTGCAGGTGGTATGGCTGCTGTACTACTGGAATATGCTCTGTTTCTATTATGAATTAGTGAGTCCCAAAGTTACTCAAAATGCCCACTAGAAGAGGGAAAGCCATCAAGCCCCAGCTTGGCACAAAAAGGGCAATGTAGTATCTTTATAAATAAAAATATTTATTTTACAAAAATGTTCTGTAGATCAAAGTTCCAAAGATTAGAAAAGGAAAGACAAGTTGCCTAATAAAAATGAGCCCAATAGCAAACAAAGTCACAAAACATAATATAACCAATGATCAGAAAAAAATTAGAGCAAAAGGGGTAAGATATCCAGTAATCACAACACCAACTCCAAAACATTCAATAAATCACAAAGGATTGTGGGTTTTAGTCTCTCTTTATAGGGCTGAGGGCAATCCCTTGCAGTGATGGGCAGGTGGCCCTGCCTCTTGGGGGACCACCTATAAAAAACAAGAAACACAACAGAAGATACTTAAACACAAATAACAAAATAATCTACACTGCTAACATAAAAGATGAACAAAATTAGACTTAAACACAGCATTTGAACCCCTGCTAATTGAGGAATCCTGGCTGAAACACACCAGTTTGGTCCACATGCATTCAAATTGGAATTTCTAATTTGGTTTCCTTTTGCTGAATACCTTTCCACTTTAAATTCACTTATCAATTTTAGAGCCAGTGTTCCTATTCCTATTCCTATTGCCTCACTCCTGGACAAACTGGTGAGGAAGGCAGGCTCTATTGTTGGCATGGAGCTGGACAGTTTAACATCTGTGGCAGAGCGAAGGGCGCTTATCAGGCTCCTATCATTTATGGAGAATCCACTGCATCCACTAAATAGTATCATCTCCAGACAGAAGAGCAGCTTCAGCGACAGACTCTGTCACTGTCCTGCTCCACTGACAGATTGAGGAGATCGTTCCTCCCCCAAACTATGCGACTCTTCAATTCCACCCGGGGGGGTAAACGTTAACATTTAACATTATACAAAGTTATTGTCTTTTTTTCACCTGCATTATTATCATTCTTTAATTTAATATTATTTATTGTATCAGTATGCTGCTGCTGGAAAATGTGAATTTCCCATTGGGATTAATAAAGTATCTATCTATCTATCTATCTATCTATCTATCTATCTATCTATCTATCTATCTATCTATCTATCTATCTATCTATCTATCTATCTATCTATCTATCTATCTATCTATCTATCTATCTATCTATCTATCTATCTATCTATCTATCTATCTATCTATCTATCTATCTATTCCAGCTGCACTAGTACAAGATGGATACTAAATGCCAGTGTATCCTAAGGCACAATCAAGCACACCTATCCAATTTAGTGAGGTCAGTTAACCTAATATGCATGTTTTTGGGATGTGGGAGAAAAAGTCACTCAAACACAAGAAAAGGATAGACATTTCACACAGGGATTTGAACTGAGGATTCTGGAGCTGTGAGACAGCAGTGCTAATCATTATTCTGCCGTAGTGTCCTAAATAAATATAAAGGAAAGGAATCAGCATGTTCCTGCTTCTACAAAAATAAGTAAGAACAGGAAGATGTATCAAGGATTTTTGGGATCATCATTTATTAATTGTAGTTACTGGAACAAGAGAACAAAGTTATTAGACTTTCCCAAGAAACCTCACTTGAAAAAGCAATGATCAGAGATTCAGAGGCACATATGGTACATTCAAGCACATGCTGTACATTTATTTATTACCGGTAAGACATTAGGTCAGAGGCTGCACTCAGGGCAGACTTTCTTTATAAATGTCAAAGAAATGAATAGGCTGTAAGGTTGTGTGGTGTGATGGGTTAGGTCACACAGCACTCCATCCAACCCTTGTGCTTGGTTTGAAGAAGTCACTTAAATGCATAGGTAAAGATGTGTCACAGAAATACAGGCAACAGTTCCTCAAAATGTCCATTGTCATATCAAATCAAAAAATTCTTTTTAAGAAAGCAAGTCTGGGTCTTGACTTTTTATTGACTTCTGTCTTTTACAACTGCTCTCTACTCTTAAGTTTCTTTTATTCTGATTGTAATGTATTGTGTGAGACAGCGTGATTTTGAAATGCACTGTGTCTGCATTAACATTGTGACAATTTAAATAGCTTCTGTTTATTATTTATCTTACTCCTGTCCTGTGTGTAATGCAATAAACATTGGCCTCTTTTTGTACCCTTCTGAGGTTCAGCTCCATTACTGATTGATACTGGAACAGTATGATTCCTGTATTTAAATGTTATGATACCTAGGACATAAAATATGTGGCAGCATGGTGCCTGAATTCAGTGTAGATTCACCAGAGTATGTACTATGTCAGAAAAACACCTTTTGGGGACTATTCAAAAAGTGCAATGTGCTAAGTTAAAAGAAAAAGTATGGTGAGTACCATGGGCAACTTTGATGTTTGTGATAAAAATTTGGGGCAGTGGAAACTTAAACTGAAAGACTTGAGCACTTTGTAGCAGCTGACAAAATTACAGAAGACACAAAAGTGTTGTTGTTTTGGGATCCAAAATGTAGGGAATACTTCACAACCGAATTACATCACAGAAGTTGGTCAAGACAAGCCATGCCAACATTACAGGGGTGTTACACCCGTCAGTTTCTCCAGAATCCTTTGTTATTGTAAAGTGGTCTCATTTTCACGGAAGTTAATCCATGTGGTAGAAATCAACATCTTAATTAAAGAGACAAGACAAGTCTGGAAAAAAAAACTTGTTTAGTCAGTAATCAGGCAGGAGAAAAGCTGTTCATTGTGTCATTTATTCTCTTGCTACACCATGCTGAAGAGGGAGCATCCTTCACAACGTGGTAAGCTAGCCACTTAATATACCAAGTGTACCTACATTTGGGCTAAGCAAGTATCACCTGCAATTTAACTTAGGGATCCATCTTGCCAAAAACGTGATAATAAAAACGGCTGCAACACGATTTAGCTCTCTGCTGTGCCCTTTAAATATCGCAGTTCATTTTACACAGTGCAACGGATGACCTAGTGTGTCAGGTTTGCCAGTGGATTTGACTAGAATATTCAAGTTTGGCTTTTTAACAAGAGTACATTTCTTGTCTGAACACGGTGGGAATTAAAGTGGCCCGATTTGAATGTAACTCTCTAGATGCATGTTAAATCCCACATTAGATAAACAATTGAGTGTGTCAGGTTTACCAGAGAATTAAACTAGTGAACCTGCATTGGAATGGGTAAACTGCATAAGCAATCAATATGTGAAATATGAATTCCTTTTGTAACTTGTATGCAGGCCCGGTCTTAGGTATTATGGGGCCCTAGGCGAAAGGGGGGTCCAGGGCCCCCCTGGAAGCTCTGTGAAATGCGTGAAAATTAGACCAAGGAGTCGATCCGGGGCCCTAGGCGGTCGCCTACTTCGCCTATGCCTAAGGCCGGGCCTGATTGGGACAAATAATGCTGTAGTATATTTAAGTATATATGACAATTGCTCACTCGGACAATTTGTTTTTGGGGCCCCCAAGAAGGTGGGGGCCCTAAGCTATAGCTTGTGTAGCTTATACGTAAATCCTGCACTGCTTGTATGAATAAGAAGCTGCAGGCTAGTAAGTAGATGGCTAAAAAATGTAATTTCCTCTTACTACAAATTAGTGCAGTGGTTAGCCCAACAACCTGGGCTTGAATGTTAAACTTGCTTTTATAAACTTGCCAATATCCATTTCTGTGGAATGTAACTGTGTGAGTAAAGCATCAAACTGTTTAGTAATATTTCCTGTTTCCATAAAACGATGTAAAGTAGCATGCAATGGTATTTGGTGCTCATCTGAATGTATGTGGCGCCCATGCAGTATTAGCTGGTGTGACCTTAAAGTACCTGGTGCACAGGCTATGGTAAGTGGTTGGAACGAGTTATATAAATGGTGAGCACCAAATTGCTTCACAGTAACAAAAAAAAAAAATACACCATATTCTCTCAAGGGCTCCGTACAAATGTGCAGATGGATACCTGTAAACATAAAGCACATACCTAAACCCTTTAAGTCAGATAACCCTCCCACAACCCTAATCTTAACCATATTGTAATGAGGCACGCAATGGGCATTTTGTGACTGAAGTTCTGGGCATTACCTGATGTACATCATAGGTATTGGTGGCTGAAGTTAGACCCATCTCTCCAACCAGCCCACACTCCTTTAATAAATAAAAGCCCACCCGTCTACCTTTTATACCACCGTGCTACAAGAGATGGAAGTGAAGTCAAACTGAAGCTCTGTAGCCTTGGTAAAGGTGTAATTAGGTAGCCCCAAAGTGCACTTTTATACTTTTTTAATCTACCTTTATCTCGTACGTATGTGAAAACATCTTGCATGTATGCAAAAGTATCCCATACGTACATGAAAACATCTCATACATATGTGAAAATATCCTTATGTTTAAATGTAAGTATCCTAAATTATTTTGGAATTCTAATTCAACAGCACAGATGTAATAATGTTTAAATTTTATTTGTAGTATTATTTTAAGTAATATTTTTCAGTTGCTGGAGAAAAAATATCAGAGAATAAATTTAAAATGTTCACATGTTCAGATAATGATGATCTCGTTCTTTATATACCCTGTGCTGAAATTAAATGTGTGCTGCCTGATCCAGGCTTTTTTGGTAAAATCTTATAGTAGCATAACTAAGGCACGTTGAAGGCCAGAAAACTATGATGACAGCTGCCATTATGTGACCAAGATCTTTTTTTGGGTAAATCCTTTCTACACCTACTCTTAATTTCATGTTCAATAATCACTACATGTTTTTTGGCCCATTAGTGTACATGTGTACATAATAATTTAGAGTTACAGTATATTCTGTGCATATTCTTCTTATGTTAAACAAGATATCCATCTGATTTTGACTGACTAATTTACATTTACTTTTAGTCGACTAAAACCAATATACTTTTTCTCAACTAAAAATAATTAATTTTTTGTCAACTAAACCTAGACTAAATTACTAAAATATGACTAAACCTAAAATGCACTTTAGTCAAAAGACTAAGACTAAAACTAAATCAAGATGTATTGTCAAAATGAACACTGCCCAGGACAAACAGAACAACACTGTTTTCCCTAAGCTGGCACAGGTTTATTGTTACACTCACTTTGGTACTCAGCATTTTTGTTAGTCTGTTGTGTTTCAGTCCTCACATCTTCAGCATGCTACCCATCAACATTTGACATGTAATATAACATAACATTACATTCTTAAACTTTCTTATGCCAATTTAGAGTTGTGGGTAGGCAGAGCCTATCCCAGAAAATTTGGGCATAGTCAGAGACAAGTCCTGGACAGATGACCAGTCCATAACACTCCCGCTCCAACACTCTCTCACAGAGGCCAAGTTAATGTTGTCAGTTAATCTAACCTGTATGTCTTTGGGGATGTGGGAGGAAAACTGGGTTACCCGGAGAAAAACCTGTGTAGACACCGCAACAGACAAGTAACTGGGCATGGGATTCAAACCCAGGGGACTGGATCTGTGGGGCAGCAGTACTAGCCGTGTCACGACTGTACTACTGTACTATAGCACCCAACATTCACTTCGATAAGGTGTGTGTTTCGTGTAAGAATTTGACAAAGAAGAGGATACCTTTCAGTCCATCAGGCTTGCTTGTTTAACTAATAGCTAAGCTGTCCCAATATCTCAAACAGAAAAATCTTAAAGGTTGTCATGGTTGTAAAGTTGTCCTCAACTACATGTCTTGGTAGTTTGTTCCACATTCCCACAACTCTTTGCTTAAACAAGTGCTCCCTGGCTTCAATCTTCAAGTATGTGATTCCCCATTGTTGAAAGAATTCTGCTGGATCTACTTTATCAATGCCTTTGAGAATATTGAAGACCTGGATTAGGTTCCCACGCAGTCTCTTCTGCTTAATACTTAATAATTTTAATTTTCTGAGCCTGTCAGGGTAGTAAGTTATTGGAATATTATTTTATTATTTACTCTTTTTGGCTGATTCCTTTATCGAAGGCGACTTAGAACATTTGAGATATAATTGGTTACATTTCTTTTGTTTTCCCATCTGGACCACTGGCAGATGAATTGGATGGTTCAGGGTCACACAGTTTCAGCAGCAGGATTTGAACACACAGCCTCAGGGTTTAATGTCCAACGCCTTAACCTCCATACCCTTTGTCTACCATAAAGGAGAATCTTCCAGGAATTTACATTCCATTATCTTCACAAATAACAACTGAAATCATGAATAGGTAGTAGTAATTAGTTAATAACACATAATAGCATAACAGGGAGCTCTTCATCTCAATGCCATGTCAATCTTGGAATTTTGTTTTGCATTATTTAAAATTGTACATTTATGAGGTCATGTGCACCTTGCAGCATGTGCACCTTGTGTATGTAAACCTACTGGGCAGTTTTTTCAATTTACTTGATGGTAAACTTGTGAGGGCAGCAGTCAACTAAGAGAAGGCTCTAAAATTGAGTATTTGTTTATATTCAGATTAGCTCTGAGGAGGCATAACTGCCCATAGTTATGCACGGTTATTAGAACAGGGGTGTATTACAGGTTCCATCTGGGATATCCTGGAATCAGTATATAGAATTTTGGGGAATGGTAATGGAGAACATATCCTTATTCCTTGGGGTTTATGTTTCTGCATTACAAATGGGTTCTTTTTGTTGGGGTGATTGTGAAAGTCAAGGACTGTCTGACTTTGGGAGTGTTACAGTCAGGACACAGTGAAATTCTGCTGGTCATCTTGTGGGTTAGAAGTTCTTAAGAAAAGAATCAATTGTGAAAGGTGTATACATGAGAGAGTCCAGATATGCCTGGTTTATTTTACAAAGGGTGTGCTAAATTGATAGATGGATGCAGCCTGCTGTATGTATCTAATTGTATGTGGCAAACATGATTGCAGAATCCCACATACATTTTGCTTTTTTTATTGTAAACACCAAGACCGGTGACGTTATTACCTAACCTTAAGTTGTCACCAACTCTTAAACTGCATTACACTTGGAATCAATAGTGACAGACTGGTAGGCTCAGTAGCCCAAGCAGGAGTGTAGCTATAGTATTCTGGTAGTGCTGTGCAGGTATTCTGAGAGGCTTTCACTGGTAATGTCATGTCTGTTTCCCAGCATATTATTTAGAGGATATAACTCAAGGCAAATATAGTGTAAAGCTGTCATAGGGATGTGGAGTAGACAGCCAAAACTTCAGCACAGCAACTGGTCCCATGATGTCCAGTCAATGGCACTGATTTTTAAAATGTCACTTTAAACCCACATTATTTTTATAAAGATATATTCTTTACCTTAGCACTACAGAATTTTTAGGACCTGAAGTACATATTGCAATATGTGAAGGGTTTGTAAAGTGAACATTGTGAACAAATTAATAATGTTGCTGAAAAGGCTTTCAGTATTTTGCTTCAAAATGAAACTAAAAATGGGGTTTAATATTAAAATAATTTTCTCTGAAATACACACAAGTAATCTGTCCAGTTCTTATTGAGACATTTCCTCCAAGTTAATGCTATAGTTTGTAGTCATTTCCCTGCCCATGTGTTTTATATTTTACAACTAAAACTCCTGCAGAGATTGGGCATTATAGTTTACACTGCAAAACTATTTAGTAAATTAGGACTATTTCTGTAATATGGAACAACAATGGTCATAATCCAAATAAATGATGAGTGTTAATTGTTTTTTCCCTGAGTGTAGCATGGGTTTTAAGGGAAAATTAAAACTTGTAGTACAGCCTGTGCAGGTCACAATAAATGTTGAATATCCTAAGAATATTTATCATATTGTGGAGTGAAAGTGTTTAGATTAGTTTTGAGAGGCATTTATGGATGGGTGGATGAATATATGGCACATTTATGCTTATTGGCATGTCCCTTTGTGATATATGAACCATCCGGCTAATGCACAGAGTGTGAACATTTGGTTTCAGCGGAGTGTAAACACTTCATCAAACTGTCAGCATCTGCCTCTGAAAACAAACACAACACAGACGCTGCTTCTCGTATCAATGCAGCAAAATGCCCTCATCTGAAAAGAGTGCAGTGCTGCAGTGGCCACAGTCTGTAAAACAGTAACACAGTTTGATAATTAGACATGAAGTATTGGAATTGAATTTTTCTGACTTTGGATTATCTTAAAAATGACAGTGTGCTGAATGCATTTTTTATGATGATGGGATAAGTAATTTAACTACATCTTGGCAAGAAAAGCACCTCAGACTTTTTTAGCTGGTCTAAAATGTTTAATATAGCCATGGAAACCAGGAACCTCCATACACACAGAATGCAGTACTAAAGTAGTTTATGTAGCCTGTGACAGAAAAGCTATTTTGCCAGTAGCCTCTGTTGGACATGCAGCCAATTACACATACAGAGAAAATGTGTCTCTAGCCCCTGTTTCAACAGGACAGTCCAGGCTTCAGGCACCATGTCCCAGTGAAGTTGTCAGAACAACCCAGTTATAAAATAAGAAATAAAAAGTGTTTGATTTGGTATTGGGAGTAGGTAGGAGCACACAAATATACTTCACAAATTCCCGGAGAACACTGAAGTTAGCATTACTCTGGGCTGCTGCTGATTGGTTACTGTGTGCTGACGGACTGCTCTGGAGTCACAAAATGCAATATGTATGCTGTAAGAGATGTGGCCAATAAACTAAGGAATATAAGGGCTGTACTATGTGATATTGAGCACAAATGAAATTAATTGATTAAAAAATAAATGCTGCAACTGATTACCTGTTTTTAAATTCTGCTAATTACATTCAAACAAAGTTGTAACGCTGTCCTGCTTGGCTGATCTTTTGGTGGGTCAGAGTCAGGTTCATCATAGAGCATCTCTTTGGGTCCATGCTTCCATATTGCAAGACACTTTCTGTGCACTATAGAGCAGCACATTAATAGAATGGAAACACTTTCCATTTATATAAGCAAATTCACAGAGTGCCACAACAGATCAATTCTGTGCTCTTTACTTTGAGGTGACTCAGTATCCTTAAAAAGACTGCTTGCCTTTTGCCACACTAGTTGGAAAAAAACACCTGCAACTGGACAGAGCTGCCATTTTTATAGGCTGTCCAGCTATATATGATGTAATGTCAGCCTCTTCTTTTGGTGATTTATCCCTGACTTATGTAACTTGTCCAGCACCTTTGCAATAGCAATGTGCGTGCAGTTGACAGCACTGATTACATTTGGAAGACACGACGTGCTGTGAATTGCCTTTTTATATTTTCCAGCTCAACCACAGTACAAGTAATTCTTATATATCTGGATGATGAAAGGATAATACCATCCTATACAGCTGGCATGGCATGACTCAGTGATGTTTGTGAAATACCCGATCATCAGCAAGTTCATGCTGAAAAGCTCCTGTGGCTAAAAACCTGCGAGTGGGCAAAACTTGCAAAGGTGGAGGTAAAGCACAATTGCTCAAAGTCTGCCTTTGTAAAGCCAGTGCCAGTTCAGCAGACAGCTCCAAGTGGAGGTAGTTCTTGGAAATCAAAATCAACTTAGAAGCCTGTCATCATCATCTGTAAATACGAACTCTCTTCTAATTCGTTCATTTGCGATGTCTTCTAACAACACTAAAGCAGCCATGGTTGTTGGAATAGTTTGACCTTTCCGTGCACCATTATATTGTTATGGAGTGATTACAATCAAGTGAAATAAATTTGTAAATGATATACAATTAAGTTCGGTACGTTTGATAAAACTTGCATCACAGATGTGAATTTAAAAAACAAAAGCAGACCATAGAAACAGTAGCACTGCTTTGATGCTGAGTGCTGTCAGTTTTTAAAACCGAGCAGAAAAGTGCATACACAGGGGGGTGCCCTGCCGTGAAAATGTGCATGGCTTTATGCCAAGTTTAGTTTTTCTAAATCTCGAAGTGAGCGTGGAAATGGGCATATGCAACATTTTGGTGCGTACGCACCGTTTATACATGAGGCCCGTGGTCTGGTGTAAGGCTCATTTAGACATCTAACTTTTTTTTTTCTGTGCATTTATGTCATAACACTGTTATGCTGTGGTCATCTCCCTTTTTACCATTCTAAAGCCATGTCCATTACGAAGCAGTCACATTAATATGTAAGCAGACATTGAACCTTGACATAACACTAAAGCATTGAGCCATACTTGTTTATTGTTCTCTAAAGTCAAGTCAAAGTCAAAGTGAACTTTATTGTCATCTCAACCATATACAAGTATACAGATAGACGAAATTGCGAAGCTCAGGGTCCACAGTGTAACAACATGACATGCAAATAATAAATTGAAAATAGAATTTAAATTTAAATTTAAAATTAAAACGCAAACAAGACAAGACATTGTGCAAAGACAAGACAAAGAAGTAGCAGCAATATTGACGTGTAATTAGCAATATGAACATTGATGCAATATATGGTATTTGCAATCTAGATACATAAAAATAGTCAATAGATATGTAATATAATATATAAATAATAAATAATAGATATACAGTAGATAATACAGAAATTATCAGTGTATGATAATAATTGTTTAAGATATGTGACAGGTCAGAATGTTTCACAGCAGAAGGATATCAAGAGTGTCAAAATACTTAAAGGTCATTGTGAGATTTTCAGTTCTTTTTCTACATGCACACTAGTCTTTGCCTGAAAGTGGCTTACATGTATAAAAGTTCTGTTTTTAGAGGTGGTTGAGGCAGTGTGGAAGATCCCAGGGGGCAGAATGGTGTTTAGGAGTCTAACAGCTTGGGGGTAAAAACTCTCCTGCAGCCTGGCAGATCTGGCTTTGATGCTGCAGTATCTTCTCTTGGATGGCAGAAGTGTGAAAAGTCCATGTGAAGGGTGTAAGGGGTCCTGCACAATGCTGCAGGCCTTGCGGACACTGTGTTTGTAAAATATGTCCTGTAGTGAAGGGAGAGGCACCCCAATAATGTTCTCTGCTGTCTTCGCTATCCTTTGCAGTCGCTTGCGGTCGGATATGTTGCAGTTGCCATACCAGACAGTGATGCAGCTGGTCAGAACACTCCCAATGGTGCCTCTGTAGAACATGGTGCGGATGGAAGGGTGAAGACTTGCTTGCTTCAGCCGCCTCAGGAAGTGTAGTCTCTGCTGGGCTTTCTTGATTAGTGATGAGGTGTTATGTGTCCACGTAAGTTCATCAGTTATGTGCACACCGAGGAACTTGGTACTCCTAACAGTCTCCACATCTAAACCATTGATGCTGAGTGGGATGTGGGCAGGATTTGATTTTCTGAAGTACACGATTATTTCTTTTGTCTTGTCAACATTGAGAGATAGATTGTTGTCTTCACACCATGCAGACAGCTGTTCCACCTCATCTCTGTATGCTGTTTCATCATCCCTGCTTATCAGTCCCAGCACCGTCGTATCATCCGCAAACTTGATGATGTGGTTGGTGTTGTGCGTGGTTGTGCAGTCGTGAGTCAACAGGGTGAACAGCAGTGGACTAAGCACGCAGCCCTGCAGCACTCCAGTGCTCATTGTGATGTTGCTGGAAGTGTTGCAGCCCATCCAAACTGACTGGGGCCTCTCTGTCAAGAAGTCCAGGATCCAATTGCAGAGGGTGGTGTTCAGGCACAACCTGCTCAGTTTTACAACCAGCTTTTGAGGGATGATTGTGTTGAAGGCAGACCTAAAGTCTATGAATAGCATCCTGACATATGTGTCTTTTTTATCCAAATGTGTCAGGGAGAGGTGAAGGGCAGAGCATATGGCATCCTCAGTTGACCTGTTTGAGCGGTATGCAAACTGAAGAGGGTCAAGGGAGGCAGGGAAATTAGTCTTTATGTGTGACATGACTAACCTTTTGAAGCACTTCATTATGATTGGCGTGAGTGCAACTCGTCGGTAGTCATTCAAGCATGTCACCGATGACTTCTTCGGCACTGGTATGATGGTGGTCAACTTGAAGCATGCTGGGACTGACGACTGGCTCAGAGATGTGTTGAAGATATCTGTGAGGACATCAGTCAGTTGACTGGCACATTCTTTGAGCACACGACCAGGTATGTTGTAAAGTGTAACTAACCTAACATTTTTGCCTCGCCCTTATATTTTTGTATTTTTGCCTGGTCTAAATTTTGTCCTTTTACTGCTCCATTTTGTTTCTAACTGTTTAGCCAGTTTCACTTTGAGCCTGTATATGTCGATCACTAACCTCTAATTCACCAGTGTCAATTAACATTTTAAAAATCCTGTAAGGCAGGATTAATACTCTTTATATGCTTCATTAAAACTTTTCCATTTGTTATTATTACATACAAAGCATCTAAATATGTGTAGTAATGATTGTACTCAACAAGTTCACGTGGCTTTAGAAGTGTTTTTTTCCTCTAGTAATTTAAGACGCTATCTGTTGCATTTACTGTAGTGGTGCAGAGGACAGCATTGCATCCTCACAGGTGATTTTCAATCCTGCCCAGTCACTACCTTTTTAAGTTTGTCTTTAGGTTTTTCACTGGATATTCCTCTCATATATCCAAACAAATAAATAATGACTAATAATGAATAATAACTACAGCGTATTATTGATGTGATAAAATATATTGAAATAGAGGAATGGTGATTTATAAATATGCAAGTAGAGCAAACATTGGTCTTTAGTCTTGAAATAAACTGCCTAGTCAGAGTGTGTTGATTGGCAACATTAATAAACAAATAACTATAGATTACACATGTGTTTAACACAAATATATATTTTTAACTATTCTTATTCTGACCTTTTTTTGTAGCAAAGTCAGACACTAAACCTGTCTTAGATACAGTAGAGTAGTAACAAACTATAGCATGCAAAGGGCAGATTAACGGTTGTAATGAGCAAATGTTCTTGGATGGCACTCAGCACCAATCATGTGCTAAATCAAATGGTGCAAAGGCACAACAGCATGATGAGATCATACACCATAATGCATTCTGCGTGTACAATAAATTAATTTTAATGTAACTGGGGAGCTTGGCAGTGCCTTTATTAGTCTGCTGCTGTCAGCAAGAGGGATATAGCATAATAAAAGTGGTGACTCAGGATTGCTAAACTGGGGAAGTTTTAATAACAAATAAGACATACCAAGGTCTGAATATTGTACCTTGAGAGAGACTTTACCTAAGCCTGTTTATGCCATGGCAGATGCATAGAGCTCTTATTATTTTGAACCTTACGGCACAATTCTGTGCCATATTATTCAGCTCAGAACATGAAAATCCAGCTTCCCTGTTCTCAATGCAGTCTTCTTCTCCAGGTCTTCATTAGTCCTATTGTTTTATATTCTTTCCTGTGGGTTCCTCTCCAGGACATGCCTTGTGATATTGCTAAGGGTCTAACATACAGTGGGTTTGACCCTGCTTCATTTTTATTGGTTGTTGGATGTTTGGCTGTTTGCTTTAGACAGTCCGGCATTTGAGATCTTGTCTACCACCTTGCTTTTGAATGCTAGACTTTCACTGTGTGCCATTCAGTTGCGTAGTGTACATACACGCAGTTACAATAGTAATGAAGAGTGAAGTATTACATTTAAAAAACATTTTGGCCCATCTTATACTATATTGGAGAAAATGGTCAGCTGTGGTTAATTTTCATATATTGCCTATAGTTTGTGGTTCAGTCACAAAATGTAGTTAGTTGGGACTTATTTTTCCTATTTTATATATAACTAAATAATACTAACAATTTTTGTTTACATTGCATTATTGCTAAGAGAGCTCATGAAGATTTATTTATGACTATTAATTCAGTTGCTTCACTACTTTATTTTGGATCAGATCTTTCATATTGTTAACCTTTCCTTGCTCATATCCGTATAAGGAACACATCCTCTTTGTTGTGCTGATACAACTTTAAAACTTCAAATTATGAAGAATGTAATAAACATTGTGTCTTTTCCACTGTAACGATAGAAGGGGACCAAGGTAAAGAGGTTGGGGATCTCCATGGTCCCCTGTTTAAATCCCAAACAAAAAATATAAACTACCAAAACAACAAAATGGCAAGTTTAGAACTGCTGTGGTCCATGATCTGAAAATGCTAAGCAAGAGGCACTTCAGGTCAAGGTTTCGACAGTGAACATTGACTTCTGGTCTCTTGATCTCTTAAGCATGTGGCGGTGTGGAAGAGGTAGGACTTCATGAACTAGAATGGAAGTGATATCATTGTTCTTCCTGTGGACCTTTTTCCACTTTATAGGTTAAATGGGAAAATGACTCAGTAACCATGCTTCCTCATTTACTTCCCCAATTATTCTGACATCTTTAGAGCTCTAAAGATGCTCCCTAAGGATGTGTGTCCAACACAGCTTAAATGACTTTACAGACACTAAGAGCTTATTTTTAATATTGTCATTAATGTCCTGTATCCTTTTTTCTTATCTTCCTGTTTTAGAGATTAAAGATGTTTACAGATATGCACATGACTCAATGCATTTTTAGTTAGGTCAAAAGGGAGGACACCTTCTTTTGAATTTTCAGCAAACTGAAAAAATGTGTTAAGGCCTGTGTGCTATGTGTATACATCTAATAAGAGGTGTGTGTACTGTGGGTAGACGACCTTGGGAATTGGTGAACATTCTTGTTATTTGTGAGCATAGTCAGTATATGATTTTGTAGTAGTACTCTGTGGCTATCCTATCTGTCCTACCAGTTTAATTGATTGTGTGTTACAGCTAAAAAACAAGAAAAAACTGTAGTCTGAGGAATTGGACACGAGAGCCAAAAAACTGAACAAAGTTTGTGATTCTCCATAAATTGAGAAGAAATGTAAACAGCATATATGACTTGCTTTATTACATGTGTATGTGTTACCCTTCTTCTTTTTATTATTTCAAACAGAAGGTTTTTGCCAAATGCAAACATAAAAGGATTTTCAGAGATTATAACGGAAACTTTTCAAAGCAGTAATACTTACTTCAAAGGAATACCTTATTGTTCCTGAGGATTAGTAAAAGCAGAACATTAAAATAAGTTTTCTTTCTCTTCTTTTTATAGAATTAATTTTGTAAACCTATTGCATACTTACTTTAATGGTGAATTAAGGGTTAGATGTTATGTGAGTGTGTCTGAAAGCCTTACTATTATCTGAACAAAAGGAGACTCAACAGGGAGTGCCTGTCTGTCTTTGAATTACCTTTGTAAATGCAAATCTTCTTTTTCCATATACAGAGAGAAGAGAACTATTTTCAAAATGCTGAATGTTTAGCCAGTCACAGCAGGTCAGACTGATGGAGATACAGAAGGATGAAACTGCTTGTCATAGTCAGTTAGTCTCTGCAGTCACAACGTATCCAGTTAGATACTCAGAGATGTTACAACAGCATGGGCACAACTAGCCAGAGTATACAGCTCTGGTGAGATGGCATTTGGAGTGCTGTACACACTTCTGGTCACTGCGCTACAAAAATGGCACAGCAGAGGGGAGCAACCAAGTGCCTAAAGTGCATGTCTTACACACTAAGAGAACGAAAACAGTATACTCTTAAAACAGAAAAGTCCACATGGAGACCTAGGTCTTTAAAATTCCCAATGACATGGACAAAGATTTTCCAGCAGAATACTTTTTATTAAATATAAAATCACATATTCAAGGCAAATGGTGGAAATTAAAGGGAAGTGTTTTTAAACTTGGAGGTAGGAAGTGCTTCTTCACACTAAAGGTTGTGGTAATTGGAAACAAACTACTGACTCATGTACTTGAAGTGGGAAATCTTGACAGTTTAAAAAAATATCTGTATGAGATATCGGAACAATTTTATCAAAGACGTCTGATGAACTGAATGGTCTCCTCTTGTCTGTCAAGCATCAGTAGGAAATGGGTGAGATTTCACTCAGTTAATTAATTATCTGTTTTGCCTTTGGCAATACTGGTATTTAATCAAATAATATGGCAAAGCTACTACTTTATTTACCTTCCCTTTCTCTGTAAAAGGAGCCAAGACTCAGGCAGTTAGACTTGTATCAAGGTAACTCAAGCACACTTGTTTTATAAAACAGAATAATACAATTTATTGATAAACACAAGGATTATAGAAATTTGATAATTGCATACAGTATATAACACAGGATGCAGACAGACTATGCAGATAAACATATAACAGACTGGCTGCTTATTTGCTTTTTAGAATTCTAATTTATTTTGGCACAGAGAAATAGTTTTATGATACCAAGTCTTTAAAGATGATATCTGGTGTTGTGTGGAGTGGCTGCTTTTGTTGCTGCATTCTTCTATTTCCTATATGATACTTCGTTTGTGGTGTTCTGTGATGCTACTTTCTCAGCTTGCTTTCTGCTGTTAGGCCCTTTGGTGTGTCACCTGCAGTATCTTGTCCACAAAGAGAAAATATTGTCAGTTTCAGAAACCCAAAGAGAAAGTGGCTCGTCAGCTTTTAAGAAGGAAATCTAACCTCACATGTTTAGATTAAAGTCAGTGTCTCCTCATAGGCGAGTTCTTCTGTCCATTCCAGTTGTCATTACTTTTTGTTCTTGCTTGAGTCCCTTACATGCCTTGGGGCTCAAGAAGTCTCTGCAACTCCGATTTACTCTTTTGTTAGCAGATCAATTACAGGCAGATCCTACTACAAGTAGGAATTTAGTCACTTAGTTTGGGATGTAAATGGGGATTTTGTGAGGCTAGATGTCTCCTAAATCTACTGCCTTAATAGGCCTTGTGTACCACTAGGGCCTTGCAGAATGAACAATGCTCACTTTGTCCTACATATCTTCAGCTATAATAAAAATGATAATGCTTTCTATAATTAGGAAAAGGTACTAACGTATAATTCAGCTGTGTATGCAGAAAAATGCTGATTGTATTAATTTGTACAAAAGCATGTAGAAAAAGGCAGAATAATGTTATAAAAATCAATTACCATTTAGTTCAATGTTTACAGATTGAGTTGGGTGTACAGTGATCCCTCCTCCATCACGGGGGTTGTGTTCTAGAACCCCGGGCGAAAGGTGAAAATCCGTGAAGTAGAAACCATATGTTTATATGGTTATTTTTATATTGTCATGCTTGGGTCACAGATTTGCACAGAAACACAGGAGGTTGTAGAGAGACAGGAACTTTATTCAAACACTGCAAACAAACATTTGTCACTTTTTCAAAAGTTTAAACTGTGCTCCATGACAAGACAGAGATGACAGTTCCGTCTCACAATTAAAAGAATGCAAACATATCTTCCTCTTCAAAGGAGTGCGCGTCAGAAGCAGAGAATGTCACAGAGAGAGAGAGAAAAAAGCAAACAATCAAAAACCGATAGGTGCTGTTCGAACTTTTAAGTATGCGAAGCACCATGCGGGAAGCATATCTCTTGACAAAGCAGCTGCAAGGAAGCCCAGCAAGGAAGGGAGCAACGTGAAGGTAGTCTTTCAGCATTTTTTAGAAGAGCGTCCATATCCTCTAGGGGTGCAAACTGCCCTCCTGCTCACACCCCCTCCGTCAGGAGCAGAGAATGTCAGAGCAAGAGAGAGAGAGAGAAAAGCAAACAATCAAAAATCAATAGGTGCTGTTTGAGCTTTTAAGTATGTGAAGCACAGTGCGGGAAGCATATCGCGCAACAAAGCAACCACAAGTATGCCCAGCAAGGAAGGGAGCAATGTGAAGGTAGTCTTTCAGCATTTTTTGAGGAGCAGCCGTATCCTCTAGGGGTGTGAACAGCCCCTGTGCTCACAATATATTTGAGGAGTTTTATTTAATACATAATACGTGCTCTGATTGGGTAGCTTCTCAGCCATCTGCCAATAGCATCCCTTGTATGAAATCAACTGGGCAAACCAACTGAGGAAGCATGTACCAGAAATTAAAAGACCCATTGTCCACTGAAACCCACGAACCAGCAAAAAATCTGCGATACATATTTAAATATACTTACATATAAAATCCGCGATAGAGTGAAGCCACGAAAGTCAAAGCGCGATATAGTGAGGGATTACTGTACAGTATCCTGTGGCCATGAACTATGTAGGCAGGTTAGAAATGGATGGAAACATATAGTAGTGTATATTTTTGTGACAGAGCTGGTTAAAGCCAAATTATTTTGCAATTCTTCTCTCTTCATTTTATATTTAATCATGTATAACAGTAGTACTTCCTAAGCATACAGCTTTTGAATTCCTTTTCTTTCATTCTACATTTAAATGCTTCAAGAACTACTTTTTTCTTTTTTGACCTTGGCAATGATGATGTGAACTTGTCACTTACTGATTTTTTTTCTTTCTTCTCAACATGTTGTTTTTCTCGCTCTCCACTCTTATTTTGTGTGTAGTGACTGCTGTGGTATTTTCAGCATTTCCCTGTTTTCCCTTTAGTGTGACCTTCATTGTATAGAGTTGCTATTTACGTGCTGTCATCTTCTACCCCTTAATGTATTGACATTTTAGGATAGACTTCTGTTTTGCATACTACTTTTTAACCCATGGTAAAAAATTATATTAGGTACTTTTTTATAAGCACATTTGGAAGAAATCTTCATTTAAATCTTCCTTTTAAATTAATGTAAATTTTGAGTTTAAAATTTAAACCACTGATTCTTTTGCTTAGTACAAATCAGTCATACCTTTTTTTTGTCAAAGTATTCACTCTCCTCATTCTGGAGAGGACCAAGCAAAATCAATCTCCATTATCTGCAAGTGGGGCTTGAACTAAAACCCATTTTAAAGTTTTATTGAACAGGTAATCTCTTTCATATTATCTGACCCTGGTAAGAAAAAAGAACCTGTTCTGTTGATATTCTGGTACGTGATTGACATATTTTTCCATAAAGTGCAGTTTGTGTATTAGTAGAGTTTTGCATCCATGATTAATATGTGAAAAGCTTTTTGTACTTGATACTGAGAGAAGAGATGTAAAATTAGATTCAAGCAATGACAGACCAACACACTTTGCTAAACTTCACTGTAAGTTAATACAGAAAAAAATTTCAATGTATGCAATAGAAAATAAAATTATAATGGACAGCCAGCATGGGTATGCATGGTACATCCTGTCAGCTATATTTTTGCTTTGGATTAAAAAAGCAGACAAATTTATCAAAAGTGTATTTAATAACTCCACACACACGTGTAAGTGGCAGCCTGAAAAACTGCTCATTCATGTTGCAGATGTGGGTAGCCTATTATTTTCTAAAAAAATTCTAAACTAAAGACTTGGATAAATTATTAGCTTATTAAACAAGCTAAGTGAATTTTATTTTCTATTTCTTTGTAAATTTTTGTACAGCCTTATGTTTTTAGGAAAATTAGCTTTGTTGGAATGGATTCTGTAACCATTAAATCAATCTTGAAAGAACATCGAGCTGCAGGCGGATTTTACTTTCTAAAGAAATCACCTTTATGAAATTTGTTCATTTTCCAGTTTGCTTAATACAGTTGACGGCTGCATAGGCTGAAGTTTTCTGGTGGCAAGGACTGCATGCCAGTCAATCAGGGCACTCTCACTCACACAAAGGGCACAATGAATTATCAAGAAACTTAATGTTTACAGTATGTCTTTGCAAGGAAAACTGGAGTACTGGACTATTGCATATGGAAATATATAATTGAGATTACATAGTTACAAATTGATTGCCCTTTTTATTTCAGTATACACTTAGAAATCAGACAGGGATTTCAGAAGTGAAGTGCAGCTCCCCATGAAGATCCCTCCATTTAGCATAGCTCAGTCTTAAAATGGCTCCTTCTGTCTGTAAGCTTCAGCTACAGCTTTTCTATTGACTGTTTGGAAACTTAGTGTCCCTTGCTAAAAACATTTAGTCACTTGCACCTAAACAGTCTCTCAAAACAAGTATTTCAGAAGCAGTTATATTTTTTCTTTAGAAAAAACATACAAACACGCACACTATACATTAAAAAACTATTTGTAACTATGTCCGTATAATAAGTACTCATTCAAACCTTTACTTTCAAAAGTATTTTTCATGCCAGTCCTTGAAAATATTTTTGTTTACCACTAGAGACAGTGAAACATTACATTTTGTACAATAGATTGCGGTTTTTGTGCTACAACTCACACATCTTCTCCTGCCTTCTGTTGCAGTTCCCCCATGGAAGTTCAGTGCATTTTATTTATTTACTTTTTCTTGTATGTCTGAAATAAACAAAGCACATACGTACATTTTCATACCAGCTTCTCTTAGTGCCTGGTTACAGGGGTAGGGACAGTGCCTTCCTGGCACCTCTGGGTGTAGGGCAGTAAACAGACAGCCCTAAGCACAGAGCTAGTCATACGGACACAGTGTTTCTCAGCCACCTATGAGGCGCAGGTGGTAGTCGCTGGGCCGTGAGCACAGGAGACTTGTTCCCAGTACAATCTGCCCCCTCACTGTCTCCACCAATGATACTGAAGGGAGCAACATAGCTGTGTGAGATTTTGTATCCCATTTCTAATCACGCTTACTTCACCAGACTTCAGTTTTATTTCCCATTTGTAATTGCACTTGTTTCAGACTGCGTAGGTGTTTGGAGGTGAGCTTAATTAAAAAGGGGATAAAAATATTGCACGCACAGTCAAACCCATTGGGGTCAGTGAATTATACTGTGAACAAGCCTCTAGCTCAAACTCCTTTTTTTCTCTTGGGTGATAATGACACAGCAACATGAATGTCATGTGTGACAAGAACGACACTTAGACATAATAAAGGTTTGGAGCAGCCACCCGTATAATGACCTTTGGCTGCAAGAAGGTATTTTAAATGTTAGGGAGTTGTTCACTCTAATGAGTCCAAAACAGAACTGTTAAAGAAAGACAAAATGGTGGCTTTAAAGGCTAGCGTAGGAAGTGATGTTGACAGACTCGCCAGAAACGGAAGTGACGTCATCAGAGGCGCCTGAACTGGAAGTGATGTCATAAGAGGCGCTGGAACCGGAAGTGGCGTCATCAGGGCCAGCAGAGCCAGAAGTCATGTCATCAGGGGGGCCGGAACCCTGTGAGATTTCCCAAGAATGGTCTGCAAGGGATCGAGAGAGACAGTTAGTGCATCCCACCTTGTCAGACGTGGATTTGCCATTATTCAAGCCCTTTAGTTGACTCCTACTCGCATGTGTGTGACAGGTGACATTCAAATGAAGAGGGGTCCTCACATGAAACTTTGAGAGGCATTAGTAAAGTGTAACAGTACTCACAGGTATGCTAAGAAACACTGCCTATTCTCTAAAATGAAAGTGAAGGATCCCTGATCAGTAAATTAACATAAGGAAAATGTGCAGCAGACATCGCCCAGGTATGTTAATTGAAGCTATGATGCTTGAAGTGTAAAACTACACGTCGCAATGCTTCAGAGTTGTACTGAAAGCAGTACTTACAAATAAAGAGTAGCATCAAGCATTAATTGTTTTTTTTTCAATAGAGTCAAAACTGTGATCAGAATCTGAAGCTTTTTGCATAACGATGTGTAAAGATGAGCTGTTGCTCATTATATTATATCTCCTGTCTTACACACAGCTGTGACATGTAAAATGAGCGACCAATCATAGACAGCTAATACATTATACAAATGGGTTGAAACTCAAAAATCCGATGGTACTGACCCTATCACTGTATGTGGCTTGAGGTATGAGAGATCTTTCATAAAAGCAGATTCACTCAGTTGTGATGTGCTGCTCACCTCTAGGTATAAGTATGCAAATTACATATTTTAATAATTAAAGAGAGTAGACAACACAAAAATATATGATTTATTTGGAAGAAGACACTGTCGGGTATGTAAAAATACTGGTTCTATTCAATAAAGGCGCGCGTAAATAAAGGCGAGCTTCAAAAGGGCGACCTCAATTGAGCGCGGCGAATAAAGGCGCGTGTAAATAAAGGCGAGCTTCAAAAGGGCGACCTCAATTGAGCGCGGCGAATAAAGGTGTTCGTAGATAATTTAGATAATCATAGATAGATAATAATAGTAGATTTTATCTAATAAATTTTCTGTAATAATTTTGTTGCATTTGCCTTTATTCGCTGCGCCCAATTGAGGTCACCCTTTTGAAGCTTGCCTTTTTGTGCACGTCCTTATTGAAGGATACCAAAAATACCAATAGTGCTTTTGATTGACTTGTGGGTTTACTGCCACATACACAAACAAATTTAAAATATGGCGGTGTCTCACCATGCATCAGTGGATACAGACACAGGTTGAGGTATAAATGGCCTCTGGTCATGTGTTCCACTCATTCATAAGAGTTATTCCAAGGAAGCCTTTGAGTGAGTCCATTTCTGGCGTCCATTACAGTATAAGTAAGCAGTTCTACAATTAAATCCAACACATAGAAGTCATACCTGCAACTACTTTCACACAAATCTATGTAGTAAATAATTGAATTGATTTAAATATCCCCCCAAAAGTTTAGAAGGCTGCTGTACCTTTATTAAATACAAATAATCTTAAAGATCAAGTAACCTTCATCTGTACTATCACAGTTTCCTATGCTTAATGGGGTATATGACATTTGCTCAAAATTAAATTCCAGTATGAACAATCCAATTAAATAAACTAATAGTACAGTAATCAAATTAGCAATTAAATAACCACCAGAAGTCCATTCTTGTTCATTACTGGCATATAATCACTGTATGGAGAATTGGTTAGTAAGGATGATGCTGAAAATACCGTATTCAAGTACTTTGAGAGTAGCACTAAATAGAAGTCATGATGCCAATACACCTGTTCATGATTTATTTTAAATTGTACTGCTAGGATTACATATCAAAATTGCTTAATGGGTTTTTCAAACACTTCTCCTCTGTCCTGCATGGTGCATGCAATTACACTTTACTGACGGCTTGCTGTCTACTTACAGCTAATGATAGTGAGACAATTTAAAATGAATTTAAATGAAATTAAAATCTTGTTTATTCTATTCTTGACCTTCTGGCAATTACAAAACCTCTAAATGGAAGAAAGTAAAAATACCTTTGCACTTCAAATGATTTGCCACCAACTAAACAAATTATTTGCTGCCAACTAAAAGCAACCAGATACACAAAAACAAATGTTGAAATCAAACTAATCATTTTTGGATAAGACCTTAAAAAGAAAATATTTATTGTTTGTACCTCTAATGCTTAAGAAATCTGAAGCCTGAACTTTTTTCAAGAACATTGCATTGTCTTTTACTGTAGCTTATTTTGTCTGGTTAGATGGCTTTTACACTCTTTATTGCCTGATTTATGACCCTCATCTGCCAGTTCTACTCATCTATCTAACCTGTTTTAGAATTGCTGGAGCCAGTGTCTACCATGGCAGCACTGAATGCTGGGAAGGAAGCGATCAATGGAAGTAATCCAAGACAGGCTGCCAGTCCATTGCATTCGTTCACCCACACTGAACCAATTTAAAATCACTAATTAACTAAACATACATGTCCCTGGGATGAAGGAAAATTGTAGTATGCTGTGAGAAAATCATGCATACATGAGCAAAGTGTGAAATACCCAGGATCTCTGAGATAGCAGTGTTAATGACTTTGAACCTGTTTACATTCCAGAAAACATGTAAGCTTCCATTCAATTGTAGTCTCAATCATTCTTATGGGTGCGCTTACTATGGGCTAAGACCGATATTTTAATTCAGCAATTATTCCACAAAGCTTGATATCCTTTGAAGCAAATTGCTGGAGCTGTAGGTGAACCCCTATCTTTCCCAATGGATTATGGACTTTCTCCTTAACAGGGAGCAGTTTGTTAAGGTCGATAATTATACTTCTACAGTCCATTACAGTGTATATAACGAGGAGCTCCACAAGGCATAGTGATTGCCCCTACCCTCTTCTCTATTTGTACTAATAACTTGAAAGGATCTGTCAGCAATTGTTTAGTTATCAGATCAGCAGATGATACAACACTGATTGACACCCCTAACAATGTGGCACATTTTGAGGATGCAGAGGTGGTACCAGGAGGAGAACCTCCAATCACATGTGAGGAAGACAAAAAAACTACTCATTGATTTTAGTAAGAATGCTGAACAGGTACCATGAGTGGTTCTCAATCGAGAAAAAATTGAGAGAGTTTAAGTACCTGGGAACCACATTGGATAATAGCTTGAATTTTAATGAAAGCATGCAATATACGTATTTACAAGAACAAAATGTCAATACCGTAGCTATTTATTAAGAAGACATTAACATTTAAACCAGCATCCTATGGAACTATTATACATGTCATATTGACAGCAAAAAAATAAAGGCAGGGCAGTGTATTTCTTACTAAAACCTGACAGATAACTTCTCAAAGGGGATAGAATCTGTGTTTGTGTCAAATTTAAACCTTCCTTTACTTATAAACTGCTGCTAAGCTAGGAAAAAACAATAGGTGCTCACAGTAATATTTTCACATTTTTGTTTTCTGATACAGTATATCTCATGTACAAGTAATGCCAGGGAACTTCTGAGGTGTCCCTGTACCTGTCTAAAGTTTCACGTTGATAAAACAAAGAAATAAATAGTTACAGCATTTGGCACCATGGGTCCCCCTCACATATCCAAAACATCTCTGTACATGAATTCAGGTTCAGAACAATTTTATTGCACCTAAAACAACGAATTAAATAAAAAACTCTGAACCCCATCCCCTAATACTCCACTACCCCACCTATACATTTACATGAAACTATTTACATTGTTTGCTCCTGCTTCAGATAGTGTATTTTTTCATATGCACATCCTCAGCTGTGTCTCATTGTGTCCTATATTTTTTTTTTTTTTTGTTCTTTATTTCGTCTTATACGATTTCTCGTATTAGAAATTTGTTAGTTTTCGCATACCCCTTGGGGTCAGAGCGCAGGGTCAGCCATTGTACAGCGCCCCTGGAGCAATTACAGGTTAAGGGTCTTGCTCAAGGGCCCAGCAGAGTAGGATCTCTTTTGGCAGTGACGGGGATTCGAACCGGCAACCTTCTGGATACCAGCGCAGATCCTTAGCCTCAGAGCCACCACTCCGCCCTATCATTGGAGACTTCACAGTCACTGTCATCCAATGGTGTGAGGTTTGTGAGTATGTGACCTACTGAGTCAGAGCTAATGACCCAGAAATGTGAGTTAATACTTGCCAAAGGTGACCTTGTGACTCCTCTTATTTGGAGAGTATCTCATGATTAATTCATTGTACAATTATGTGCTTGGACTTGTTTTGATCAGGAGAATCTACTGTAAGTGATGACGTAGCACTTATAGATATTTGCTGTTGTTTTGTGAAGTAATATGTGAGAGCACACAAAAAAAATCAGAAGAGCGGTGTAACGCTGTTTGCAGTTTTCAGCCTATAGCTCGCTTTTGCTTAGTCGGTGGGAGGGTTCATCTCATTGATTGAAATCTATTGGTTAGCACTTTTTGATTGATGCATAACACTTGGGTATTCCTTATACAGAAAAATCACTATGATTTTTTTCAGTATTTTTTGTGACAATTTATGAAACACTGCATGCATGATTTCAAACCAGATTAAAAGTCAACTGTAAATATTGTAACAATTTCATTACTAGAAGTGTGAAGTTGACACCCGTTGTTTGAAAACAAGGTATTATTTGTGACGGTGTGGGGCATAGTTAACCTGTATGATGTAGCAAAATATTTTTAAACAATCGCTTGGCCTGGTACCTGGCTGCTCAGGATATAAGAGAGCTACGGCCTCAATTCTTGACTCATCACCTTTCTAAATTAGTACCTGCTGAGAAAAAGGGGAGTTCACAATTTGGGCTGAAGTGCTGGTGCCAAAGGGCCTATGATGCAGTTTGCATGTTGCTACACTTTTTATCTATAGCACTTTTTTTCAGTCAGAGTAGTTTTTAAATTCACCCGGGCCTTTGTTTATAGATGCCCTGATTATAAAAATTACCGGCAAACTTATAGGACAGCTTGCTTGTGTGAAAGGGGATAAATACTTATTTTTCTTGCTGTATATAAAATTAATCCTGCCTCTCACTGACCAATTGCTGAAATAGTCAGGTCTCGAAAAGGAGACCATTAAACCACATTTGTGAAAGCAATGTCTAAGAATGTATTTCATTCAAAACTGTTTCCTGCCTTCTGCCCAATGAAGATTGGATGGGCTCCTTGTCCCAAAACCATGTGAAAGAATAATAGAATATGCTTATTGGATTAATTAACACAATTGTTAAGCAATGGTTCTTTAAATTTCCCACTTTTAACAGGAAGTTACCTGCAAGTTGGAAAGGTGTGTGATTTTCCAGAGGGTACACATGCACACACCCATGAGTAGAGGTGACAGAAAAATATAATGGGTGCCTGAGGATCAAATGTCAGATTTTGCTGATTCTTGTTGTACCACCCCGGAACAAGAGGAGGCGTTATTGCTAACTACATCATCTCTTATTTTCTCTGCTCTACCGAGAAAACGCCTAGGGAGGGTATTTGAGCCTCATCTGCGAGTCTCCAGGAAACCCCACCCCTTCCAGTAAAACTCTATAAATACGGATATCCCTGGAAGGAGTGTGGTCAGTGGAGAAGCAGACCTCGTGTACAGCAGACTTCCCTGATATGGACTTGGTTGATAAAGCCACAATACCAGAGAAGCTGCATAGGCTACCCAGTCATTATTGCACCCATTTTCTGTTGTTGCGCCCCTGAGCACTCTTGCATTAAATGGGGTGGCCCAGTTGGTACTCCAACTTTCCTATGGACTCCTTCGATCATTTGCCCATTTACAGTGTATAATAAATATTACATAAGTAATGTACCTGAGTCTATATTATTGCACAGTACAAAGACTTGTATTGTGTAGTAAAATCTTCCATTCAGTGATTTCCTGCGGTATAACTAATGTGTAATTTAAATGGAAGTAATGTATGGACCAGTCCTGATTTTTTTTTGCATTAAATATCATTTAATTAAATATTATCATATATAAATTAATATATAGTGACATCCATGTTAGTGTTTATTTATTTCTGTAGTCAATAAGTACATTTATACATGCTGTTTCCTTTTTTAGGTTTTATGTGTATTTTACAGTACTTTTTTACAACCAATATGTAATATGCATTGCTCCACATCGATAGCTAGTGTCATTCTCTGCTTTAGACATTGTTGTTTTTTTTTTGAGGGATGGTTTCATTATACTAATGTTTAATTCATTATGATGGATTTTGCACCAGGTCAGAGAGGCCAGTGCTGTGCCCTCAAAGTTTCTTGAATGTGTAGAAAGAGACTGCAGATTTCACTCGCCTTAGGATAAATGGCATGTCAGCTCTGGTCCCGGCATGTACAGAAAGTTGAGTGCTAATATATTAATTTATAGGGGCTGGACATTTGTAAAATATAAGTAAAAAGATTAAAAATAGGAAGAGCCAGTTTTATACAAGGTTTGAATCTTGGTGGAACAAGCTAATTGATTTGATTTGATATTTTGCTCTGTAGGTGACTTTTTATGCATAAAGCAAAATACATGGTGTTAGGTTTTGCCCTAGAGTTTCCTTTCATATCAGTAAAGAAATGTTTACTTTGATTATTTATTTATGAGCATCTCCTGGTTCATTATGGTCAATAATACCGGAGAGGTTTAGCCTGCCCTTATTTCATCTGAAACATTGCACATTCTGCATTGATTTATGTGTCTTATTTAATGGTCTTTCAATTGCTGGTTCAGTCTAGAAAAAATAAGTAGTAGTTAGACTTGATGTAATACAAAACAAATATTGCAATTGGGCTGATGGCCTAGTCATGGGAAGTGCACTAATCAAGCATACAACTGGTTGATTATTAATTATTTTTGCATTATCTGTTATGTTATTTTATATTAATTTGAATATACAGGGTAAGCAACTTAATATTACCAGCTACAGAGGGCAACCACTATAAAGCACACAAGAACATATAATGAAAAAAAATGTGTAAAAATCCAATTTTTAATTAAAGGCTACCATGCTAAATATTCACACTGAAAACAAATTGAGTAAATATAAAATAGTCCATTAACACTTATTAATCCATCTAGTTTAAACTATGAAAAGAAAATAACATTTTTCTCTTCACTAATAATTATGCTATGAGAAGCCAAGTAAACCCTATGAAAAATATTGAATCTTTCAGTGTATATAAACTGATAGAAATCTGATTCACACTTCTGTATAATTAATAGATTTAAGTGAGCTAATCAAACAAATAACACAAAAAGACAAAGCTTTAAAATCATTCAATCAACAAAAATCAACAGAAATGCAATTTTCTCAATAAAAATTATTAATACTGCACTTTCTTAATCATTCCCTAACATGCTTGCAATTTTCATTGAGTACACCAAAGAATGCGCAATTGTTATAAGAATCATGCGAGGCAATCCTGAAGGTTTACATAGGGACAAGCAACTTATTCCAGTTTGGTCTTTAACATACAGGCAAGTAGTTGCACGTCACGTCAAGTCTGATTACCTTCAAGACCATCTGCAGTCTATTAAGACGTTAACATTAGAGCAGGATCTGAAAACGTCACTTGGCATAATCGACATATCATCGCTACAATTGAGTCAACTGTCAGAGAGATACTGCACACACTGGTGTACAATGGAGCTTAGAAATGAAGACGCGTGTGCTCTCAAAAAAGAGTATAAACACACAACTGAAGCTTTCCAGAGGTAATTGGGTGTAGAGCCAGAAATCTGGAGCAAAGTCGTCTTTATGCAAATTATAAGCATTGTTTAATGAAAATCAAAAATGGCATTTGAGTAAGATAAGTTTTGTACTTTGCAAAATCAATGTAACTTGAAGACATTAATTCTGCAATGAAACTGAATATACTCAAAATAATGTCATCAATCAAAAGTCTAAAACACAACCAAAAATGGAGTTTGCAACACGACAAAGATCTAAAAAGCTTACCCAAATTTACAATAGCATGAAAATAAAAGACTTTATGCTTTGCGTTGTCAAAGCCCAAATCAAAATTTTGTTGGAAAACTTCAAGTGGTCTGTAAAGCCCTAAAATATCACACAGTTAAAGAGCTGCATGAGTGATTGAAGCAACTGAAAGATAGTTACAGGAAATACTCATATAAAATTATATCTGGCAGTGAGGGAAACACTAGATACTGATGCCACAGGAAATTTAATTAAATACATAACTGAAAATTGCAACTTTTCATTATTATTGTTTTAATTAAGTGAACTTAATGTATTGATTGAATTGCCATAATGATCATATTTCTGCAGATTCACAAACCAAATGCTAAAAGATGCATATCATATTTTATTTATACATATTCTAACAAAATCCCACAAATGTTCTCCAATGTTATTTTGACAATGGAATATAGAGGATTCCCCATCTTGTGTGGGTTTTTGCTCCATTTCTACATTGCTACAGCATGGGTGCTCTGCTGCTGCTTGATTTTCTTATTTTTGCTTCGGTGTGGCAAGCACAACATTGATAGACGGCTCAACATCTTCTTTGCTGCTGTTTCCCAGTTTCCTTTTCACAATATCGAGAATGTGATTGAGAGCCAGCTATTTCATTTTACTTCTGTTTGCTCCCTAGTATCATCCAGGAACAATCTATAGGCTGCTTCATACAGTATCTCCATGCATTCATTATTTCATGTGGTTTGTTGAGTTCTAGAACATCTAATGATCGCTTAGGAATGAAACTGCACAAAGAAAGAAGGAACAGAAGAAAAATTATATAATATGTGAAACTGAAAAATATGCATTGACCTAAGCCAAAATAAAACAATGTTAATATATACTGTACCGTATTATGAAAGTGCTGATGTCAATTTTATATTAAGATGGCAAAATGCTATTTAAACCCTTGATGGGTCGCAGTCTGTCTGTAATCTGCGTGAGTTTTACTTCAGCCATTCTAAAGTGACTGTAAGCTGTCCCAGTGTGAATGAGTGCTGGGATGTGTGTGAGTGTGTCCTCGCACTGAACTAGCACCTCATCCAGGGCTGGGTTCCACCTTGCATCAATCCATAACTTAGATTATTTAGTTTTTAAAAAATAAAGGGACTGTTGAACACTAACTTAGTTTTTCTAATGGCTTGTGAGGTAAATTTTTAAGATGTACTTGGCAAACAGAATTTTGTATTACTCTTATTATTTGTATTAATAATACTGTCCCTCAGTATCAGGCCTATGAAATCAGTAACACAAAATACAGACATATTCACAATCTTCAGTGGTGCAGTTATTATACGCCAACTTGAAGTTTAAAAATAGCCATAAGTGAGGATAGTAGGAGTCTTGAATAGCTGTTTGTCTTTATGTCTTAGGGTTTCAGTAAGCAACATCAGACTTCATGTGCTCTTGACATTTCAAACTGTTACAGTAATTGCAAAGAGTAAAACTACTGAAGCATTTTAAAAGGGACACATCAAAAGCACTATACAGATCTTACAGTTACTTCAGATAATAGAAGATAACATAATCCACTTTTATGTTAGCAGTATGTCATATTTTTATCAGTCTAGAAAGGAAAATTGCTGGTAACTTACATTACTTCTTTAAGGTGTGCAGTACAGCAAAGGCTATTTCCCTTACTAAAAGTGGGAGTGCACAACAATTGTGTATCTAAAATTAATATTCCCATTATAAAACCCTACAAAATATTATAACCTGTGTAAGAATGGCGCTATATCGCGCCCGACCCAACACAGATTGACACGGGATGCATGTATAAAATAAAACAAATATTTATTTTTCTTCACCTGTGGGGCACGTCTTCCCCGTGAACCCCACAGGCACAACACAGTCCCAAGTGTAAGTACTAAACACCAAATAAATCACACTTTTCTTATCTGGCACCACCATTCCTCCCAGGCAACTTTGTCCTCCTCCACCCGACTCTGGCCGCTGAGTGGTGGTCGCTGGCTCCCTTTATTGGGTACCCGGAAGTGCTCCAGGTGCTTGATTGCCAACATCTGGCTGCACTTCCGGGTGTGACAAAATGAATGCCCAAAAGGGGCCAGCAGCTCCTGCTGCAGCACAACCCTGGCGGCACCTGCACAGAACTCCAACCCCCATGAAGCCCTGGGGGAGTCCGAGGCACAACTGCAACCCAGGGAGGCTGCCACCTAGCATCCAGGGGGAGATACTGGGTTACCCACCCTTGCCCCCCTAGTCCATATGGTGCAGGGGCATCCCGGCCAGGCATGGCCCCCGGCAATCCGTCACAGCTGGAAGAAAATGTTTCACTTTATATATGCTTTCAAAAGATTGCTATTTAGTAAGTGTTTTATTTATTAAAGCCAGCCATGCGATCTGTAATTTTTTTGGATGACTCCTTTTAATCCCCAGCCCAGAGCCTGAGTTTCCAGAAGTTTTTCTTGCAGCTTGAATTGCTCGTAGCTTAATGTTCCATGACAGAGGATGAGATCCTTGTTAAAACTTGTTTTATTGGTATAAAATAAGCTTGTGTAGAATCAATTTTTTACAAGAGTCCCCAACAAGTCTGTTGTTAAGCAGCAGTGGCGAGATGCTTCTCTTAAGTGCCTTCGACTAACAGAGCTGAAGTCCTCTGCTACTTCTCTCCACAGCATAATTTAAAGGTCAACAGTCCCTCTGCTAATTAGGGAAATTAAACTGCTTCTCATTAGGCTGATGCCTTTTGGTAAGCTTCACATTAACTTTGCATTTTATTACTCTGCTGATATAGCATTATGTTGATTATAGCCTCTACAGATCTATAAAGAATACATGCAAAGCAGTTTGTAGAGCTGTTTATCCTTTTTAACTCTATTTTAGCCTAGTTTTGAATGATCTTCCATGATCTGTAATGTTAGTTAGAGCATTTTAACGAAAAAGGTAATGGAGAGAATGATACATTAGGAATGTTAGTCATTTGCATACAATATACACAAATGCAGCAACCCTTTTCCTTTTTAAATAACAAAGCAAGGCCGTGTTTTCACCGCAGGAAAAATAACACAGCTTGTTTTTTTTTAAAGATCCAATTTTTTTTTTTGACTGTATCTACTTACTGTATACATATTGGGAGTCCCAAAGCACATAATTCACAATAAGCTCCAAAAGTGCTTCTAAAAATGGCCATTAGAGAAGGATAACACCATCTAACCCTGGCTAATAATGACAACTGCAGAATCTGACTGAAATGATCAATGGAGCACAAAAGGCAAAAGGAATTGTCTGAAGCAAATCCAAGTCAAAAAAAGACCCAATATAGAAATCCAAGGCAAGGTTTAAAACAGAACAAATGGGTCAAAATCCAATAATTCACAAAAAGCACTGAAAAAAGGCGTAAGAACTCCCCAACATCAGGGTGTATTCAAATTGAAGTGAACCTCCAGGTATTGTGGGAGCCACTTTGGGTATATAGGATGGAGGGCAGTTCCAGATAGTGATTATCAGGTGGTCCTGTCTCTAGAAGGACCACCCATAAAACACAAGGCACATAATAAAGGCAATGGTAATACAGCAAAATTGAAAACAAGGAGCAGTGCAAATCATTAATCAAGTAAAAATGGATCTATAGGACTTGAACCCTAGCCAAGGACAGACAACAATATATATGAATAAATATGGAAAACTATATGGTGTGGCACCCGGCTGGGACGCCCGGGAAGGGCTCATGCCTCCTCCAGACCACGAAGGGGTGACCGCCCTGGTTGTATTGGAGGCCACGGGTACAGGGCTTAGAAGCTCAACCCTGTAGGGGCCCGTGGCCACTGCCAGGGGGCGTCCCTGTGCCTGATGGACCCTGAACCCCAGCACTTCCTCCACACCAGGAAGTGCTGGGGGGAAGAAGAGAGGGAACACCCGGAGTGCTTCCGGGGAGACAGCCGGCACTTCTGCCACACTGGGGCGTGTCGGGTGGAAGATTGCCGGTGCACACCTGGAGCACATCCGGGTATGAATAAAAGGGGCCACCTCCCTTCATTCGAGGCTGGAGTCGGGTGGAAGAGGACGAGGTCTTAGAGGAGAGACAGGAGGCGGCCTGAAGAGAGTGAGGCATTGTGGTATTGGCCTGGACTTTGGGGATGTCTGTGGGTTGTGTGGCAGTTCTGTAAATAGTGATTGTATAATAAACGTGTGTTGGGTGACAAAATGATGTCTGCCTGTCTATGTCCGGGCTGTTCCCACAATGGATAACAATATATATGGATAAAAAACTATTTTTCCAGGTTGATTCCCGCCTTGTAACTGATACTTCATGGGTAGGTTCTTGCTCACTATGAATATGAATTGGATTAAGCAGGTTAAAGAATGTTATTTTTTAAAACATTGAAAGCTTCAGCAAATTTTATAGGACAATGCCTGGGTGTAAATAAACAGGGTAAAATTCAACATAGCTAAACACAACCCACGATGAGAACAAAAAACATACTCTTAGTCAAAAGCTGTAATGCTCTGAGACTATGAAATTATTATCCACATTAAATGATAAGAAACGTGTATATATCTACATACAGTACACATTGATCTTACCTAAGATTTCTCTCTGTTTGGTACATGAGTTTGTGGGTACTGATGATGATATCCTCCCTCAAGCACTCCTGATGCCTGATGGGAATTGTAGTTCTTGCGTCAGTGGTGTTTTCTATATTGCTCTCCTCCCATTATAACTCATCCAAAAACTGTGCAATTTTATTTATAAAGTGTAACAAATGCACTATATAGGTGCCTGGCCCGACACAGACTCACACTGGAGGCATGTATAAAAACAAATAAACCTTTATTTTTCTTCACCTGTGGGGCACGTCTTCCCCGTGATCCCCACAGGCACAACACAGTCCCAAGTACACAAAACACCCAAAAAGAAAGTCACCACAACACACTCCTTTGCACCACCACTCCTCCCGGAAAGCATAGTCCTCTTCCTCGCGACTCAGGCGCCTGGAGTGGTGGCTCCTTTTATAGTCCACCTGGAAGTGCTCCAGGTGGTTGACTGTTGAGTTCCAGCTGCACTTCCGGGTGTGGCGAATACACTGCCCATAAGGGCTCAGGAGCCCCAGCTGCAGCACCCCCTGGTGGTGCCTGTGGGACCCAAAAGGGCTGCACCCAACTCCAATTCCCATGGAGCCCTGCAGGAAACTGAGGCACCACTCCAACCCAGGGGGGCTGCCATCTAGTGTCCAGGGGGAGGTATTGCACAGTCCATGGCTGCTCCCCTTGAACATATAGTGAACATATATAGCCGGGATCCACCACAATAGATATAATCAAGTTTTGATTTGTGCTTAATTGAATGCTAAATTTTGATATGCTGAATATCCTTACTAATTATACTTAATTTTAAATGTCTTAAAAGAGGCTACATTTTGAGACTTGCTATTTATTAAATTTAACACATGAATTTGAATCTCGGTTTCATTCCTGTAGTTTGGATGTCTCTGTGTAGTTTACACAGGTATGATTTGGTGTAAATGTAACGTTAGAGACTACAGCTGCTGCTCTGAGCATCAGTAGAATTACATGAAGGCTCCCAATGTACAGAGACAAAAATGGCACAAAAACGCAAAGTTCACATGCTCACCTTGGCATGGACATTACACATAGTCATTACTCCATCTAGCTTGTTAAAAATACATGCAGCCTTAGCCAGAAACATTTTACGAAAACCATGAAATATTAAACAGCTTTGAATATAAACAGGAATATCAGAGCAGTGATGCGAGAATAGATTTAACTCTAAACTTATTTTAGGATGACAGCATAAGACCTTTGGGGGAAGACTGAAGCAGATGAACCTTTTCATTTTAAGCAAAGCAAGATTATCAGCAGATACCATAAATGTGTTTAAAATTATTAACAGAATATTTATAGTTGGTGCTGTTAGGTTAAAGTAAGCTCTTCCACAAAGTCTAAGGGGCTCAGATGGATTTAGTAAAATTTATATAAATATTGAGGAAATAAATGTACTGTAAATACATGGAATGGGTTAGTTAAAAGAAACACATTGAGAACATTCAGATTATGGCTTCACATTGTTTTGTTAGGTGAGTATTAGTTAACAAGCTATCTGGGCAAGAGTGCTCAATTTTCGTCAAAATAAATAAGGAAACAATACTTTTTATTAAAAAGCCATTAAAGGCAATTTTGCTCCTGACAGAGTTTATTGAATATTCAAAATTAATATGCACAAATATGCAGGGTGATTCAATAACAACTGAATGCTTTTCCATAAAGAGTCAAATATACAGTCAACATGCAGTATGCACTCAATCGTAGAGGTATCCTTGTTTTTTTTTTTCAGAATTTGGAAATGTATTTTGACTGCGGTATCAATCTTCAACAGAGATATACTTCATATGGTCTAGGATGAATTCAGCTGCAGTATTGACATGTGCTGTGTGACACAAGGAGCACAGATGAAACTTTTGTAGGATTAAGAATAAACTGTGAGAGTTCCTTTGCAAATTGCTTAAAACTACTCGTTCATTTAATACTGTACAGCCATGGACAAAAGTTTTGAGAACGACACAAATATTAATTTCCACAAAGTTTGCTGCTTGAGTGTTTTTTGGCAGATGTGTCTATGGCATACTGAAGTATAATTACAAGCATTTCATAAGTTTCAAAGGCTTTTCTTGACAATTACATTAAGTTTATGCAAAAAGTCAATATTTGCAGTATTGGCCCTGTTCTTGGATGTTTGGGAGAAGTTGCTCTCGGAAGGATGTTTTCATACCAATCTTTATTCATAGCTGTGTTCTTAGGCCAAAATTGTGAGTGAGCCCACTCATTCCCTTGGCTGAGAAGCAACCCGACACATGAATGGTCTGAGGATGCTTTATTGTTGGCATGACACAGGACTGATGGTAGCACTCAACTTTTCTTCTCAGGAAAATCTTTTTTCCGGATGCCCCAAACAATCGGAAAGGGGATTCATCAGAGAAGTTGACTTTACCCCAATCCTCAGCAGTCTAACTCCTGTACCTTTTGCAGAATATCAGTTTGTCCCTGATGTTTCACTTGGAGAGAAGTGGCTTCTTTGCTGCCCTTCTTGACACCAGGCCATCCTCCAAAAGTCTTCGCCTCACTGTGCGTGCAGATGCACTCACACCTGCCTGCTGCCATTCCTGACCAAGCACTGCACTGGTGGTGCCCCAATCCCAACCCATGAATAAAGAATGGTACCAAAACATCCTCTGTGAGCAACTTCTCCCACCCATCCAAGAACAGTTTGGTGATGAACAATGCCTTTTCCAGCATGATGGAGCACCGTGCCATAAGGCAAAAGTGATAACTAAGTTCTTGGGGAACAAAACATCAAAATTTTGGGTCCTAGGCCAGGAAACTCCCCAGACCTTAATCCCATTGAGAACTTGTGGTCAATCCTCAAGAGGCTAGTGGACATACAAAAACCCACAAGCATTGACAAACTCCAAGCATTGTTTATGCAAGAATGAGCTGCCATCAGTCAGGATTTGGTCCAGAAGTTGATTGACAGCATGCCAGGGTGAATTGCAGAGGTCTTGAAAAAGAAGGGCCAACACTGCAAATATTGACTCTTTGCATAGACTTAATGTAATTGTCATTAAAAGCCTTTGAAACTTATGAAATGGTTGCAATTATACTTCTGTATACCATAAACAAATCTGACAAAAATATCTAAAAACACTCAAGCAGCAAACTTTGCGAAAATTAATATTTGTGTCATTCTCAAAACATTTGGCCATGTTTATAGTTAATGACTTATATATTTTTGAAAGTGTTCATTTCTTTTTAAACTACCTGCATATTGGCAGATATGTGAATAGCGTTGCTGCCTTACAGCCCCAGAAGCATAGTCTGATTCCATACTCAAGTTACTGCTTGTGTGGAGTTTGCATGTTCCCCACATGTCTGCATGGGTTTTCCTCCAAGTACTAAATGATTTTCTACTACATCTCAGAAACATTTTGGTTAGGTTTATTGGCCTGGTGTGAGTGAATGTAGATGTGTGCCAGTTAGCCCTGTGATAGACTGACATCCAGTCTAGAGAAGATTCCAGACTTGCACCCAGAGTTTCAAGAATATTTCCCACAATCCTTTCATTGTGTTAAATAGGTTGGAAAATGAGTGAATCGATATAACAGACAATACATTAATCTACTCAATACAAGATTATAAGTTGATGACATATTAAATATAAGATTCACATTATTAAAACATTTTTTACATAATGAAGTATGTCAAATCAATAAATAAGGAAATTACATTTATTGAAAACTAATGGTGTCAAGTTTTTGAGTGTCTGAAGAAACAAGCAGATGTTCTACAGCAAGAGGTAAAGCAAGGATAAAGCAATTTCTATTATGATTTTAATTGTAAACACTTTCAAAAATGGAAAGTCTGCAGTTCACTTCATGAGAAAAATGACTACATAATCCTTAAGACAGACACATTGCAGATTATAATGTGGCTAATAATAAAACATTTACAAGGCTTGCTTACATCTAGAAAAGAAAAGAAGCGTTGAAATAGCGACTGGTAATTTTAATTGTAGATTTTTATTTAAGAGGTGCATACTTCAAGCTCACTGTCACTCTGACAAAGAAATGTAAATGAATGTAAATTACTGAATAATAAACCCAGAAACTGATCACAGTGTTGTTAGTTTTTTACATTTTTATTAATATAACAAAATGCACATGCTGGCATAATCTTTTTAATACTATAATTGTTATTATTATTATGATTACTAGCTGTTCTACCTGTCTAAGATGGGTTGAAATTTAAATAATAAACATAGACCTCAGCATTAAAGGTTGTAGTGCACCATCTATTGGAATGTATTTTGTAATGCATGTAACAACCTGTAAAAACGTATTGCATATGTCTTTCCAACAGATGGAGTATCACTAACATTTGTGGTAATAAAATGCAACTAAGATGCATATGTCTCTGCTATGTGCCACTTGGTATGGGATTCACGAAAGCAGTGTTAATGTTTGTGGTGCACCATCTGTTGGAATGAAAAATGCAGTGCATTTTTTTTTCCTACAAATGTTTATGATGTACCATCCAAACCAAATGAAGACAAAGACAGGCAGAAACTTATATTTTATTAAGATAGATTATTATTGCTATTTGTACTTCTATTATTAATATTATTTCATATTCAGGGCGGCACTGTAGCGCAGTGGGTAGCACTGCTGCCTCGCAGTTAGGAGACCTGGGTTCGCTTCCCGGGTCCTCCCTGTGTGGAGTTTGCATGTTCTCCCCATGTCTGTGTGGGTTTCCTCCAGGTGCTCCGGTTTCCTTCCACAGCCCAAAGACATGCAGGTTCGGTGCATTGGCGATTCTAAATTGTCCATAGTGTGTGTGTGCGTGCCCTGTGGTAGGCTGGTGCCCTGTCCGGGGTTTGTTTCCTGCCTTGCGCCCTGTGTTGGCTGGGATTGGCTCCAGCAGACCCCCGTGACCCTGTAGTTAGGATATAGCGGGTTGGATAATGGATGGATGGATTTCATATTCAGCAACATAAATTCAGATCTTTCATACTTTTTTACATTTTCAAAGCTTCAAATTGAAAATCCATCAAACTACAGTCCTAATCTGCTTAATGCCTATTTCAGCAGCATGGAGTACAAGGCAGCACAGAGACCAGGACAGATGGCAGCTCCATCAGGGTCCAATTATGAGGCACCAACTGACCTAACTAAGTACATCTTAGGATCGAAAATGACTTCAACATATATATGAGACAAGGAGAGAAAAATACAATACAATACAATACAGTTTATTTTTGTATAGCCCAAAATCACACAGGAAGTGCCGCAATGGGCTTTAACAGGCCCTGCCTCTTGACAGCCCCCCAGCCTTGACTCTCTAAGAAGACAAGGAAAAACTCCCAAAAAAAACCTAGTAGGGAAAAATGGAAGAAACCTTGGGAAAGGCAGTTCAAAGAGAGACCCCTTTCCAGGTAGATTGGGCGTGCAGTGGGTGTCAAAAGAAGGGGGTCAATACAATACAATACAGTACAGTACACAGAATACAATACAGTACAGTACACAGAACAGAACAATTTCTCAATATAGTAAGAAATAAAAAATATAAATTTTAGAAGTACAGAGCAGAATTTAACAGTAGATGATATATCCCATAATAAGATTTGGATTTGTATAGAGTCCTGGAGACCTCATCCTTCAAGCTGCCTCCCCCATTTGGCCATTCCACAGCTGAAACAGTGCTGGGCCAGCCAATCCGATGAAAGGACCCCTCTCTCCCACGATTCCTGCGATCCTCCATCTGGGATGACTTTTCCTTAGGCAGGCAAAACAACTTGGCAGGTGGGCCATGGCACCAAGTGCCACATTTGAGTACCGAGAAGAAAAACAGAATAAGTGAGGGTTAGTATATAATTATAACTGTCATGTTACTTATGTTTAAGTGCTAATGACTAACAACAGAGATGCAGTCTGTACAGTTAATCAGCAGCTCTAGTCAGGATATGCTAAACTGAAGTAGTGAGTCTTCAGCCGGGATTTAAAAGCTGAGACCGAAGGGGCATCTCTTATAGTAGCAGGCAGGCCATTCCACAGTTTAGGGGCCCTGTAACTAAAAGCTCGACTAAAAGCTCGACCTCCCAATGTGCAAAACACATTCTAATAAAATGTAACTTCTAATAAAAACGCATTTAAACATAAAATAATCATAAACTGCTTTCACATATTGCAAAACAGGGCAGCACTTTAGTTTAAGTACTGCAAAAATGCATCTGTTACTCATTGACTTTTCTGTAACAAGCCCTTAACAAAGGCTTGTATTGGTCTTCATAACACTTATAAAACATCACTAGTTACATTAGTCATCTCTGTTTAGTGTGCCAAATTAAAATGATGGTAGAATTACGTGTTAATATGAAGGATTCACACGTCTTATACTAAATATGTAATATCAAGAGAAATGTGTCTCAGTTAAGATTATTTTATTAGTAGGTCAAATTGCAGAGATAAACAAACACTTTACTGATGCTTTGTAAGTGTTAAAAAGACCCAAAGGTTAAGGTCCAGTTGATAATAGTAAATGAGTAATGCATGCATTTTTTGCAGTACTTTTACTGAAAGCAGACACAAACCTTGCCCAAGCCCAAATCTGTACTTGAAAAGCCAGACTGAACCTGACTAAAATTGCTATCGTGTTATTCTTGAATAGTAGGCCTATAGATCTAACTAGCTAAGTAGTCATACAAACAATAATTTGAGAGATTTCTTGATATGCAAACTTGGATAAGTGAATAAAAAAGTAGTGTGTCTTAAATTTGTTTTGCACATTCTGTGTATCTTCTTACTGTGGCTGTTAAAGATGTTTTAACATGACTTCCCCACAGCCTAACTTAAGATGGCCTACGTTGCAAGTTGTATTTTACAGTGAACAGGAGGTGTGTGTATTAACTCAGAGCAAGGCAGTGAAGTTTTTGTATGAAAGGGATCACAAGTTTAGATATTGTCTAGAGTTCCAGTAGTTCTGGGGTAGTTAGCAAGGAATGCAAACTAATCAATTGTTAAGTTTAAAATACAAGGCGATATCAAAGGTCTAAAGAAAGGCAAAGGCAAGTTTGAATTCCAGAAAGTCTTTTTAGCTGTGAATAGAATTGTACACTAACACTGTTCTTATCCATATCTTGGACAGTTAAGGGATGCACGTGATGACTTTTATATGGTCACTCTGGTAATGTCACATGCAACATGGTCCCTCTGTCATGCTAACCATAATGCTAAGTACAGAAAATAGCCCAAAAGTAATAAAAAATGGCATTTCAAAATATCAATAAAAAATTATCTCTTTGTCTAAAGAATGCCTTGAAACAAAAAATAACCATATGCATAATCCTTGGAGGGCGGCACGGTGGCGCAGTGGGTAGCGCTGCTGCCTCGCAGTTGAGAGACCCGTGTCTGTGTGGGTTTCCTCCGGGTACTCTGGTTTGGCGATTCTAAATTGGCCCTAGTGTGTGCTTATTGTGTGGGTGTGTGTGTGTGCCCTGCGGTGGGCTGGCGCCCTGCCCAGGGTTTGTTTCCTGCCTTGAGCCCTGTGTTGGCTGGGATTGGCTCCAGCAGACCCCCATGACCCTGTAGTTAGGATATAGCGGGTTAGATAATGAATGGGTGGATGGATAATCCTTGGATTTCATAAGCCTTAAATGGATGCATGCTTATTAAATATTTATCCAAGGAAATCTACAATAAATTAATGAAAATTAGTAATCATACGGGAGAGATTAATAAGGTTCTAATGAGAGATACATTCTAAATATTTAGGCAGAATCATCACATGACAAAAACATGAAATTGGCTTATTGGCTCAAACTTTTTCTAATAGCAAAAAACTTGGATCAAGCTTGAGCTGCTGTGGTTTCCCTTATCTGCTTGTTCCCCGTTATTAAAGATAGCATCTTTACAAATAAATACATTTAAGCAGAAATAACCCAGCCCCCCACAGATGATCAAGATCTCATTTCATTTGAACAGGTCTGACCTTATTATGCTTTTGCTTAATTAATTAAAGAATTTAGTGAACGTCTGGAAATAATTTCTAATTAAACGATTAATTGCATTAAAAAATCTACCTGCATTAATCTGCCTAATTCTTTTAGGAATATTTGACTGAACTATATAAGCTAAATTCTATTTCCCTGATATGCTACACAAAATTGCCTCGTTTGCAATAATGACAATTATATTTTAAGCTCATGATTCCATAATTAATAATATTGAAGTGATTTTCACATTTTCCAGAAGGTTCCCACACTATTGACTTATGACTTTTTTTCCCAGACAGTTCAATCAGAATCAAATGGGGTAACGTGTTTTAAATATTGATTTATCTGTTAATTGTTTACACCTCCTGCTACAGGGTCATGAGCAAGGCAGGACTCAATCCTACAGGAGATGCCGGAACACTGAAGGTTACACTCATGCACACAATCATTCAGGAATTCTGGAACAATTCAGATCAGTGGTCTCCAACCTTTTTTCCCCTGAAAGCTACTTTTGCAAGATGAAAATGGCCGAGAGCTACTCATGTTTTCTAACGCTTATTGTCATAGCTTATTTCAACCCAAACAAACTGAATAAGCTTGTTTCTGCCTAAATATTTATAAAATGTTGGCGTCCACAACTCACATTTTGCATTAAAACATCAACAAAAATATTTAGTTCACCTGCAAGTGCATTTTGTATGTCTGTATGCATTTTCTCACACTATTGAATTAAAACATGAATGCTATCAAAACAAAACAATGCAATTACAAATCCACAGATCTTACTTATACATTTGTAATTTTATACTTATACTTACTTATACATTTGTCATTTTGTTACATGTCACTGTTTCACGTCACAAGAGTATTCCAGTTGCATGTCTGATGTGTTTTTTAGTTATGGAGATGACAGGCACTGCATGGAGTCATCAAGAGAGGTGTATGGTGGAGTGTAGCCACTTAGGTTCACTCTTATGGAGTCATTTAAATGTTCATCTGTCAGTCTTGTTTTGAACTCTGATTTCATGGCATTCATGTCAGAAAAGGCAGACTCGCAGAGGTATGTAGACCCAAACAAAGCAGACATTTTCAGAGCTGCTTGGTGAAGATTCTTATACAGTAGTTATCTGGCTCTACTAAGCTCCAGAAATGCTGAGAATTCTGTTGAGACTTTAACTGCACATTATTTGAAGGTTTACTATTATGGATGGATGGATGGATAATATATAAAATCCAATGTAAGTCTGTCTGTTCACTTTTCACGAGAAAACTACTTAATGGATTTAGATCAGTTTTTTTTTTCTATAAACATTTTGAGACTTCTCTCATTTCGCTATGTATCATAGTTCACTTGTGGTACCGATTTATTTGCACGAATCTGAAATCCATGCAATGGGTCAAGGGGAGAGGCCTTCCTCACTCACTTGCCAGCTTTGCGTCGTGTTCCTTAACTCCGCTTAGTCCCGGATAGTCTCTTAAGTTTATGCCACATTGAAAAGAGATTGCAATTCAGATTGTGGATCATGATTTTGTGTTATGTCAATGTCCTGCTCCACTGACAGACTGAGGAGATCGTTCCTCCCCCACACTATGCGACAAAGTTATTGTCTGTCTGTTATACCTGCATTGTTATCACTCTTTAATTTAATATTGTTCTTTATCAGTATGCTGCTGCTGGAGTATGTGAATTTCCCCTTGGGATTAATAAAGTATCTATCTATCTATCTATCTATCTATCTATCTATCTATCTATCTATCTATCTATCTATCTATCTATCTATCTATCTATCTATCTATCTATCTATCTATCTATCTAAAAGGATCGTGATATGATTTTTTGGAAAGATCGCCCACCCCTTATTTGACTAATCAAAGTTTTAAATTTATGTAGGATTCATTAACCCTTTGGCAAGCTACTTGGAAAGGGGTAGCTTGTGAGCGACGTGTTGGAGACCCCTGATTTAAATATTCCAATTGACATAACATGCACATTTTTAGGATATGGAAGTACAGCTCATGGAGACACAAGAATTAAATTTAGACCTGTAGAGCTGTGAGGGAGTACCACTAAACGCTAACTGCTGTGTCACCATCTTCAAATATATCCATGAATTTATAACAATGCGTGACCAATTATCCAAGTGACTTTTGATTAGGCATTTTACATAAAAGTGTTTTGTTTATAATACAGTATATTGTTGCAATAACTCAAAGTTTCACTACTTGTCGTTAACAGTATCGTATCTGCATTCAGCACATCTCCCAGCTGAAGCCGCTGTTGTTCAAAATTTAATAAGTAGTAACTCACTTAAGTGAACATTTTTTTTTAATCTTTAGAGTAAACTCATCTTAATCTTCATATACAGATTCTTCCAATTTTCTATGATATGCTCAATACAATTTCTTATAAAAAATCTTCTTATATAATACGCTACTGTGGCTGTCCATTTGTCTGCCCAGGATTTTAGATCACCTGTAGCTCGCAAAACGGTTTGGACTGTTGACCAGAAATTTGGTACACATATACTACGTGATGTCTACTATCTGCTTTTGGGGTGATGATTGACCTCCAAGGTTATTCCTCTTTTTACTTTTATTTTATTTTATTGTAGAATCAACTCTCGGCAGCGGCCATGCAATGCATGCGTACGGGCGCCGTTCTCATATCTTAAATCATTCTTGGGGCAGATTGAAGACTTAAGTGCCAGCTTAAGTGAAAAAGTAAAGTAATTGCAACACAAACACTAACTTAATCAGTTTTAATGCGAAAAGATGCTGACGAATGAAGAGAAGAAGCGGGCAACTAGGGTGGAGAGAAGAAGAGCTGCTCAGAAAGCAACAAGTGCATCAAACTCTGAGCAAATGAATGCAAAACATACAGAGAAAGAGGATGAAAACTACGAATGCTCAAGTCAAGTGTATTCACTGCACGTTATTGTGCAGTGTGCCATTACTGGTATATACATATTTTTGCTGAATGTTACATTTTCCTTATGCCTAGTGCCATTAGCAAGATCCTGGCCTGCTTGGCCAGACTCTTGGACCCTGCAGCATTCTCGGTAGACCTTTGCTAATGAGTGCACATGCGCAGGCTGAACTTTTACATTGTAGCATTTTTAAGTGATCCATTGGTAGATTTTATGTGATAGAATATAAAGATTGCATAAACTTGTATATCTTGTTATTTTGTAGCATCATTATGGTAAATCACGTTGATTGCTTATGTAAAATATGATTTGCCACTTTGCCCATTCAGCAAAAATGGGAAATTTATGAATATTCATAATATTGTTCTCTTGCTGTTGAGTATTTGATAATGGTGTTGAAGTATCTGTTTTTTGGTGGTTGTATTATATCAATATTGATAGAATTTCATTTTTTGTGATTTTTATAGCATTATTTGGTAGATATTTTATCATCAATGGTGCCAGTAGAATAATACATTTTAAAAAATAGTGTCTCTCCTTTGCTCCCTCATACAAGGTTTACTGGAGTTCATCACATTTCTTGGCCTCCTTCCAATGCCACTCCCAAAGCTCTGAACTTCCAAGGCTCCTTTCCAGAGGCTTCAATGATCTTTCTTCTGCCATGTCTCCTGCCTGCACATTCATGGTGCCTGCTCTGCCTCACATAACTCCCTTGGAGTCAGGGACAACACCTTTTGTGCTCATTTTTCCTAACTCTATTAGCCAATCCAATCCAGGATCTTTCCTGAGACTGCTAGCAGCCATGTACCCATGTGACGATGCGGGTTTGCTCCACACTCCCATCTTGCTTTTGGGAGCCCCCTTGAACCCGACACAGTCGGTAATGTCACCGATGAGCTTGGCAGTGAGGCACAACAATGAAACAAGGGGATGGTGTAAAAGTGCCAACTGCTTTTATTTTAAAACCAACAAAACAACAAAACAGTGTCCAAATAAATAGTGCAGTGCATCAATTCCTTAAATAAATAATCCAATAAAAACAGAGGTAAAAAGTAGAGGTTAAAATCCAATAGAAAAAAGCCTTTAAAAAAAAACAAGGTTAAAACAATGGCTGGAAGCAGTCTCTTTAAAAACAAAAAGCCCGGTGCCTTCTATCACTGATGACTCCCCCATTTCTCCCATTCAGGCTTTGCACCAGGGGAGTCACCGTACATGCAGCTGACCTTCTTTGCTGTACTGGTATGGTGGCTTTCCGATCCCTGGCTCCAGTTCTGCTTACTTAAACCAAGACTTGAGCTCCCCAGCGACCAGGACAGTCACACTGGGGCTTCTATTCCAAATCTCCAACTACTGCTGCCTTTGCTGCGGCAAGTCAACCTTCTCCCGGTCACTTCTGCTCCAAACTAATGCTCAGCAGGAGCGACCACTACCATCGGCCCTCGGGTGCCGGCCAAACACCCCACTCGGGCTTGCCTCTCCCAGCTACTTGTTATCAGTGTGAGCCTGCGCTCGCTCGTTCTCCTTCTCTCCTGCACCTGCTTTTTCCCTCCTGCCGTCTTAACCTCCGTCCGTCTTTTCTTTCTTTTTCTTCCTTTTTTTTTTCATCCCACAACTAGCTGCCTCGCATTTCTATATATCACGGGGACATGGATCAGCTGTGGCAATCAGCAGCTCCTGGGAACAATTACGGATGCGGACGACTCCTCACCTGTGCACTTAAGCGAAGATTGTCCGCATCATGAATCACTCCGGGAACTGAACCGCCACACTTACCATGCCCCCACGCTAAGCTGTGAGTGTGGTGATTATTTATTTAAAAGATCATGAAACACTGCACTTTTATTTGAATACTTGTTTTGTTTGATTTTTTTTCATTGGTGTGCCTCACTGCCAAGCTCATCTCAGTGACGTTACTGACAGTGTCGGGTTCAAGAGCTCCCAGCAGTCAGATGGGAGCATGGAGCGAACCCGCATTGCCACAACCCAGGCCAGTGGATTTAAGAAGAGAAGCTGGGCTCATTAATTTGGCTCTTTAAATGCTTCATTATATTTCCATCTCACTCACACACACACCCTCTGCATGGCTTCTCTGCATGACCCATCTCCTTCTGACAACAACTTTCTCCCTCCAAGGCAATTCTGGATTCACCTACAATTTGTATACATAAAAATGCCACTGGTCATTAAACATAAAAAGAAGCACAAAAAAATACAACAGCTTGAGATGTCCATTACCTGACTTATTCAATCAACTAATAACAATAGTTCAATGGACTCAGAAAGTATTTAGACTCCTTTAATTTTTCCAGCAGAATCTCCCATCTTGGCAAGAGGACTCCTGAAACTTTGGTAAAGTGACCATTGGATTCCTGGTCACCTCCCTGACCAAGACCCTTCCTGCCTGGTTACTCAGTTTGGATGAATAGCTAATTCTAGGAAAATTTTATTTCACAGTTATTGTAGCGACTGTCCTTCTGGGAACAGTTTATTTTCAGAAATGGTTTTATATCCTTGCCCTGCTTCATGCCACAGGACAAATTGATCAGAGAGGTCTACAAAGAGTTCCTTGGACTGTGTGGCTTGGTTTTTGTCCTGACATGCAGTGTGAATTGTTGAACCTTATATACACAGCTGTGTACCTTTCCAAACAATGACCAATACATTTAGTTTTCCACAGGTGGACTCCAGAAATATTTCTAGATACATCTCAAGGATAATTAAAGCAAACAGGATGCATGTGACAACAATTTGGAGTGATGCAGCAAAGGATCTCAGATACATGAGAGGTTTTTGAAATTCTAATAAATTTGAATTCTAATAAATTTGCAATTTTTTGTGAAAACATGTTTTTCTTTGTCATTATGAGTTTGATGAATTTAGATTGATGGGCATAAATGGCAAATGCATGCATTAAACATTAAATCTGCATACAATAAAGTGTGCAGAAAGTGAAGGGGTCTGAATACATTTGGAAATCTACTGCAATTATTAACTTGCAGTTCTCAGTTAATTCTACACAAAAACTCTACTCCTTCCCTTCAGCAATTTGACTAAAGTCTCATCCACCCTTCAAACTTTATTGTATGTCTATGAACTTTTATTGCTGGCCAAGGTCACTTGACTTACCTTGTGTAATTTCTTTTTTATGTGTCTGCTTTGATTTGCAACCATTTTACGTTGTTTCAGTCTGCGTGGTCTTTCCATTTGTTCTCTTTAAATTGACAGCTCCACTGACCCCCAGGGCAATTGCTTTGTTTGTAATCCTCTGCAGTTTTGTTTAAATCTATGTTGATGGTCCCAGGTGACTAACTGAATAGAAAAGAATTAATCAGGCCTTCAGAATGAACTTAACAAAAATTTAAGAAAAACTGCATAGAGAGATGAGAACTCATTCAGTAAACGCATCACTTCAAAAATGCAGTGCTATATATAGTAATTTGGTAGTTCTTCCAAACTCCTTGCAGAATCTGAATTAAGAAACAGTTTTTGCTTAATAATAAAATAATAACAATAAAGCATTTGTGGCCAGGGGGAACACACTCTAGCAGATCCTGAACTCAGGAATGTCAGCATAGAAGTCAAGGCAATGGTAAAAGGATATTTTACTATCAAAATATGAACAAAGTGGGAGCCAACAAATGATGATAAAAATAAAGAAATCCCATTAACTTATTAGGCCTATCTAATAGAACAGGGCATCAGGGCTATTTGTGGGGTATCTGGTTCACTTGCCCACAGTGACTTTTCCACTGCCTTACCTGGTAAGCCCATACTTTTTCTCCACGTCTGAGATCAAGCTTTTTCAACCTTTGGTTTGGAGGCCCTTTTAAAAATTTTAGCCCTAAAAAACACATCTTGATCACCGTAGGAGGCACCTTCCAGCTTATCTCAACCTTCTAAAATCCTGGAATGTTCCTTGTAAAGCTCGTTGTTGTGGCCCCTGATATCCTTGCAATTCCTCCTGTCCACTAACTATTAAAGAGACTGGTAGCTCTACTGGACATTGTCTCACTAAATAAGGAGTAGGTCTTCAAATAAAAAGCTCCATGTTGTACTATATTGTACTAGAGGACATTTTATGCAGTAGCTGTGTGTCGAAATGATTGCAGTCAAGTTGATTGACAAGAATGACGTCTGCCTCCTAAGCACTTTTCATGATGCAGCAACTGTCAATGCCCATGTCAAGGGGAAATATGGAAGTCACTGAGTCTTGTGCTGTTGTAGGTTACCGTGTGTTGATCGTGTGAATCAGGAGCTGAAATTCTACTCTTGTGATGCGCACGTAACAGAAAAAATATTACAATAAAATCTTTGGAAATCCGCTTGAATAGTGCCTATGTGCATTGGTGACTGTTTCAGAACGTGTATACTAATGTTTTGGTTACAAAAATGTTAGAATTATACATAATAACATTTTTTGTTGTTGAAAAAAATTCAACACTTTTGGCTCATTTTCCAGGGTAAATATAACGCTAAGGAGGCTACAGATATCTTGAAATGTATTTAAGATATCCAACATATCTTGAAATACATTTTTAGAGATCTGATATGAGGCAGAGATCCATTGTAAGGTATCATGAAATAAATCTGAAATATATGAAAATGTACTTTAGATATCTGAAAGGTGAGTCAATATGAAGATATCTTAAATACATTTTTTATTAAAAGCAAACAAAAATCCATACAATCAAATCAAACTTAACAAAACCAAAATTCAACCCTCACCCAAAAGAGAGGAGAGCCAGCCAACAAAGCAAACCTTTAAATAAGTTTTAATTCATCATAAATACATCTTCATTACATTTCTAGATATCTTAAAATAGCATGCAGACCTTTTTGAGATATTTGAAATCCATTGTAAGAAATCTGACATACATCTTCATCTCCAGATTTCTTAAAATAGCTTCCTTTTCATTTGCAGATATCTGAAATGCATTTTAAGATACCCAAAATAACTTCCTGCTCATTCTGAGATATCTGAAATTCATTTAATCTTAAAATACACAGGAAGTCCAATTGAAAACACAGGCAATTTCACAGGAAGTCATTTTGAGATATCTTGAATTACATTTCACATACCTCAAAAGTGAATATTGCAGGAAATTTCAAAATGCACAATATTGTGAATTGCATTTACGATAATTTGAAATTTGAGATATCTTAAAATATATGTAAAATATCTTGGAATAAACTCCTGTAATCTGTAAAATCTGTAATCTTAAAATTAATTTTAAGATATCTTAAATGCATTTTGAGGTATCTCTAAATGTTAACATAGCTTGCCATTGAAGTATGCATGTATCCCTTCTTTCTCTTTCTTTCTTTCTTTCTTAGTTTGTATATTTAGTGATGATATAGCCTTGCCAATTTAGCAGGTCTGAGAGTGGATGAAAGGATAATGGATTACTTGATGTAGATGTGAGCGGAATGACCGCTGGATGGATTTCAGGTTAATATTTGCTAGTATTGATTGTGTTTTTTAGTATTTGCACATAACATTTGCTTGCTAATTGAAACTTTACTTAATAATTTTATAAAACATGAACACTCTTGGGAAGGCTTACAATACACACCAATGAGGTGCTAATCCAAATGGAAGTCAAAACATTAGAACTTAACAGATTTGTCAGTTTTGAAGAGTAGAATGCTCACATTTATGTGAAAGTCTTTGTTTTAATATTTCCATATTTTTTAAGGCTTAGAATAATTTTTTTGCAATCTTGGTATTCATGGAGTTTATTTTTCACTCTCATTTTGTGAGATTTTTATTTGTTGCTTCTATAATTCTTGATTGTTTATTATTTATCACTCTGCCATGACACTTTTTTGGTCCCAGTCATGAAAACGTGATGTCTTTGCTAGGGGGCGGTAATAGGAAATTACACCATAATAACGTCAATTTAGGCGATGGTATATAATCAGAACAGTATCATCAGTATTCTTTCAAAATTCTAAAGCACTTTGAATAAAAGAGTAAAGGAGTTTACTGAAAGGTTATTATTTGTTCCAACTATGAATCTTGATGTGGTTTCTTTATCACTACAAGCTTTTGGTTAACGTTTTGGGTTTAGACGCACATATCTTTTTGTTCTCTCAATTTTGACTCATGGCACTCATGGCCACTTCTTCACATTGTTAATATTTTTTGTCATTCCCTGGTCCTGTTTTTCTTCTGCTGCCTATTTTTTCATTCACCACAGCATGTGTGTGTTCTTTTTTTTGCTTGATTTTAAACATTTATGACTTGTTTAACCTGTTTTATACTTTCTATTTTGACCGTATATTTTTTCAGTTGATATACTTTCTAGTCTCTTAACCCTTCAATTAAGAAAATAAATCTTTACAAGATTCCATTTATTAAGCATTCATAGAGTTAGCACTCTGACATTGCAGAATACTCCAGCTACGGGTAAAAATCTTAACCTAGTTGTATTCTCAAGACTTTGCATAATTTGCAATTGTCCCTTCTTTTCATTTCTATTATGTACTATTTCTAAACATAGTCATAGTCATGACAGTTAGTTTCCTTATGAGTAGATTCCTGCCTTTCACCCTTTGTTGTTAGGACCGACTCTGGAAAACATTGTACTTTCTAAGTTGTCAAATTGTATATTTAGTGATTTGTTTGTTTAAGTCACATTTGATTATATCCCCTGTTATATACAGAATAATAGTAATAAAAATAATATTAATGATAAAATGGTGGTTTATTTTCTGTAAATAAAATACTCTTAAGCAAGTAAAAATTACTTTGTATGACAAAATCAGTTGTGCTGTCATCTGAAGTGTAAAAATACCACAGATCCCAATCTGCCATATCTCCATATTTTTTCAATAAAGCAGAGCCATAAATTTGAATGTCTAATCACAGGTCTTTTTCATTTTTTTCCCCAGAGTGTTATAAGCTAGTTTCAGTACAGTTTTGAATTCTTAAATGTTCTCCTTTTCACTAAGGCATGTGATGTTTTCACTTTTCATGTTTTATTTCCATGTAAAATAGGTCTCACAGCAGGAGACAATGATAACTCTATAGTGTATATTTTCCCTTTTGTTTGAAGCAAAAAATATTAGTCTTAAATTAGATTGCAACCAAACTACATGAGAACTCAGAATATCATCTCAAATTCATTCTAAGCTGTTGGTTGTTTCAGTATGCTGAAGTTGAACTGTTAGAATAAACTTCAATGAGTTGTAAATGAACTGGACAGATGTGTTCTTGGAGAAGTGTTATATTTGGCCATGTGTTGTGTTCAGCAATGGTCAATGCACATTATACACTAAAAACTGCATCGTTGCTAGATGGTTTTGACACTCCTGAGAGAGTGGTAGGTCATTAGTAACCTGAAAAACTTCAGTCCAAATTAAATTGGATATGAGAAGTGCAATAATGCATGCATTATTATTTCTGCCACTCGGGTCTTAGTTTGATATCCAGCCTGGTTAATGCCTGTCTTGTGGGCTTTCTTAAGGTAGTTTATTTGTATAGATTACTAGTTGATTACCCAGTGGCTTCACTCACTGAGTGCAAGGGAAAAAAATAAAACGTAGTCTATAAGTTATTAAACAGTAAAACATTAACATTTAAGAAGTAAAAATATATTGAGCACAACTGGAGTGGTTTGGGGTATAAACTACATTTTAAAGGCGCTATAACAGAACAGGTATGTAGTACTAACGGCAGCTAAAATGTATTTGGATTATCTCTTGGTAGTAGATCCCTTGTGAAAGGCGCTACACAACCTCTGTGGTATAGAAATTACATTTTCTATGTGACCGTCCAAATTTCTGCCTGACAACCTTGCACTACGTGCCTGTGATTTTCTTCTTAAAATAATTCATCACAAAAGGAACTTTGAATGTTGCGGGGTTTTAGTGACCCGAACTCACCTTAAGGGACAGTAAGTAGTAGTGCAGGGTAATTTACAAACAGAGTCCTGCTTCGATGGTGCCGATTACACTCATTCGCAAAGATTTCTACTCTCCCAGGAGCCGACGGGGCACTTGAAGTGTCACAAACAGTGTGAGAAGAGAGGACGCTGCCCGAAACTGTGAAGCTCTTGACCCTACGGAGTAGCCCGACATTCCGCGCCTCCCAGCATCCACTTTGTTCTCACGCACATTGTTTACAGCTTGCTGCAGTTAAAAAGTAGAAAGATGCAAGGCTGTTTTCCTCATCTCTTCTACTATGAAGTACTGTCAACTACAAAAAAAGTTACAATGTGGCAGTTTCGTGTCACGTGGATGAATAAATAAAACTTCTCTGTCAGAACGTGCCTGGCGGCGGACAGCTCAGCACTGTAGTCCAGACAGGAGGGCTGGGAGAGGACGACGCGGGTGCACTTCTATGGGATAGATCGGCGTGTTTGTGTTTACTTCTTTTCAATATCAGTAAAATAACTCTCACACAAATAATAACAATTCGTAAAGACGATATAAAAATGGCGTCCACAAACGAAGTGATTAGTTCCTGTATTATAATATGTTCTGTGATCATATGTAATTTCCATATCGTGTGGTCATACGTAATTTCCGTTTCAAACACGAAAAGAATTTTATATATATAGATTCTTGGTGGTGGTGTGGTTTAAGAAACAATATTTTCTTCTATTTTCATGGTCTGCACCATTTTTAATCTGTGACAAAGCATGTTATCTGGAATTTATGTTACAATTTGTCCTTTGTGTGACATCATGGTCAGGCAGCTATTTAAGATCAGACTGCATGTCATTTGTTGCCCAGACTTTGTAAAAATAATGATAGTGCATGGTGAAAGACAAACAATTGTTGAAAGAAATTCACTTACAATTAGCATCAGCGATTTTGAGTTTCAGTTTGCCTTTAAAACTCATATTTAATATTTCAATTTCAGGCACTACTGTTTGAAATAACCTTTAAAGACTCTTGGACCCTCTGCTCAACTCCTCCAAATCAATCTTACTTATTTGATTGAACTGGACAGATATTGTTTGGTATCAATACAGCCTGGGTTGTGTTTGCACATTCTGTCTATGTTAGTATGCATTTTTCTATTTTCGTTCACCAGGATATTTAAGGCATCCATGCTAAGTTAACAGGTAGTCCAGGTTTGTGAATTCAATGTGATATTCAATGGACAAGTGTCTCAATCATAGTCAGATCCGTCACAATCAAGATGTTAAAGTGTGGTAGAGAACAGGGAAATTGGGTAAAGTAAAGGAATAATCTGAAAGAGCAGTAAAAATGAAAGAATATATCCATTAACAAAGGCAGAGATGTTCATTAAGCAGAGATGGATTTGGCAAAAATTGAAGAATAAATGTAACAAACTCTAACCCAAATTCATCCCTGAATGATTTAAATAGCATTATATAGATTTTTCAGTAACTTTTTTCTTTAAATTTTGAATTTTAAAGTTCAGACATGGTCATCTTTTATATTATAGCTGGCAAAATGTTGGTCACATGGAATCATAGTGACCAGAAACACAAAATGGTGGACCTATAGAAAAGTAAAGCCATAAAATGGGAAAACAATAAAGTCATCAAAATTATTATATAAACTATATTAACAATGAAAAAGGAATATTAATTAGTTTTGGTTCAATGTGTGTCATAAATCAATGTTATGCCTTAAGTGGAGTCTTTTCGCTATATTTTTGGAATTGTTTTAAACATATTTTATGATATTTTAGTTTAACATTAGGGCAGCTATGTTCCCTTCATTTATTTTGCATTGTGTGGTAGTAACGTGACAGTGCAAAGCTTTTGATATCCTAGTTTTGGATTATTCTCAAAAACAAACCTTAATTCATAATGTTAGTAGGGGGCTGTCTTCATTGAGTTCATGTGAGAACTTTTGCAACATTTATTTGATTTTCTCTTTGGTTTAGCATTTGGCTGTGATGAACAATTCAAATATCTTATTCTAGTATATGCAACTTGGGCTACTCCCAAGGCCACAATTCTTTCTCCTTATTTTATTTCTGTCAATCTTTCAGTTATTTTCTCCTGCTTCAAAAAGCCTGTTCCAAGGTGATAGGAAGACCAAGTTCAATGAATAAATGAATGTAGATGAATGCATACATTTCAAAAGACAAAAATGATGGCATCATCAGTATCAGTGAAACAAATGACATAAATATTTCTGAAAACATTTTGTCAAACTCCTTACCTGGACTAGGAAATGACAAATTATAGCCTTTCCTTCCAGCAATAAAACAAACCATGAAACATAAGATGGATACATTTTGTTTTCCTTCTTTATCTTATTACAAAAAAAACCCAATGTATTTATAAAAGTTTGGTCAACTTTATGATGCCTGTTCTTGAATTTAAAATTGATATAACAAATAATTTAAGCCTAAGTCCAGTGATTTACACCACCTACAGTACATGGGAGACCCCTTATTGTTACTTTCTCTTTGCCAGCAGATCAAGTATCAAGGTATTAGCTACATTAAATAATTAAAATCTTCAAAATATTAGTCATTTGAGTGTTTTCATAAGATTACCAGCATTTATAGCCAAGGAAAATGTATTGTACAAGTTCAATAACTTAAACATAAAAATGTGAATACATTGATATTTATGCAACTAACCTGTAAAAGCTTGCTTTACTCATTGCCCATTATGCAGGCAGATGTGAGCACCTGCCTATAGTTTAATATACCCTGAGGAGCAATCAAAAACCATCACAGAGGTGATTAAGATGAAAGGTTGAAATTGAGCAAACTGAGCACAAATAAAATTTATCCTCAAAAGAGTGGGAAAGATCCCAGGTAAACAAAGGAAAAGTGAGAAAATAGTTTCTAAGGAAATGAACTAGATTTTCTTACAGGATCCAGAAGGTCACATAACCAAGTCCCTATAATGTCACAATTTCAGATCCTTCTTGCAAATGTCACTAATCAAATGAAACCATATGAAAACCAAGAAAGAAAACATAAGCAAAACATTGTGAAAACATGCTATCAGGATACTGAGGATTTTACTCTTCAGAATATGTTTATTATTGCTAACACGCTGACAATGATATCAGCATGCTTCCACTTTATGGAAGGATTTTCTTATTGAGTGCTGACATTTTGTTTAATAGATGTTTGAATACCATCATATTGTTTGTAGGTATGACCCCCCTTGATAGTCACATGATGTGTAGCTTAAGATGTCATCATCCTACCACCATAAAAGAAGGCAGTGCACAATTTCTGGTGGCCTAGCTTTCAAATTCCTTCTTAAACAAAACATCTTCACATTTGTTACTGTAGCAAAGGCTAAGAATTATTGTAAAGATTTCTGTTTGGTTCTTTTGACTTTATGTATTGCATATTATACTGTACATCAGTAGATGCTGATTGATTCTTACCCTTTCTTTGACCAAATTTCTGCTTTACTCTTGTTACCTTAATCATTTACCTTTCATGCCATCAACAACTCTCTGCACACCAAATGGTAGTAGCATAGCATTACATATGCCTAACCAGTCAGCATGTCATGCAGCTTTCCCAAATCCCTTAATGAACCTAAGAGAACTTTCTGAAGCCCTGGACTGTTGTCGTTGTCCAATATGTTAATTTTTGTCATATTAAAGTGAGCTGCCTTCATCGCAGACTTATAATATATTATGTGATGTGTTTTTTAGCTAAAAATCTGGATTTTCATCCTTCATTAGTAATATGTGTGCTAATGAATGTTAATTTGTTCCTGTTATGCTGGAATTCTACGTTTTCTTTGTCCCTTCCAATATTTTGTCTTCTAAGAGCAAAATAAACTGTGAACCCCACCACCATTCCTACACATTCACTAGAGGTTTTACTAAAGAAGATACCCCCTCCAGTCAGTGTTTTATCTTTAATCCTTTAAAGAAAATTAAACAGTGTTCTTCATGATTATCCTATCTGATAAGTTTAATACTAGCAGCAACTTACTGACACTTCTGCCCTTGTTAATGTTTACACTAACATGGCATTGTTTGCTTATATATTTGTAGTTAAAGGAATACTCCACCTAAAAATGATAATATTTATATGTGTCACTCAAGCCGGTGATGTTTGTAGTAATGCCAAGAATACTTTTTTCTCTCACGTGTTCATGGACAGCAGAGATAACAAAATTCCTGATACATTGGGTTTCAATGGGTACTTGACTTGAATATTAAGAAAAAAAAAAGAAAAAATTCCAAATTACTCTTGTCACATAATTCGAATGTCAGCTAACCAGTAATATTCTCATAATATCAATAAATTAACCATTCACTATTGTTCACCTCTTAAACAAGGTTGAGCTTTTGAATTAAAAACCTACCTCCTTGTTAATTCATTGGTTAGCAGTTCTGCCCAATACTAGCTCATTCTCTAGTTACCATAGTGTTTTAAATGATATCCATATTACAAAGTCTTAAAACTTAAAGGAAAGAGAGTGGAAAAAGTACAGTATTAGGTGGAAAGTATGCCTTGTATTTGTGCATATCCAAGAAGTAATCATTTTGCTGATGCAGTTTCTGACATTGAATAATCCTGAAGCACTTCCAATAAGTAAGCAGGATGTCATATTACTGATAAACATTCATTTTGAATTCTACATTGCATTAACAATGGTATAGAATATATTTAACTAATACAGTTTTAGACAGCACATCATTTATATTGAAATAATAAAACTTGAAGCCACTTTTTTTCCACACAGGCTAAGTCATATTACAAATTTTGAAAAGGGTTCACTATTAAGAAAAAAATGGTGCTGGATACAGTGCTTGAAAACAATATATGCTCTAAAGGGTTTTGTAGTATTGCAATATCGAACAAACAAAGCAATTCATGTTTTTGAAGCAGAAACCTTGACAGCTTTTGGATGTGTACATATGGATGACATTTTGTCACAGATTAGCTATTAGCTAACCAAAGAAACACAATGAACTGAATGGCATCCTCTTGTTTGTCAAACATCATCTGCTTTTATGTTCTTACTGGAGTTGTATAAGAGATTTATTTTAATTACAATTAAATGCTTCACACATATCAGTTAAGTCTGTGAAAATCATAAAACTGGGAATTTTAGTGACAGCTTTTAATGGACTTAATATTTAAAGACAACCACATTTCAAACTTCCCTTATGAAATTAGACTAGATCATGGCTGATTTCATTGTGTTCTGTTAATGGTGTTCTAAGTGTTGTTTTGATGGGATTAAATAGTTGTAAGTGGTACAATGTCTCTGTTTTAGTGGTGCTTGCTCACAGCTGAAGCGACTTGGTTTTGAATCCCATATGTAGAATGTGTCCTATCTCTGTGTGGATTTTTCTAGATTTTTTGTGCTAATGTAATTAGTTAAGTATATATTGGTCTGGTATGATCGAGTGGTGTTTGTGTGTAAGTGTGAGAGAGAGCAGATGCCATCCTGGGCTGATTCCTGTGTTGCACTTGATGTGGCCTATAAAAGCCAAGACTCTAATGGCTTGGTGATGTTCATACAATGTATGCAATAGGAGAACAATATTGCAATATTGAAGCTGCATACCTGTTTAATTGAATGCTACAATTTATGTCTGGCACACCATTCAGGGATGGTTTTGTCTTGCATCTGATGCTCCAGCTTTGTCTCTGGTCTCTATGTGATGCTGAACACAACATTTCTAAAATGGATGAATGTATTTTATATTTACATTTAAATGTATTCATTCAGCAGACTGTTTTGTCCAAAGTGACCTAGAGATGAGGTCAACATAACAAGTTAACATCAGTTAGGGTCTGTTTTCAAGCAGGTGTTACAAGAATAGATTGCAAAAATTGACCAAAAAATATTAGCAATTAGGAAGGTATTTACAAAAATGAAAAGTCTTTAAATACTTCTTAAACACAGTGAGGAAGTCGGTGGTTCAATAAGCAGGGATCTACACATGGAAAGACTGGATAGAAATTGATTTATTAGCAGACCTCAGTGGGCAGAATGGAGCATAGGGCCTAATGAGAGCCTCCATATAAGTAGGTGCTAAAACACTGACCTCTCTGTAGGTAGGCATCAATGACACAAACTGTATGTGTGCTGTTAGAGGAAGACAGGGGCATGACGTCTTGACATCGTGCCCATCTTGTCTGGCTGAAAGTAAGATGCGTTGCTGCATTTTTTTTTTTTTTGTTCTTTATTTCGCCTTATACAATTTCTTGTATTAGGAATTTGTTAGTTTTCGCATACCCCTTGGGGTCAGAGTGCAGGGTCGGCCATTGTACAGCGCCCCTGGAGCAATTACAGGTTAAGGGTCTTGCTCAAGGGCCCAGCAGAGTAGGATCTCTTTTGGCAGTGACAGGGATTCGAACCGGCAACCTTCTGGATACCAGCGCAGATCCTTAGCCTCAGAGCCACCACTCCACCCCATTTTGGAGCATTTGCAGTGGCTTAACAATACATACAGGCACCCTTGCTAGTAAGTAGTTGCAGTAGTCAAGAGGCAACATGACCAATGCCTAGACAAAAATTTGTGCTACATACTTCATCAGATATGGTCTAATCTTGCGGATGTTATACAGAATGAATCAACATAAAAGGGGAGACTGCTGCAATGTGATCAATGAAAATTAGCTGGCCATCAATTGTTATCCAAGGGTTGTGTACCTACTTGGTATGGTAGATGCTTTGCAGAGATACTGTGTTATCTGTGTTAAAATAAAGGGCTGGCTGGGATGATAAGGAGCTCAGTCTTGATTGAGTTGGAGATGGTGTTTGTTCATTCAAGCTGAAATGTCACTGAAACATGCTGATCTTCTAGCTGAGAATGACTGTCTTCAGGAGGGAGCAACAGGTACAGCCAAATATCATTGGCACACCAATGATATAAGACACCATAGGGCTGGATAATATGTTCTATTGAGAAGGTGTATAAGGAGAAGTAGAGAGGATCCAACACTGATCCTTGAGGCACCCCTGATGCTACTTTGACATGTTTCCTCTTCATGCCACCCAATAGGTTCTGCCTGAGAGGTAGGTCTCAAACCATCTGACAGCAGTATCAGTGGTGCCTAGGTTAGAGAGGGCATTAAGGACGATTTTAGGATTTACTGTGTTGAATGGCAAAAGATAGGTCTAGAATGATGAGAACAGGTGACATACTGGTAGCTAATAATAGCGTGTCGACAACAGTCCTTGGAGGAATGGTCACTCTTACTATTTGGAATCAACAATATTGTTGTGCAGAAGGAAACACAGAATGCATTACTATAATACGAGCCAACAGCTAACAATCTGTTACATGGATACAGTCAGCATGATGTGTTTCAGGAGCATATTTTTAAATCAAGCAGTTTAAATTAAATTGCCACTCTATGCTGCTGGAACAATGAGTTTATCTGCAACTAAGTAAAGCTCTTAATTGAACAAATAGGGATAATCAAGTATTATGAATAAAAACGAAGGGTATTGGTGACTAACTTCTGGATTCTATTTTTATGTCATGTCAATTAATTGTTTTTTAAATGCATAGAATAAATTTACATATAGATTTCTTTGTTTAACACATTCTCATATTGTGGTTATGGTTCTCAAATAGCCACATAGTTTGTTCAGCACAAATAGAAAAGGTATGAAGAGTTTTCTGTGGTAAGTCATGTTATTCATTGATTCATAACCAAAACTAATTTCCTGGATGGAAATGTAGTGGCTGCAGTATTTTGCTCTAGCCAGTTTTGTAACTAGAATCCAGAAATGCTTTTAATGAAATCTGTTACTTAATTCTAAAATGTGTGAGTGCTTCATTTTTCAAAGTTGACATTTTGAATATTGTTGACTCCCTTTTTCTGAGAATGCCAATTAAATGTTTGGTGGACAGGAGCAGATCAGTATATCTCCATCCTTGTTTCTTTCCAAACATTTTATTGAAATAGACATTACATGGTAAACAATGGGAACTGGGTATGAGGAGGGATTAATATCATAAGCAAAAACATGTGTGATGTGGCCATGCTTGGATAGAAACAGAGCCATGGCAAGCAAAGAATAGTTGGGATGCCAGACAGGTTGGCCCTTTTAATTTCTTTTATCCTTCATCTAACTTAAAATCAGTGCCTTCTGGCAACAAGTGACATAAACCTGCAGGGCAGTAACACAAAAGAAAACAAGGCTGTGGTTAGCCTTTATCAACAAATAACAGATCTCCCATGGAGCTCTGAAGCCGTCAGGTATCAGTCACAAAATACTCCTCAGTGGAGGCAGTCAGGCTTCTTATAAAAAGAGGACTAGAAGGGGCGGAGCTAATTTCCTTCACCAAGCGGCTTCTCGAAGCTACTGGGAGAAAAGGCGAAGACACAGTTTGCGAGAGAATCCCCTCTTGTCCCCATGGATTACCACCTACCTCGAGTGAGTCAGCAAGGAGATCCTCCAGTGTGCATGTGTGACATATCAAAATGAAAGTCAAAATCATGTTAAAATTCTAATAACAATAAAAAGAAATATCATATTCAAAGTTCTGCGGTGGGTTGGCACCCTGCCCGGGATTGGTTCCTGCCTTGTGCCCTGTGTTGGCTGGGATTGGCTTCAGCAGACCCCCGTGACCCTGTGTTTGGATTCAGCGGGTTGGATAATGGATGGATGGATATTCAAAGTTAAATACATGCATATGAAGTGAACAAGACCGTAATGGTCAAGAAAATGAGAAAAGACATTTCATATGAATAACAATTTCAAAAATAACATCAGTCCATCTTAAAGGATTTGTGTGGCCATCTGGTTGCTGTGTCTTTTTCATTCAAATAGATGTTGAATCACAAAAATTAACAGTGGTTTTACACATCCCATACCAAATGGCTTATAACGGAGAGATATGCATGGTGTACTGCAAACATTAACACTGAAGCCTATGTTGATTACTTATAGTGCAATCCATTTTAAATAGGTAGCACAGCTGGTACAGTGTTAATTGAGAAAACAGATATAGAACATACTTATAAACCTAGATAAGAATAGCAAAAACAACGTACTCAACTAAAGAGAGAACTTTATCCAACAGAGTTCTGAACAAAAATAGCGTATTGAGGTTGTAAATCAAACAAAACTAATAAATGATAAATTACATTGAGAAAGAGCAACATAACACCACTGAATTGTTCAAAAGAAATGGGCGTGTTAACATATCAATGAAAGAACAATATGAACACTAACATCATATGAGTAATATGATAAATCTAAAACAAAATATATCAGTTTTGAAAAATGTAATACAGAGGACAAAACCATATCTGTAAATGTGAGAAAACGTACACTTTTGGCTAAAAAAAAGTTATGGATGTAGGGCATATGGTATCTACTGTCAAATGAAGCTGGTGGGTCCATTGACTTTGGTTTGTTTCAGTTGTGAAAAGATCTTTTATTAGAGTGTACAAACTTCAAAATGTCAAATAATACAAAAAAATATGGCCAACGTGTTCAAGATCACAAAGTTCCTCTTCTTCAATGAACATAGTTTTCTAGGAAAATAAAACTGAGAAATAAAAATACAGTATACAGTAATTCCTCCTCGATCATGGGGGTTGCGTTCCAGAACCCCCCGCGAAAGGTGAAAATCCGCGAAGTAGAAACCATATGTTTATATGGTTATTTTTCCATTGTCATGCTTGGGTCACAGATTTGCACAGAAACACAGGAGGTTGTAGAGAGACAGGAACTTTATTCAAACACTGCAAACAAACATTTGTCTCTTTTTCAAAAGTTTAAACTGTGCTCCATGACAAGACGGTGATGACAGATCCGTCTCACAATTAAAAGAATGCAAACATATCTTCCTCTTCAAAGGAGTGCGCGTCAGGAGCAGAGAATGTCAGAGAGAGAAAAAAGCAAACAATCAAAAATCAATAGGGCTGTTTGGCTTTTAAGTATGCGAAGCACCACTGGACAAAGGAGCTGCAAGGAAGAGAGCAATGTGAAGGTAGTCTTTCAGCATTTTTTAGAGGAGCGTCCGTATCCTCTAGGCCAGTGTGCGAACAGCCCCTCTGCTCACACCCCCTCCGTCAGGAGCAGAGAATGTCAGAGAGTGTGAGAGAGACAGAGAAAAACAAACAATCAAAAATCAATACGTGCCGTTCAAGCTTTTAAGTATGCGAAGCACCGTGCGGGAAGCATGTGAAGGGAGCAATGTGAAGATAATCTTTCTGAATTTTTAGACGAGCGTCCGTATCGTCTATGGGTGCGAACAGCCCCCCTGCTCACACCCCCTCCGTCAGGAGCAGAGAATGTCAGAGCAAGAGAGAGAGAAAAGTAAACAATCAAAAATCAATACGTTCTGTTTGATCTTTTAAGTATGCGAAGCACCGTGCAGGAAGCATATCGCTTGACAAAGCAGCCACATGTAAGCCCAACAAGGATGGCAGCAATGTGAAGGTAATCTTTCAGTGTTTTTTGAGGAGCGGCCGTTTCCTCTAGGGGTGCGAACAGCCCCCGTGCTCACAATATATTTGAGGAGTTTTATTTAATACATAATACGCGCTCTGGTTGGGTAGCTTCTCAGCCATATGCCAATAGCGTCCCTTGTATGAAATCAACTGGGCAAACCAACTGAGGAAGCATGTACCAGAAATTAAAAGACCCATTGTCCGCAGAAATCCGCGAACCAGCAAAAAATCCGCGATATATATTTAAATATGCTTACATATAAAATCCGCAATAGAGTGAAGCCGCGAAAGTCGAAGCACGATATAGCGAGGGATTACTGTATGTATAATATGATGAAACACAGCATGAAAAGAGACAAAGGGAGAACTAAGAGAAGGAAGTGACAAATGTTGTTCATAAATATAACAACCAAAGTTATACTTTATATGGTAGCAGTTAGACGAGGGTTACACAAACAACCCAAAGAGTGGTGAAAAATGAAGCAACAGTAAAGCTCACTTTGTAATTTCAACTATATGTAAAATACAACAAAAGTAAAACCTGCAATGTAAAATCAAACTACAGAACTAAAAAAACACAAAAGTGATACTAAGAAATTCAAATAATATAATTAGAACATTAGAAAATTGTTTGACGAGAACAGGCCATTTAATCGAACCAAGCTCACCAATCCTATCCACCTAATTCCTCAGAAACAACATCAACTCGAGTTTTGAGCATCCCTAGAGTCCTACTGTCTACCCCACTACATAGTAACATATTCTATGTGTTTATATTTTTCTGTGTGAAGATAAACTTTCAAACATTTTTTCAAAGTTTAACCTTAACAAATTTCCAACTGTGCTTCCATGTTGTTGTTGAACTCATTTTAAAATAACAGTCTTGATCCAAGGTACTATTTCCTCTCATCCTATTAAACACTTCAATCATGTCCTCTCTTAATTTTCATTTGCTTTAACTGAAAAGGGTCAGCTCCTTCAATCTTCCTTCATAATTCCTACTCGGCAGTCCTGGAATCAGCCTAGTCACCCTTTTCTGGACTTTTTCTTGCACTGCTATGTTCTTTTTATAGCCTAATTGCAATGATATTTTAAAAATGAGTGAAAATGATCATAAATAATATCTTAGCTGAATATGTTCCAGTAGGAGACAAGTCCATAAGCCATATGCCTCAAAGCATACTGGTCATGTAATTTATTTAAGCCAACCAGATATTTTCAATTCGATTGATAAATCCATAACTTTTCTCTTCTGAGGAGGAGATTATTGAATTAACCATGTTGGGTGTGTGATTTTGCTACATCTAAGATCTGAAATATAATGATGTGATGACAGCGATTGTATAGTGATAATGCATGAAATTTCAAGTATACAATGTTTAATGGTACAAAAATTTTCCCAGTGTATAATTGATGGACAGGGTCATAATCAAAATATATAACATCCCTAGTGCTACAATCAGATCCATATGTATGTAAGACACATATTGTCTTGCTGAATATGAATTTTGTGCCGACTAAGGACAATGTTACAAAAAATGAAAATAATTGCTCAGGAAAAGTAGAATTTAAATTAAGTATATGCCATTGTCTTACAATAATATGTGGTATCTGAGTGGAATGTGTGGAATAAGGAGAGTTGCAAATGATTCTATTGTCTGCAGTAGGTTTACTGTGAGTAATAAATTATAAATCTCAGTCAATTTTTTATGAAGTGTACAACCCGGGATAACCCTTGTGAAGTGACTACATTCTGGTATAGAAGATATGAAATATCAGGGCCTTACTGCATATGACACCAAAATAAAACATGTGTTTGACGCACATTAACAAATTTACTCTAGATCTTTGTCTACCCTGTCTGTTAGAAGAGCAGCAAGAAGAACTCATTAGATGAATTATGAACTGATTAGGTGAATTGAAATTGACAAGCTATGTTGAACTGAATGGTTTGTTCTCATCAAAACTGCTTCTTCTTCTCTCTTAACCTGCACATAGTAATGTAGTCGAAGAAGGTTACATCACTTTCTTCATTAATATTGTTAGCATTTGTTTGAAAATAAATATATACTTATGAAAATGAAATGGTTACATTTATACTTCTTATTGTTCTATTATTTTATGCTCAGTGGCCGCTTCATTTGGGCTATACAAATAGGCCACCCTGCCTAACAGCTAATCAGGTGGTTTTATGTATGTTGAGTTTGCAATGATTGATGCAGTAAACAAAAAATATTTTTTAAAAGACAGTTGCAGCATGTGGATGAAAATATATTATGAATGGGAGAGGTTAGAGGAGAACCCCAGACTTGCTAACAGAGTGGCTGCAAATACTCAAATAACAGTTCTTTACAACGGTGGCATGCAAAAGGGCATCTCTCAGTACACAACACATTGGACCTTGAAATGTGTGAGCTGCAGCAGCAGAAGTTCACGCTGGATTCCACATCTGTGAGCTATGAACTGGAAGATAAGGCTAGAGTGGGCACTTGACCATGAAAACTACATAATTAAATATTAGAATAATATTTCCTAGTCTGCGGTGGGCTGGCGTCCTGCTGGGGATTGGTTTCCTGCCTTGCAGCCTGTGTTGGCTGGGATTGGCTCCAGCAGACCCCTGTGACCCTGTAGTTAGGATATAGCAGGTTGGATAATGGATAGATGGATGTTTCCTAGTCAGATATATCTCAATTTCTGCTACAATACAAGAATCAGAATATGGTGTAGATAGCACATAGCCATGGGTTGATCCCATTTTGTGTCAACAGTATAAGCTGGTGGATGTACTTCAATGATGTAGGAAAATTTTCTTCGCAAGCAATTGGCCTTTTAATATCAAATCATCATCCCTTGATTTGTGTTATTTTTTATTGCCACAGTCTACAATTTTTCAAATGGACACCTTCAGCAAGATGTTAACCAGTTCACAAAGGATGCCTCATCTTGAGCTTGTTCCTCAAACTTGAGTGACATCAGTTTACTCCAATGCCTGCACTGTACCTATTAGATTGTAATCAAAAAGTTGAATAATGTGGAGCGCAAATTTTTCCACATGAATGCATGACTGAAAAATCTGCAAGAAATGCAAATGCTGCTATTGTGATAGATAGATAGATAGATAGATAGATAGATAGATAGATAGATAGATAGATAGATAGATAGATAGATAGATAGATAGATAGATAGATCGCACATTATTTATACACAGTGGGAAATCTGGCTTTTTATAGAAGTTCAATAAAGGTAAATAAATATTTTTATATTATGAAAAATAATTAAACCCTCTGAAATGCACACTAGAATGATTAAAAAGACAGAAAACTAAAAAGAAGGAAAATTCTGACTTGCGAGTGACAGTCTCATTGAAGCTTAAAACCAACCATCACTGTGACTGTGACTGTGACTGCACAGGACAAGGTCACATTACATGCTAAATCAGTGTTTCTCAACCTCGGTCCTGGGGACCCCCTGTGGCTGCAGGTTTTTGTTCCAACCAGATTCTTAATCAGTGACAACACCTGATAGCACTGATCTCATTTAATTAGTTGGTATTATTTTTCTTTTATCCTACATTCAGAAAAGCACAGAAGCATGATTTTTACATTTATAAGACATTTAGAAATATTTCTGCTTTTGCTATTGATTTAAATGCTTAATTCTCTTTTGTTGATTTCATCATATTTTGCCCTTTCTCTGTGCAGTTTTTCCCTTTTGTTGTATCTTATTAATGAGAATTAAAAATGAGCAGAGCAGACACCCAGGCAAACAAAACTGAATAAGCAAAGGCTGCAACTACTTTAGCGTCAGATCCACTAATTAGTAAATAATGGATTAATTAAACAATTAGAACACCTAGAAAAGAAGAATGAAAATCAAAATGAAAATATTATATATATTTTTATATTATTATATTATATGTATTCCCATATAACTTCTTGGTACATTTTTATATATTTTTCTTTTCAACCAAACTTAGTTTTCTAACTTCTATATTGTTCCCAAAACAGGGAACTTGGGAAATAACAGTTCACTTAATTAGCCCAGGAGTCCAATTAAAAACAGAAGCTGTTTGGAACAAAAATCTGCAGCCAAAGAGGTCCCCAGGACCGAGGTTGAGAAACACTGTGCTAAGTGGTCATATCTGTGCTGCCTAAGTGAAACAGATAGGACTGGCAGTTTGTAAACCAGCCATTTTGAGTTGTTATCCTACCTATGCTGTCTCAGGATGGACAGCTTGAAAGAGACAGAGTAGAAGTCTTAACCTTGAGCTATTCCTTCTCGGTGACAGTTAAAAAGTCAGCATGGACATTAGTCTTCATGGAGTGCTTCCAGCACATTTTTGAATCTATACTCTAGAGAATTCACTCTGTTCTGGAAGAAAAAAAAATGATAGTACCCAGTACTGGGCAGCTGATGTGCACTAAATGGGAACATACCAGGCTAGACTTTCAGTTAATGTTTAAATGTTTAATATTTATTTTACGTTTTCAAATGTCACATTCAGCTCTCTGGTTATGATCATGAGTCATAGTGCTTTTCATTGTGCATTTGCAAAAGGACTTTGGCTTTTCCCAAAAGACAAAGGTAATAAGTAAGTTTATTTATTTTGTAATGTGTGTTTAGATTTTAGAACTAATTCTTGTTCTAAAGGGCACTGCCTAATAGGCTACAGTAAATGATAAAAAATATATCTAATTTCATCATTCATTTAAGCCACTGTTTTAAAATCTTTTTTAATCTAAAGTATAACATGGTAGCACAATGATTAGCATTGCTGCCTCAGAGACCCCAATATCCTAGCTTTGAATTCTGCACCTAGTCACTGCTTTGCTAGTCTTGCAGAGTCAAAAGTATGGTATATATGTCTGGAGACAACCATGAGTCAATTTTATTTAAATATTGGTGGAACAATTAGACAGTTCACTGAGCATCACATTTATAAATCAATGTAGCGCCTCATGAAGGCGAAGCTCAAAACATGGCCTGTGATTTAAACAGCAAAGAACAATGGTGCTTTGCTCAACATCGTCTGACCAATATCAAGTCTACTGTTAAAATGCATAAACCTTCCATAGCTGAAAAGTTTCCTAAAAAAACAACTAAAAGTGTGTTGTGTGTGTGGAAACACATTATATGTGTTAAAATCAAACATAACCTCTTATAAGAGAAAAATTCTTTTTGTGAAACCAGATTATACGTTAGCATTCAAGCACGTCACAGGACTGATGGATGATGCGCTGCCTCTGGCTGTATGTGTAAATGTCATTCACAATTAAGACGGTACAGTCAGAGTTACAAAGAATTGGCAGCTATGTTTGTGAAAAATGACTGTACAGTATCTATTTATGTTAAATGGTGTGCCATCACACAGAGTAAAAAGAAGATATAAAGAGCTCCCATTAAGCAACGTCTTTTTGCTATTGATAACGAAGACCCACAGAAGAAACAGATTACGATACACTGTACTCTGGAAACAGTGAATGTGACAAATAACACTCTAGAATTACCACAGACTATGGATGAGGCTGCAGTGTCTACACAAATAATTAAAGTAAGTTAACATTAGGTATCTAATTGTAAATGTAAAACAATGCCATACCAAAATATAGTTGCAGCACTATAACGTATATTTACTACATAATATAGACTATAGTACCTCTCTTACGAGAAGCTGATGTTGTTACACCAACGAGTGATTCAATATTCAAAATTGCACCCCAGCTGTTTAAAGTGCATGGACTGGAAGAAATTTCTAGTAGGAAACCCTGTGGACGTAGCCTTTTCAGTACTGATTTCAACCACTATTCACTTCCAACATTTTAATGAGTTGTCCCCAGTTGTGTATTCTTGTTTGAGAACCACTTCTTGCCCCACAAAACTACTGCCTTTCCCAATCTACCCATCTCTGTGCAGACTTTTCTGTCAGTACTCTCGTCTACAAAACACATCAGAAAAAGTTTGTTTGTGTTACTTTGATTGACCCTAGAATTGTGTCCATGCATGTGAGTGGACCTTGAAGCGGACGGGTGCATATTATCTAAGTATGGCCTCTAGGATTGATATAGGTGTAAAATGTGGTAAATTGGGAAGATTTTAGCATTTTATTTCCTAAAATGACATATGATACATTGTTTTTCAATATGTCTGCAATCTCAACATAAAGATAAATACTCAGCAACACTCTTGGCTTGAAAAATATTTGATCAGGTTTAAGGATTTTCTTTTTACATTTGTATCCCGGGGCCTTTTGCCTCCTTTTTTAATGAGCAAGAGCAGGCTAGGTTTTTTTTTTTTAATTTATATTAAAAAAATCACTTTAGAACACAATTTCAGTCAGCAAATTAAAAAATGCCATTATTGTGGAGAAGGGGCGGCACGGTGGCGCAGTGGGTAGCGCTGCTGCCTCGCAGTTGGGAGACCTGGGGACCTGGGTTCGCTTCCCGGGTCCTCCCTGCGTGGAGTTTGCATGTTCTCCCCGTGTCTGCGTGGGTTTCCTCCGGGCGCTCTGGTTTCCTCCCACAGTCCAAAGACATGCTGGTTAGGTGGATTGGCGATTCTAAATTGGCCCTAGTGTGTGCTTGGTGTGTGGGTGTGTTTGTGTGTGTCCTGCGGTGGATTGGCACCCTGCCCAGGATTGGTTCCTGCCTTGTGCCCTGTGTTGGCTGGGATTGGCTCCAGCAGACCCCCGTGACCCTGTAGTTAGGATTCAGCGGGTTGGAAAATGGATGGATGGATTATTGTGGAGAAATAACTTTTAACTTGAAAAATACCAAACTCAAATCCTTTAATTTAGCACAGGATTTTTTGCCTTACAAATACCATATGGTCTGAATCCTCGTATTTGGGTATGATGTGCTGCCAGCTATTTCTCTAAGGGCTTATGAACACCGTTCTTCCATTCCACACCTTTGAAAGGGCAATGTGATCCCAATTCCCCCATCCTGAGACCATGTACTGCCCTGTTTTGACTAGGAGGTATTCTGCCATCATGCGAACCATCTGCAGCCTCTCTTTTACTTTATGGCACTTTGTAATTCCCCTGCCTTCTAATTCAAGGAGCATTACTTGTATCTTCTAAGGCTGTAATACTGCCTGGTCTGTTGCCTCTTCAGGGCATTTAGTACATTTACAATGCATACTGCCCACAATGTCCTGATACATTGGATTGCTGCCACATTACAAAGGTGTACATGCTACATTAATCAACAACTCTAAGTTGTGTCCATCTGAATGAACAGAGGCGTTGGTGTGAATGTACACTATAATAAATTGGCATTTCATCCAGAGTTTTTGCCTAATTTCCATTTTTGCCAGCTTGTTTCTGGACCCCACACAGCCTTGTAACAGAGAAGTCAAGTTAAAGAAATTGATGTTTTATTTCATTTTGGTTTTTAAGGCACTGCAAAAATAAGGATAATCATTTTTTTATTTGTAAACAGACGAAGCTAAATAATTGCTTTGATGTTGCTTTTTCCAATGATGTAAACAAGAGGTGCAGATATTTGTTTTTGGATTCTGGCATTTTATTACATAGAAAACAGAGATGAATTTACTGACCAGTTGAAGATTAGGGCTAAATGTCTGCTAGCCTCTGATGCCATCCTTGGTATCAAGTAAATTTTAGCTTTTCAGTGGATCAGGCTTCTGAATTAAACAAATGAAAGACAAATGGAGGAACTCTAACCCCAGGACTGAGCTGCTCAAAGTTCTATTAATACATGCTAGCTGATTGAAAGTCTGCTTGTTCTCGATGGCTTTTTAATTGACGTCTCTTCTTTTGCAATTTTTAGCAGCAACTCCCATGCACTGTGATAACACTGAAGTTGGACAGCTCTTATTGAAATAACATAATACTTTCAGTTCCACCTAATTTAGTCTGACTGAGTGTCAGGCCATCACAGGACACAGTTAACCATATCTCCGCCATCATTTAATCTTATATGCATGTCTTTGGGATGCAAGTGGAAGGAAACCTGGAGTACCAGGAAAAAAAAACTCATGGAGATAAGAAAATAACATTTAAACTCAGGATTTTAGTACAGAAAATCAGATCTGTGAAGGAGCAGCGCTAAGCACTGTGCAAAAGTGATCAGTTTATCTAATGTCATAACTTCATCTGTCATTTCTGCTATTTGCCTTTCTTTGTAGCTTTGTATTATAATCGTGTTTGAATTCTAAAGCTCAGTTTGTGTTACGATTTATTACAAATGTTTCTGAATTCCCCTGAGTATTACTTAGTGCTACCTTTTTTGTGCTTAATCTACTTGCAGTTTTACATTTTTTTGCCCCGATGAGTTTTAATCTTTCATAGTGTACTATAATCTTGGTAACTCAATCAGTTTGTTTATTGCTGTTAATGATGCTATATAAGGCAAAGATTGATTATTTATCTGTATTGATATGATGCACAGAATATTTCCATTCACTGTCTTTTTATTTTCCTGTGGGATCAGAAAATGTCAGGTTAAATATTAATAATATACTAGAAATATAGATTAATTTTATTTTTACTTGTCCTAAGTTTTCATGCTCTTCGATTCATGGGAGCTTGCAATCTGATTTGCTCCATTCTAACTTTAATTCTTTTCTAAAAATCTGATTTATACTGACATTTGGCTGCACTGCTCTAGCACATAACGCAGAAAGAAAAGCTAGCAGATTAGATTTGCTTTTCTGTGCTCGCATCAAAAACATCAATAATTGAATGAACGGGTGCTGCTCCTTCCTCAGAGAGAACATTAGGTGTTTTTTGAAGGTGTTTACTAAAAATATTACAATTTTTTTGCTGTCATTCTTGTTTTTAGTTTCTACTGGTTGAGAGTTCAAATTGAAGTATGGAAACCACAGTTAAAGACTAGGGTCATCATGCTGTGATGGGAGGGACATCACAACAAGTAAAAGAATACAAAAAACTGCTTCAGAAAATAATATTCATATAATTCTGTATATTTAAAACCTGTTAACTTTAGTTACATGAACCAACAATAAGAATGCTTTATAAAGTATGCTAAGCTTTGAATTAGTGGGAAATAATAGTGTTTTTGTTTGATTTGTTTTTATATAGAGGTTTTCAAGCTTATTGGAACCCCACATGATTTATGTAGTGAAAAACATTTCAAACACTTGTTTTTTTCTGTATAAGTAGAGACATGCTGCATAACATGTTCACAGTTAGATAATGGACTAAAAACACACCAGCAACAATAATACTAATAAAAAATTATGCAGTTAATGGCAAGGCATGCATTTATAAAACTGAGGCACAGTAAAATGAATAACAATGTTTGGTTGATAGAGGGAGCACTTGAGCAATTATGAGATGAGTGATGTTACAAAATGAATTCCGTACGCATCAAACAGACTGTTACAGACATGAAAAAGCACTTACATGCCATTTAAAGAAATATGGAAATCAAATTTTATATTTATATTTAGACTGAAGTATACTGTGATACTGAATATACCGTATATATTTGCATATAAGTCAGGTCTTGAAACCCGAAAAATCGATCATAAAATCAGACCACGGCTTATACGCGGGAGAACTTAAATGTGAGTGTATATGGTAAACGTGTTTAACTCAATGATATAGAAAAGACAAGCAATGTTTGAAAATATTTACAGTATATTGCGTAATATAAGAAATAGAAAAATACAGATCAACATACATCAATGTCAATGGCATAGTCAATAAATATTGATGAATTTCAGAGCAATCGCCCAAGCTGCACCTCCATTGGCCCTTGTATAGCCATCATTTGATGCGCTTTTTTGCCTTTCTGGTTGCTACTTTCATTCACTTCCAGGCTCCTGCTTTCATTCAAATAGGTGAACAATGTGGCTCGGGCAAAGTTTGGAAAGTGTGCATTGAAAGATGCTGCCAGTTTCTTCCAGGCTGTACTCCTTTATGGATATCCTGTAAATCTGATATGAAATCTCTCACAATATTTATTATATAGACTAGCTTGTGTTCTATTGTGAAGTTTGTGTTACGATAACAAATTCCTTATAAATATTGTCCAGCCTCTGAATTAGTATTTCATATGCTTTGGTGACTGTTGGATTAACTTGTTAATTAGGAATCAACTCCCACAGTATGTATAATCTTTTGTGCCAAGTAAGCTTCAAACACCAAAAAACAACTGCCACGGACACAGTTCCAAGTTAAAATAAAGTTATTTTATTTCATAACAATACATTGGCAGGCTTTTAGGTCAGTTCACACAGAATAATATAATAAATCAATGCCTTTCCAGTCCTGCGGTGGGTTGGCACCCTGCCCAGGATTGGTTCCTGCCTTGTGCCCTGTGTTGGCTGGGATTGGCTCCAGCAGACCCCCGTGACCCTGTGTTCGGATTCAGCGGGTTGGAAAATGGATGGATGGATGGATGCCTTTCCATCTCCTTCCACTCCTCACTGAGCATTGTCCTCTTCCTCCCGACTCTCACACCCAGATGCAAATAAGATGGCCTCTTTTATGCCGGATCTGTGAGTACTACTAGAATAACAGCATTGTTCGTCAGAAGCATTTCTGGACCAGGTAGAAGCATCCCAAAGTAGGGATAGCATTTCCCTGCAGCTCCCAAGTACCCTAACAAGGCTGCACATTAGGACTGCAGCTCCCAATATGTCCTGCAAGTGTACCAATAGGAGATCCATGAAAGGGATGGCACCAGCTACCAGCCTGGCTAAGATGCCTATCCTTCCACATCCTTCCATGATAATCTCCCTGCAAATCAAGAAATCGCCCTCTATCCCTGTTGGAATGCCAGTCCATCCATTATGGCATTCACTCCATCTAAATGGGAAATGAGTTACAGGGAGACAATTATGCCTCAAATACGGTTCTACTAACAATGAGCACCTCTTTTCTTCATTACTTTTCATATAGGGCTTTCTCATGCGCTTGAAGTGAATAACGTTTACACTAATGACAGCAACACTCATTTCAATGTAATGTAGCTAAACAATTGCAGTTAAAGTTTATTAAATTTACATAACAATGTACTTTTTCCCCGTGCTCTATTCCTTCACATTGAGTGGAATGTGTAGTGGCACCTCAATAACTGAGAAAGGGTGCAACATTAATGCTGGTGCGCCGCTGTTACCGGAAAATCAGAAGGCCAGCTGAGCAAACCGAGCAGAAACACAAAGCCAAAACAAGACTAGCTGCGGACTACTTAAACTTTTAATTCATCTTGTTTAGCTGTTCAGTGTTGTGTAAGTTCACACCTCACAAGAACTAACTGAAAGTTCAGTTTATAAAGATTAAAATTAATAAATTCACATTCATAGTTCACCATTTCAGTTTTGAAGTAGTTCATGTTCAGTTCGTTTTGTATTTTTTAAGGAGTGAGAATAAATGACCCATGAGTTTACGTTTTTCAATTTTGCATGCCATATATTAAGCTATTACAGTGTTCTTGAATAAAATACAATAATTATGAAGACTTTTTTATTTAAATACACTTTATTGAGTTATACCCAGCAACAAACACATATAACCTTATATGCTAATATCTTCCTGGTCAAAAAAGAAATTAAATAGATGCAAGCATACATATAAATTACTGCTCTGTTTCCAACCGTGTGACACAAAAGGTGACTGTGGAACCAGCGTGTAGGTGAACTAACCTATTACGCTGCCGGTCAAAATTTGTGTCACATATTGCATGTCTAATGGGGAAAAATATAAAGTGGCATCGCAAAGTACATTTTCCTAAAAGCGAAAGCGGTTCTTCAGTGCAAGCTCGTGTCAGCGAGGGTGCAGCTTAAGAAGAAGCAGGCAGACACAGACAGTGCCTAATTGATTTTACGTTATTTTTGGCAAAAAATTTGTATGAAATAAATATTCATAAAAAATCCACTATTTGTGCTTATCTAAATACTGTACCATATTCGGATTCGGCTCCACTCCTACATTACAGGGTAAGGCAAAACATTTAATCTGGACCTAAACCAGATACAGAATGTCATATAAAACTGAATTAACTCACGTTCAAGTTCTTCACTTGCAAATACATTACATTAAGTTCACTGTTCTTAGGAAAATGAGCTTGTTCAATGAACGTGCTGTTTTGAACTTGTTCATTCACAACACTGTTGCTGTTCCCTGAGCCAGCACTTCAACCTGAGGATCATCTCCTCTTAGCACCATACTACATATTCTGGTCTTGATCAGCTGTTAGTATTGTACTATCTCAAGTACACTGCAACTGACCCTTTAAGTCCCAGGTGAGGATTACTTCTGGAGAAAATTAATTATTCCCAGTATCAATAATGTCTTCTGGAACTCCTGTTTTTGTTTTCTAAAAACTCTCTCTGGTGGCCACAAGCTCTGAACTCTTAGACCAAGTGATATTCAGGTAGCCTATCCACTATATTGTGTAGCATGGGGGGCATGAATTATATAAAAGGATAAAGGGATTGCCACCTGAGGAACTTCTAGAACTTCAGTATAACATAGTTATACTGCCACCACTCAGCCCCATGAATAATTATTAATATTGTTTTAACTACGGAATATACTTTTTCTCCTGTAGTAGACCTAGTCAATTCCAGTCATATTTCCTTTTCAGTTGCAAGGTTATTGAAATGCTGGCTATTACTGGCAACAAGTCTGACCTACAATAAATGACAATAGTAATTTTAATTATTAAAGGACTTTAGAGATTAATCACTACATCTCTGGATTGGGGGAGCCAGTTGAGGGGGTTTGGGCATATTTTTAGGATACCCCAGAGATAACTTACACACAGGGTGAGAAGATCTAGGACACACCACAGGCATTTTATCACTCGACTGAACTGGGATTGCTTGAGAAATTCTGTAGAAGGTGATGGACACTGTGGCTAAGGATAGAGTGGCATGGTCTGTCCAGCTCATCATGGTGTCACACAGCCACATTCACTGGGAAAGCAGATCAAAAGTAAAGTGAAAGCATTGGGAAGAGCTGAACCTGTAATTTTAAATCTTTTGGTTTATATAAAACTCTCAGGCCACTTGGCCACACTGTCCCCTTTTTCTCCCACTGCCTACACTGTAAAGTACAGTAAGTCAGACCTCCAATTAATAAACAACACAACACAGAGTTGGCAAGTAACACAATAATCTAAATTAAGGTCAGACAAGGTTATAAAAAAAATTATAAGGGGTTAAATTTAATACAAAGCAGAAACTGATGAAGTAGAAAACCTCCTTGCTGTCAAGAGGCTTGCTACTTTGCAGTACCACCAAATTAATATCACCCACAAACCAGAACATGGCCTTCTTATGGCCTCGATACATCATACATACACACAGCAAGTGTGCATTTTAAGAACTGTGTCCTGCATTTTACTGCAAAGATCAGTGCCAATTAACCCATTGATGTAGGTGGTTGTCTAGGATGCCATCTTCTGGTGGGCAGCAATATAGCAAGCCAATGTCGCTTTGCCTCAGATAGTGTGCAACACATTCTACATGTTCATTGCACCATGGAGATGGGAAAGGTGTCAACACTGCTGTTAGGTTAGTTTGGTGTGACCCACCCCCAGCAAAAATATACATTGTAAATGAAGTGTTGAAAAGAGGGTGAGGACTCATCGAGGAGTGTTTCAAAATGAAAATGCAAATGCCATCAGGCACTCAGCACCAAAAAAAAAGGAAGAAGAGAAGAGGTGAACTAAACACATAGGTATAAACATTCTGCCATTGTGTAAATTGTCAACTGCGTCATTATCACCATGAGCACAAGTGTAAGACAAATACATTTGCTATGCTGTGTAATGGATGTACAAAGTTAGCCTGCAGTCTTCTTCATATACATACCATTGACATCTAGACATCATGGACATCACCACGTTCTGTAGTGGTCAGAAAGATTTTAAGAAAAAGTGGCCATATTAAGTCATGAGGGAATATGCCCCAAGGTTTGATTTTATTTATACCCCTAATGATTTAATAGTTGCAGTCAGTGACATAGGTCAGTAATAATATAAGAAAATGTAATAGAGGCAACTACTTATGTGTATTTTATAGCACAATCATTTCAAATGCATCTTTACAATATCTAAGGAAGTCCAGGAAGGTAAAGCTGTAAATATAAAAATTGTCAATGTGAAGTCAGTCATTAAATTCTGTTAAGTGTCAGTTGTGATAGCTCTGCATATTGTGTTATGTTTAAGTGATATAATGTACTGTATATTCAACATAGTTCAAGAGATAATTTCCTTGCTTGATTTATTCTTACATTCATAAATTATTAATTGCACATTTGCTTCAAAGTATCAGCTTAAGATATTATTATTATTATTATTAATTATTATTACCTTGTATCTATTGGATTACTGCGGTGGGTTGGCACCCTGCCCGGGATTGGTTCCTGCCTTGTGCCCTGTGTTGGCTAGGATTGGCTCCAGCAGACCCCTGTGACCCTGTGCTTGGATTCAGCGGGTTGGAAAATTGATGGATGGATCTATTGGATTAAACAAAGGAATGTGCTTTTTTTTTTTACATCCATCGTTTGCACATTTATTTTGGCATGGTGTTTTTTTTTTTTGGAGTGGGTGGTACAAGCAGTGAACTTTGCCTAGCGTTCCACTTGGGCTTCAGCTGGCATAGCCAGATGAAAATGTGATTCATTTTACAATGCCGGCCCAGAGCTACAGTGCAGGGGCGGGGCATAAAGAAATTTTGAGTGGGCACCTTTTCACACAATTGACTATGGAACAGCAAAGTAGTGGCTTGTGACCAGAGGGTGGGGCACATGGACATATTTATTTTTATGTATGTGTTATTTTAATATTTTAACTCTGCATTATGCTCTCTTAGTCATCTCTCCAATCAGGAAAGACATATTATTATTATTACTTTTATTATGTGTGATCTCTCTAAGGTGCTTTCGATAGATAGATAGATAGATAGATAGATAGATAGATAGATAGATAGATAGATAGATAGATAGATAGATAGATAGATAGATAGATAGATACTGCTAATCAAACATAAATTTTGACTTTGACTTATCTACTGGCATAAACTCATGAGCTGATAAGAACATAAGAACAGAACATGTAACATGAACAGTAATATAGTGGAAGGAACCTCCCCAAAGCTGGGTGGGTATCTGTTGATATTTCAAAATCATTCCATGAACCATCTCTTTGGATATCTTTCAATGCTTCTGAAGAAGCACTGATAACCTGGAATTTACAGGCTTCTAGACACTAAAAATTGTTTCAAGGAATTTTGCTACCTCAAAAAAAAAGATGCGTCCTCAACTGTACTAGAAGTCCTGCTGCCTCTGTGCAAATAGCCATCGTAGCCCCACTGTCTTCAGAAACCTTAAACAAATGTTCAGGATAGCCTCCTGATTCTCAGCAAGGCACTGTGTCACATCATAGTGATTCGTCCACCTGTTTCCCAGTAACTTTTTAATTGAGGGGGTATTCTAATGCTGGACTACATAATAATGATAAAAAAAGAATAGAGTGACCCAGAGAGGTCAAAGAAGTTTTTTTTCACATGACTCCCCCTGAACTGCATGAACCACTGCTGAGTGCTGTTGATAATTATTGCAGTGCTCATATGGAGTGTGTTTACCAAGCTTATGTTTCAACAATATCTGCACCCCACCCTTCTTCCATTCATGACTGATGCCCCATCATAACATTGGCTGACTATATTATTAGGACTGTAACCCTCAGTGGACAGGTGTCTAATTATTTCTGTGGTTATATATTAAGCAGCGAGCCAGTCCAGCAAACCAATTCAATGTTCTTCTGGAACAGAGTTGCACACAAACCATATCAGTATTGATAGATTCTTTATGTTACATCTATCTTGAGTCCCAACACTTTTGATGCAGAATCTAGGAATGTCTGCCTTTTCGTATTTGTTTTTCACTTCATGGAAACCTAAACTGGCAAGAAGGTCATTAATGTTATATTGTATGATTTTTGATGTATACTTTGTGTTTTTAGGAATGTTTCTTGCGATTTCAGCAAGTTTGGAATCCTTACACAATGTACATTCAAATAAATGAATGAAAAACCCAGCAGATTTGTCTTCTGGGTGGATTCAGAGTGGATTCAGTGCTTCCATGAAAAGAATGCTTATTCACACAGAGAAACTACAATAATTCCCCTATGCTTTTAATGTAGTATCGATTTTTTTTACCTGTGTTTCTCCCTATAAACACAATAGAGTTTCACCAGTTTTTTCTCTGTATTATCATTTCTGTGGTGCATTTAAATGGCATTGACTAGATGCATGCTTCTGGAATCCCCTTTCTGTTTCCAGTGTGGCTTTCCAAATATTATATCCTGACCTGGTGAACACCACTTCTCTTTCAGTCATGCCAGCAAACAAGTTCTGACAGGGGAAACAAAACCATGCATCTATTTTGACTGAGTATTCCAACCACAGCCATGATTGGTACCAGCTCGGATTAAAAGCACGAGACACCTGACTAAGCATTTGTTTAGGGAAGACTTTTAGAATTGGTTGGGATGGTTCACTGTTATTCAGATCACTAAGATAAATTTCTACCTGCACTGTGTTGGTGCGAAATGGGCAGGTTGTATGCAACATAACTTCTTAAACTGACGGCTTGATCTGAAGGTGTCAGTTCCGAAACCTGGATGTCAGAGCTAACAGCAGCAGTGCCTGACCAGCATTGATTTGAGAACTAAAAATCGCTGTATGGCGCTTATGGCTTCTTTAAGGGACACGCAGCACAACTGAGCGCTAATATCAGCGTTTATAAATGTGTAATTGTAATACTTACATGTTAAATAGTGTCCAAGAGAGCTAGCAAGCTAACAATAATGTTAAAACTTAAAGTAAATATTCTTATTCAACCCAATGCTAAAATGAACTACAGCAACAGTAACAGAAATTTTAACAAAAAACAAGCTTTATTAAGAATGCACAAATATTCTCCTCCACAAACGCGCGCTCACAAATGCTCTGCAAAATGACTTTCAAAGATCAAGACGGCACCTTTATTTATTTTGTTCAGTCAGCAAATCAGAAATTAGGAAATTGTGGCAAGAGCAGAGGAAATAAATGTGATTGGCATTTTCAAATGGCACAGAATATAGTTGACCAATTGGGTGGGCAGAGCATAAATTTGTGTGGTTATTGTCCAAGTCTGCACCATTGTTTTTTCCCCTGTAGCATTTTAACAAACTTCTTATCTTAACCTGTTAAAAAGTTGTAAAGTCCATTGTTGTATAGAAATACTGTAGCACCCTCTTCTGCCTTTAAAAAACATTGCAGATGAAGGATGGTAAATCTGAATAATAGGAGTCTTCCATTGAAAGGAACTGTATAAGAAATGCTGTAGATACATCATCATTTTGGACTGAGTAGGCCTATCTGAATACACATTTAAGTATATGACAGACCAGATCTGATTAAAATATCTGTTCTTTTCCAGTACTGAAAGTTGCATGTCAATATGCAACATTAAAATGGGAAAAGTCCATTTTATACTTAATCAAGGTGTTAAGCCTTGGTGGATTAGGGTCAACAATTTTTCAAATGTGATGCTTTTGATTAGATATTTTGCTGTGTATGGAACTGTTCAGAGTAGTTATACATGGTATAACACTAGTGAACTGAAGGGCAAAACATTTCATAAAATGCCCATTCTCAAAATTGCATTATTCGATTCATGGACTAGAACCTATCCCAATAGCACTGGGTACAAGGAGGGAAAATGTCCTTAATAAGGAGCAAATGACACCATTAACAAGAGAAGTGTTTGGGGTATACATAGAGAAGGCACTGGGAGTTCAGACTTGTTGAATGTTGATTAAACACTCAAGTAAGATGAATAACCTGAAGTAAGATGAATAACCTGACTAGATAGTCTCAGCTACATTGTTAAAGTAACAAGAAAAGTAGCCTAAGGTCTGTCCCTGAAAACGAACTACAGCATGTATATACATCTTGTGGCAGACAGCCATTGCCCTTGCCCAGCCGGGACACCCCTATAATGGAATGGCATATCCAGACCATTACCTCCCCCAGATCACTAGGGGCAGCCCCCCCCCAGCGTACAGCAGTGCCACAGGTTTGGAGTATGGAAGGTCAACCCTGCTGGGCCCCATGGGCACCACCAGGGGGCAGCCTGGAAAACTGCTGAGCCCTTGTTTGCAGCATTTCTGCTACACCCGGTTGTTCTCCCGGAAATAAGTCAATGAGCACCTGGAGTACCTCAGGGTCCCTTATAAAAGGAGTCAGTAGCCACTACTCTGAGAGCCAGAGTCGGGAGGAAGTGGACGAAGCTTAAGGGAGGAGTCGAAGTGGAAGAAAGTGAGAGAAAGAAGAGAGAGAGAGAAAAGGACTGTGAACCAACACTTTTATGCTCTGTGCTGTGCTCTGGGGAATAAAGAAAAGCGCTACCCTTGTCTTGAACAAAAGTGTGTTTTGTGCTGCACTTGTATCTCTGCCTGTCTGTGTTGGGTTAGGGCGGCTATAAGCACCTTGGTGGTCCACTATATATATATATATATATATATATATATATATATATATATATATATATATATATATATATATATATATATATATATATTGTGGCAAGCAGCTGGGGGTAGTACCCAGCCGGGACGCCCAGAAGGACCGGAGGGCCCTCCTCCTCCAGACCACAAGGGGGCGACCACCCTGGTGGCTTTGTGGACCACGGGAACCGAGCTTGGACGCTCAACTCTATAGGGGCCCATGGTCACTGCCAGGGGGCTCCCCAATGCCTGAGGAGCCCTGGCCCTCAGCACTTCCGCCACACCTGGAAGTGCTGGGGGGAAGAAGACCATGGACACCCGGAGTGCTTCCGGGTGCGCAGCCGGTACTTCTGCCACACTGGGGAGTGCCAGCGGCAGTCACTTATTGGGAGGCACCTGGAGCACATCCGGGTGGATATAAAAGGGGCCACCTCCCTCCATTCAATGGCTGGAGTCGGGTGGAAGAAGGACTGAGCTCGGAGGAGTGGAGGCGGTGAAGAAAGGCATTGAGGAAAGAGGCCTGGACTTTGGGGTGATTGGTGCTGCAGGCACTGGGTTGTGTGTGTCATATTTGTAAATAGTCCTGTAAATAAACGTGTGTTGGGTGATAAGATCATGTCTACCTGTCTGTGTCCGGGCTGTTTCCCACAATATACATGTAATATATTGTGCATGCAGTATTGTAGTACTCATTTCTTGTAAGCTGTCATTCTCAGACTTAATCTTATTCAGAGTTTTGGGGTACCAACATCAAGATAAAGTGCATTGAGAAAAAAGCTGAAGCCAGCTCTGGATGGGTTGCGTCCAATTAAAATAATCTGCACATGTTTGGAGTTGTGAAAGACAAGCCAACATACCCAAAGGTAATCAAACACAGAAAGAGGGAGAGCTGTGAAATCCACATAGTCAGCAATCAAGTGTAGAAATGAAACCTAGGATGCTGCATTTGTGAAACAGCAATGCTAACAATTATAAAATGTTGCCTCTATGAGTTAATTTTGAATTAAAATAAAAAGTGCAAAGAGTAATCGAACTTCAGTGTGAAGTGTTTAAGCACCACTGAGTTGTAAAGCTAATTTTACTTACAATATGCACCGATACTGGTTTGAACTCCAGCTAATGTAAATTTTTTTTAATGTATGTAAATATGTTGACCTTGATAAGTTTATTCAGGCAGAGGTAGGGAAAGCTTCAAAGCCTCAGGAAATATCACAGTGTGTGTCCTCATGGGAATCCATTAATACTTCTCCATCTATGTCTGTTAATTCTATTTATTCATTTATATTCAGAACCCATTTTTTAACATGCCACATTTCATTGTTTTTCTGGGTGCATACTGTTGTGTGAAGGAGTCAGAAGCAAAAGTATATATTATAAAACACTGAAACAGCCAGATGTCCAAAAAGCACTCTCTTATTCTTCTTTATAACACAGCACAATCACAGTGCCCAAAGACTCACAGTCCTTCTCCACTCCTTTCTCTGTATTGCTGCCTCAACTCCACTCCTCACAAGCTCCATCCTCTTCCACCCGACTCCAGCTCCCTGAATGGAGTGAGGCGGCCCCTTTAATAATGCACCTGGATGGGCTCCAGGTGGTCCCTGAGTGCTGCATGCTTTCATGGAAGCACTCCGGGTGTACCTGCTTCATGGTTCGGCAGCACTTCCTGGTGTGTGTCCAAGGCTCCTTAGTCCTTCAGGTGCCCCCTGGCAGTGGCCACAGATCCCTAAAGGGTTGAGCCTTCCAGTTCCGTGGCCCCCACACAATCCAAGATGGTTGCCCTCTTGTGTCCTGGGGAAGGATTTGCCCCTATCCTGGTCCCCTGCTCCTCCAGGCCTCCCAGTGGGGCAAGGGCCCCAACCGTCTATCACAATATATATATATAAATGCATAGCCAGTTGATGTGTTCCAGAAGCATGGAGATGCTATCTTAAACTGTGTCAGCCCAAAACTCTTTGTGTTGATTGCTGATTATTTGTAGAATGTTAGAAGACTGTAGTACTGTCACTGTCACTGTATGAAGTATTTTTATTTTCACCCATAGCAGTGAAGTAGCAGATGCTCACTGAAGACATAACTAGCATTACTGAATCACAAAACTTTGGTTCAAGGTTTGGATGCCTTTTTTTGAAGTTTTCCTCAGGCTTTCTCTCAGTACCTAAAAACACAATGGCAGGTTAACAGTGCTAAAATGTGTTTATATAGTATTTGTCCCATCATACTGCAGTTTACATCTTCAGGAAACTTCTCCTGGAATTGGTTCCAGGTTCCACATGACTCTAAATAAATATCCAGCAGGAAAGTAGAGAAACATTTTAGTAGATTTACAGTTGTTTTCTTTAGTAAAGACACACAACTGGGCTATCTAATATGCCTTATTTAAAGCACATGGTTTTAATGACCAAAATTTACCAAATTTATTATGTACTAATTCAATGCTCCACATATCCTTACCCTGCTGTCTTTATGAAGCCTGTGCATACTGAGTTCGTTTATTCTGTTTTTTTCTTTTTTGTATTGTTTCCCTGCTATTGTTTGGAAAAGCTTTTTTTGCCAGTACCTACTTGAAGATGATGCATAAAACAAATATTTTCTTAAATAAAACCTAGTCTCATCTTGATTTGTGATAACAAAGGTTAGGCAGGTTGGTTCACAGTTTACTTGCCCATTTTATAAGTTTTGCAGTCAAAACTTAAGTCAAAACAATCAAAGTTCAATTAAGTATGTTAATATAATTACACTTTTACTGAAAATCAACAACATACACAGAAATTGCACTGAGGGTACGGAACCAGGAATCCCTGGGAGTGTATGATTACCAGAAAAAAAAAAATTCAAACAGCAATTCAAAAGGATTCCACTAGATGGTGCACTAGGACAATGAAAATTACACTATAAATAAAGTTTACTGTCGTAGAGAACAGAATTTTCTTTTGAGCTTCTCCAAGTATTTATGAGTTCCTAAGAACAGTGTTGGAATTTTTTGTTTTATGGAGGAGCTACAGTACATGCTCTGTTGTCGACAGAATGTTTATTTAAACATTTACATAAAATAATTACTGTTAATCATGATATTTTTCATTTGTAACTGTTCAGTGGGTCTATACAATAAACGATTAACATTTGACCAATTAAATCCACCTATGCTCTAACCATAACCATTTTTATATTTGATAGGACAAACAATCTTCATATATACTTAATTAGTTCAATTTCCGACCTTTCATTTAAAATTAGTTGTCATAAGGACACAGTGGCTAGTGCTGCTGCTCCTCGGACAGTTTGATTCTCAGCTTGGTCACTGTGTGTATGAAATGACTTCCTCTTGTTCACATGGATTTTTCCCAGAGACCCTGTTTTTCCCCACATATAAAAGATATGCATGTTAGGCTAATCAATATCTCTTTTGTAGTGTGGTACAAGTTGAGTCTAGACGTGAGTGTGAATGGGCCATAAGTTATAGTCTTGTCATTATTTAATGCTGGAACACTTCCAAAGCTGTTGGGACAGGTTCATTTTTGTGTGATCCTGTGCTGGAAACACAGACAGAAAAAAACGAATCAGTGAAGAAGTAAATGATGTAAGCCTACTACCTCATAAAAAATCTTGTAGCCCCAAAACTAAGCAAACACATTCAAATTAAAAATAAATAAATAAATAAAATTACCTAACTAACCTTCTATTTTTTAACCCATTTATATTAATTAAAGGTCTAGGGAAAAACTAAAACTATTAAGTGCATATTTAAAAAAGCTAATTTTGAGCAGATTAAAATTAAATTTGAGCAGAAAAAATTAAATAAATTTGGATATGTTACTAAATGCAAGAATGATTGAAGAACAATTTTATTGATTTAAAAGAACATTTAATAAAATGGGAAATCATTTCATAATGAAAATTAGATATAGCTAGAAAATTAATAGAACTGATTATTAAAATATTGAAAAAATGGTAAGTCTATGAAACCTTTAAGAGAGATGACAAAAGTATTAACTTTAAATGCTATAAACACACAAGCAGCAGTTTAAGAGGAAATTAGAAATGTGTAATGGCAGGTAGAAAAAATACTACTGATAATGTGATATTCAGCCTTTGAAGAAAAAATGCTTTTTTGGCTGATATTACCTGCAGATATGATCGCTTCCTTTGTTTGGGTGATTTTAATATCCATGTTTGCTGTCCCGTTAAACCTCTAGCAAAAGACTTTCTGGACATTATTGACTCCTTTGGTCTTTCTCAACTAGTCAATGGACCAACACGTGGACAGGCTCACACACTGGACCTGGTTCTTTCTCGCGGTCTCAGAATCAGTGACTTGGACATTCTGCCTCCCAGTTTTTCTGATCACTCGTCTGTTCTGTTTAATTTGGATTTGGTCTCTGCTGAGCATGGTAAATCCACCACTACCCGTCCCTTCCGTGTCATTTCCCCTTCTGCTGCTGAAGATTTTGCAGCTGCTTTTTCATCAATCTCCACATCATGTGAATCCACGGATGCTGATGTTTTATTGCAAACCTTCTATACTTCCTGCTGTTCTGTGATGGATGTTGTAGCCCCACTCAAACAGAGACAATCCAAAGTCAAGCATGACCCATGGCTAAATGAACAAACTCGCTCCATCAGGCAAAACTGTAGGCGGCTAGAACGTAAATGGAGGAAAGATGGTCTCACTGTTACCTTTGACTGCATGAGAGACATGTGGTCTCAATACCAGAGAGCAGTCAGAGGTGCAAGGAACCGTTTTTTTACTGACATCATCTCAAAAAATTCTGGCAATCAACGTGTCTTATACAAAACACTGAATGCTGTCCTCTCTCCAGCTGGAACTGTTTTCTCTTCTCCCTCCAATGCTCTTTGTAATCAGATCCTTACGTTTTTTCTGGATAAGGTCATGAACATTAGATCCCAGATCTCCATTTCTTCTTCTGGCTCTATTGATTTAGCCATTCCTGTACACGGCTCCCTCACTAGCTTTGAACCCATTTCGCTCCCCCATCTGGATAAAATCGTCGCCTCAATGAAGCCTTCAGGCTCTCCGGACGATGTGGTGCCGTCCAGACTGCTGAAAGATGTCTTTCCTGTGATTCGATATGATGTCTTAAAGATCATAACTAGTAGTCTATCTTCGGCTACAGTTCCTTGTGCTTTCAAACACGCAGTTGTACATCCAATTGTGAAAAAACCTGATCTTGACCCTGCCGTCTTCTCCAATCTTCGTCCAATTTCCAAACTACCTTTCCTGTCAAAATTACTCGAAAAAGTAGTTTATGAGCAATTAATTCACCACCTACAGGACCATCAGGTAATGGACCTTTTTCAGTCAGGCTTTAGGCCCCAACACAGCACAGAAACCGCGCATTTACGTGTCCTAAATGATGTCCTTTTGGCATTGGACTCAGGACTCTACGTGATTATGGTTCTTCTCGATTTATCTGCTGCCTTCGACACAATCGACCACGACATCATGATCTCCCGACTCGAATCCTGGGTTGGTGTATCTGGCTTAGCCCTCGACTGGTTCAGGTCATATTTCTGCAACAGGACTCTTAGAGTCATGCTAGATGATTTTTCATCTGAATCAGTACCACTCCCATGTGGTGTCCCCCAGGGTTCCATTTTGGGGCCACTACTTTTTTCAATTTACATCCTGCCTTTAGGTGCAATTTTTAGAAAACATGCAATCTCGTATCACCTATATGCTGATGACTGCCAAATTTATTTCTCCCTCAAGTCAACTGACTCCACTAAACCTCTTCTCAACTGCTTATCTGACATTAAGGACTGGCTGGCTGTAAACTTCCTTCACCTGAACGATTCAAAAACCGAGGTCATTGTTTTTAGTCCCGACCGCAAACAGACCCTACCCCTTGACCTCGACTTTCTTCCCATTCCAGTAACTTCGTCTGTTTCCAATCTTGGAATCAAAATGGATATGGTCCTGAAAATGGATGCTCAAGTCAACAGCACAGTAAAATCCTGCTTTTTCCATCTCAGGCGAATTGCCAAACTCAAACCAATTCTGCCTTACCACCTCCTGGAATCAGTAATCCATGCATTCATTACGTCCCGGCTTGACTATTCTAATTCCTGCCTATATGGTATTAGTAAAGCCACTCTTTCGAGACTCCAATTGGTTCAAAATGCGGCTGCAAGACTTTTAACTGGAAGCAGCAGAAGCAAACACATTACACCGATTTTAAAAACCCTACACTGGCTGCCGGTTAGTTTCAGAATTGATTTTAAGATACTCCTCTTAACCTATAAGGCACTAAATGGTCTAGCCCCTGCCTACTTGAGTGTCTTGCTCCATCGTCACAATCCCCCTCGTGTTCTTAGATCCGCAGATCAGCTGCTCCTAACCGTTCCCAAGGCACATTTTAAAGCTCGTGGTGAAAGGGCTTTTTCTGTCTGTGCACCCAAGCTCTGGAACTCCTTACCTTTAGTGGTTAGGCAAGCCACTTCAGTCACCACATTCAAATCACACCTAAAAACGCACTTCTTCACATTGGCTTTTAATTCTTAACCTGTCTTATTCCCACTTGCTTTTTGCTATTTCTCTGTTTTATTGGGTCCCCTGACCTGTTTTTTTTAGTGTCTCTGTTTTAATTCTCTCTTAATGTTTGTTTTTTTTTTAATTTTTTGCTTTTAGTCTTGCTTGTTTTAACTGCACAGCGCTTCGGTCAGTTGTAATGCTGTGTTTTTAAGCGCTTAACAAATAAAAATGGTATGGTAAATGCACTTAAATCCGCTACTAAATGCGGAGAACCTTCTAGTTGTATTCATTGTGCCTCCAATAAGAAAAAAGGCAAAATAAAAAGGACAAAAGGCAAATGGTCCAGGATCTGAAAAAGACAAAAATAAATGTCAAACAGTAGCAGAGATGAAACCAGTTGAAATGGAAAGTAAAAGTAGAAATCACAAAGTATTAGGTAAGCTACCAAAACCAGAGTATTAAAGCAAAAAGCAAAAAAGTGCAGAAAGTTGTTTGTAAATGTATCCAGAATCTAGAATGTTGTTAGCTGAGGGCCTTTGCCTTATATAGGAAAAGGAACAACATTAGAAAGTACCCCATAGTGTCACAAATGCCAACAACAGCCATAGTAATGGTAAACAATGAGGTGGTGTCCATGTTAAAACAATAGTGAAATGGTGGTATCCATGACATCTTAAAACGAGGCTGTGTAAGAATGAGAAATAATAAGAAAATTAATCACAAAATTAAAATGATGTAATTGATACAAAGAATCATGACAGTATTATACATTTTTATAATAATAGTTGAATAGTTGACAAGAAGCAGATACAAAAGGTCTGGGGCACAAAGATAGCAAATCTTTTACAAAGACAGAAATGACATCTTTTCTGTATAATGCAGAACTAACTCAAACATGACCAAACCTTCCACTCATATGGGATCCAGGCAGATAGGGGCCTGTCCAGGAGGGTGGACAACAGAAGTGACATCAGTGGTGACATAACTGTCACTCTTCAGTTCTGCAGAGGGAGGAAGCGAGAAGATATTAGTGCACAGCGCCAACTCCTGGTTCGGCATGTAACTACCCTTACCAGAGCCCTTAAGCTGCCTCCCAAGTGTACATACATGGCAATATGACAATTGAATAATCACCAACATTGACAAAATTTTAATGAAAAGTTCAATGACAAGCTATTGATTACCCATTCAAATATAAACATCTGTTTTAGGTGTACTATGGTATTCTTCTTTAAGAAATAAAATCAAAAATCTTCAATAAAATTAATGATTTATGTTGTTGTTTTTTTGCTGGAAACTTTTTTTTTTTTTAAGTAGAGTTACTAAAGGCAGCATAAGTTAAGATAACAAGCATCTGGGGAAATACCTGCATGACACAAAAAGGAAAACTAATGTCAATTTTGTAAATGCCAAAAGTATCCTTTAAATGGATTCATATATAAATTAACTGAAGAGATCATAAAAATAGGGCGGCACGGGGGCGCAGTGGGTAGCACTGCTGCCTCGCAGTTGGGAGACCTGGGGACCTGGGTTCGATTCCCGGGTCCTCCCTGCGTGGAGTTTGCATGTTCTCCCCGTGTCTGCGTGGGTTTCCTCCGGGCGCTCCGGTTTCCTCCCACAATCCAAAGACATGCTGGTTAGGTGGATTGGCGATTCTAAATTGGCCCTAGTGTGTGCTTGGTGTGTGGGTGTGTTTGTGTGTGTCCTGCGGTGGATTGGCACCCTGCCCGGGATTGGTTCCCTGCCTTGTGCCCTGTGTTGGCTGGGATTGGCTCCAGCAGACCCCCGTGACCCTGTTTGGATTCAGCGAGTTGGAAAATGGATGGATGGATGGATCATAAAAATAGACAAATGTAACTGCTGCAATTCAGTAGACACTGTTAGAGTGTGTGTAGGCAGTGGAGGTCCTGTTTTACTAAAACGGTAAAGGTTTATGAGAAAACTGAAAAACATTTAAAAAGTACCACATGGTATGATGTTATCTGCTGCAGACCGACTTTCACATTTCTGTGCATGTGGTGCCCACTGTGGCAGAGTTTCAAGATGTAATGAGCAGATGCTGTATGTGCAGGAGCAACTTAAACACAAAATCAAATAGGCTCTGACACAGAATATGCTCCTGATCTTGAAACTAGTGTCTGGAAGCGGTCAGTGTTGCTACCACTTTCCTTTTTAATTCATGTAGTGATTAAAACAAGAAGGGCCATACAGGCCTGCCAAGGTTGACTCCTGTCTGGAGTTCAGTGCTACTGGAAAGCAGAGGACAGGATGGATTTAGATATAAAATAAAATAATCACATAAATTTGCAAATTCTGCATATGGCACTACATTAGGAGAAGCAGAATTCCAGTTACAATAAATTTCATATTCAATGACTCATTATCACCAATAATTAAATTGTGTGTTGAATTATCTAGCCTTTTTTGCAAAATATTCTGAATTGTGTTATTGATTTTTCTAGCAAATGAAAAAATGTTCATTAATTGCCTTGACTTTCATTACTTGAGTTTTCTGCATTGTCATCCTTTTAATGTTTTTGTGAAGTTCCCCCCAATTGTACCCAAATAGTAACATACAACAAAGAGAAAATGACCAAATGTGAACAGCTACTTCATTACCATTCCTCTATGAGCAAGAAACATCTTAAATAAACATACATTTTTAAAGGAAGTAACAGAGCAAAGCTTTAATATGTGCTAGAATAATATAACATACTGTATGTATTACTGTGTATAAAACACACTGTGAAAGATCAGCCTGACTACAGACAGACACAGGACACACAGAAGTCCCAAAACACACACATTTAATTTTTCTTCACTTTTTAACACACACACCTTACACAGTTCTTAAATCAACCACAATAATGCTCATAATCTTTTGCTCTCAATTCTCTTTTCTTTCTTTCGTCTTCTCTGTCGCCCTCACTCCTAACACTCGCAAGCTCCATTTTCTGCCTCCCGACTCTGGCTCTCAGAATGGAGTGATGCGCCCCCTTTTATATTGTCCCCAGATGTGCTCCTTGATGATCTTCCTGCAGCACTTCCTGGTGTGGCAGAAGTACTGCATGGGAAACCAGAAGCACTCCAGGTGCTCCCATATTCTTTTTCGGCAGGACTTCCTGGTGTGGTGAAAGCGCTGCAGTCAATGGCTCCAGAATCGTCCAAACGCCCTCTCATTGCTCGGGGAAGGTATTGTCTCTCTCCTGGTCTTCTCATCCTCCAGGCATCCTGGCTGGGCAAGAGCCCCAGCTGTCCGCTACAACACACATAAATAATAAGCACTATAAAAGGTTGGAACTGAGAAATAACCACATGATTGATTAGCACATTGACAGCTGGATCACTTATTACCAGGATGCTGCTGTATAGGTCTATATGAAAAACAATAAACTCTATAAAAAGTTGTAAAAACATGTAAAGAAGTGCATTAGAAAGCAATGGTTTTATCATCATTAGTAACTCCGTCAAAATGTAAAGAAACTGTTAATTACTTTATTTTCACCAGCATCATGACTAAAAGTCTCCATTGGAATGGGAGTCCTTAAAGCTTAACACCTCACAGAGTACGAGCTTAGAAGAACGTGTGATGTAAATATAACATGTTTCATTGCATTGTTCATGCTTGTTGCACATAACACATTTGGTATTTGGTGACTTCTTCAGTGGTCAGTAGAATGTCCATGTAGAGCTATCCTTCAAGTTGGGACAAGTTGGACTCTTTATGATGAAGAAATGCCTTTGGGGCAGCTATCCACATCAGTGCCAGAGCCTACAGGTAGACTATCATTATTTCAATCACTGTCATTACTATCAAAATAACAACAAATCTAGTTGTTTCAAAACATCTTTATTTCTTTTTTTGCCACAACGTAACTATGTACTGTCTATATACTTTTTCCACAAACTGTTGCCACCAAAAAAAAAAACAATGCCATGCCTTTCCAGTAGATGGCAGCAGTGTAGTAGTCAACTGAGAGGCAGCAGCAAAGCTCGCCAGCAAGCTGGCTGTATCTACTGTATGGTGGCTGTGTACCGAGATAGGAATTGTCTTGTATGTTGTGTCTTGACAAGTTCAATGGGATCTTTTGCTTGTGTTCAAAGTGTTAAAGTAAGAGTTGAATTAATAGTTAGAACAAATAACTCCTGGCTGAGTCTGAGAATAATTCCTGTTGAGTCATCTCAGTCTTTATAGAAGAATCTGGTCAGATGTCACATTTGAGTAGATACAGTATGAGACTAATGAAGTTTAATATAGGTAAATATTATGTTTTACTATTGTAATGTGTAAAAGTATTACTGATGATTACATGGTATGAGGATTGAAGTTGAAAAGTACACAGCATTAAAAAAGATCTGGGAGTAATTCTGTTAGATTCATCAATGACAGTGAACTTGTGAATGAAAGGGCTTGAAAGGTGTAGAACAGAAGTTAAGAGAGGCTCTCCTCATAATGCAATTGTGAGGCCTTTTCTGAAATTTTGCTTGCAGTTTAAGGGCTCCATATTAAAGATAATAACAACTTTAGAGAGAGCTACCAGAACAGCTGAGCATGCTTTACAAAGAAAGACTAAAACAGCTGAATCAATTCAGTTTAAGGAAGCAAGAGAAGACATGGTAAACATCTTGAAAATTATGAAGGATATAAGTAAGGTAGATATGAGCAGGTTCTTTAAAAATAAGTTCTAAGCATTTTTCATATAGTGCTAGAAATGTGGGACAGTATTTCTTTATGTAGCAAAATGTAAGCTTATGGAAGAATTTGTTTGGAAAGGTTGTTAAAAGTCACGTATCTGCAACATTGCATGGACATCAGGGACAGTGCCTCTGGATTGGCAAACCGGGGTGGTGGTCCCCCTCTTTAAGAAGGGGGACTTGAGAGTGTGTTCCAACTACAGAGGGATCACACTCCTCAGCCTCCCTGGAAAAGTCCATTCGGGGGTTCTAGAGAGGATGGTCCATCGGATAGTCGAACCTCGGATTCAGGAGGTACAGTGTGGTTTTCATCCTGGTCGCGGAACAGTAGACCAGCTCTACACCCTTAGCAGAGTCCTGGAGGGTGCATGGGAGTTTGCCCAACCAGTCTACATGTGTTTTGTGGATTTGGAAAAGGCGTTCAACCGTGTCCCTCGGGGAATCCTGTGGGGGGTGCTCCGGAGTATGGGGTACCGGACCCCCTGATAAGGGCTGTTTGGTCCCTGTACAACCAGTGTCAGAGCTTGGTCTGCATTGCCGGCAGTAAGTCGAACCCGTTTCCAGTGAGAGTTGGACTCTGCCAGGGCTGCCCTTTGTCACCGATTCTGTTTATAACTTTTATGGACAGAATTTCTAGGCACAGCCAGGATTCCTGGCTATCCAGAGGCAGGGACCTGCTTAAAAAAAGTCTTGTGGAAAACCTCAACACAACAGCACTGTAACACGGTGTAACACTAAAGCACCACTCCCATCAATGATGAGAAAGAACAGGACCAGGCAAGGTGCAAAGGCAGCAAGGGCCAGTCGCACATCATCATCACCAGCAAACAAGCTGACCGGATGACAGAATCTAGAATGAGGTTAGTGCTGGGCCCAGGGATTGAAACCTCTGGGAAAGTTTTATGTCTCTCCAGTACACATACCTCCTCTAAGCAAGAATGTGATTTTTCCAATTTCAAATAATATAGAACATCAGTTACTCACTGACATATAAAATGTGGGTTGGGATTCTTCCACTTGGGTACTTCAGGCCTTACTTGTTTTTCTGCATTTGTAAAAATATAAGAATTTGTATGCAGTTTATTTGTTACTTCCTGATAATTTTCAATTATTTTACATTGTGTAATGTGAAGGTTTTCTACTTGCCACTGTTTTCTTTTTGGTTGTTATATAGAGAAGACAAAAAACTGATAGAACATTTGGACCCCAAATGTTGGAAAAAATGAAGAGAACAAGGTGAACTTCCAAATTATCAGACATGCATGTGTGGTCAGTAAGTTAATTTCTTCAGTTGAGTCCACCCTCCTTAGAAGATGATCCTAATGTGAACATTGACTTTCTGTGTTGATGTGATTTAAGTACCAAATGTGGGTCTTATGGAGAAAAGCAGGAGTGTCATCACACATCCTCTGGGGCATCCTCCTCCACTCTACAGATAGAAATGGAAAAGAAGTTACAGACTGTGCATCACCCTCAGTCTTCCTGCTTCAACTTACCCAGCAAGACCCATTAAACACTCCCCTGCTTGTGTGCTTGACATGACACTGTATTGAAAAGGATAAACCATGTATTGAATATTTTAGTTTCACTTGTCATACTTTATTAATCTTTGTTTCTTGATCTTTCACATTTATTTTATTCCAAATTTACTTCTCCCACATATATGATGGAACTTAAGGGGAAACCACTGTGACAAGATCAATATTTTCTGCAGATTCGTGAATTTTAGGAATCATGAACAAAATCTGCCCTCTTTCAAAGAAAGATCCATATGTGAGTGGCCTGTGAATCAATCTGTGAATATGATAACTAAGAAATGATTCATTCAATCTAAGTGTGCACTGTTGTGTAATGATTAAAAATAATCAATTTGATTTTATGTCAGCAGGTTATTAATCAAATCACAACAAATTTCCATTAATCTGTCTATTGAAAAACACAAATCAGAAATGTTGGAACAAATAGTTGATAACCACAAAAACAGAACAAAATATACATACATCAGACCTATGGAAACAATTGGAAGTTATAACACAGAAAAAGTCAAAAAAGCTGTAATTCTTAAAAAGTTTCTAGAGAAGGAATAAAACTTAACTTTCCTTTTCATAAAGTTCAGAGGATAATTACACTTCAGATTATCAAAATATTGCAATCTTGCTTTATGTAATGAAAGAATATTCTGAAAAAATAAAGTTATTTGAATGTCCAGTCCCTGTAATGGACACAATGGTAGCTGTAAATATAACTGTGTAGAATTTTCATGTGCAGTGGTGGATTTATAGGTATATATGGTATACATGAACAAGTAGGGCCTACACACCATGGAAATTACTTAGATATTTAAAAGACATTTTGGCCAAATTACTAAAAAATTACCTGCTTTTTTGTGCATTTTATTAACTGACAAGCCTCCACTGTTATGTGATTTCTAAAACAAATTTGAAGATTTCAGGCTTATTGAATCTTACATAATTCTTATACTGATGTCAGCTTTGACAATGCAGGAAATGTATTTCTGACTGGGAAATTCTAGGTCAGCCCATGGTGTTTCAGGAACACAAAAATGTTGTGTTGTGAGTGGACCTGGCTGTTTTTTCAACACAGCAGTGTTGTGTTTAGTAAAGTAATTACCTTATCATAGAGAAAGTGTAGCATAAAAGTTTATTTCAAGTGGAAAGTGAAAAACAGAAGAAGAGAGAAAAATGAAACGGAGTACAAAAGTTTTTTTTGCCATTTTTTCAGCTGTGACAATCTGAAGAGCAATGTGTTACAACTACATTTACAAGTAAAAGCTGCTTTTTCCGTTATCTGTAGTAGTGATGATAGACAACACAGACAATTACCTACATCAAATGCAACTGACCAAAGGTCGTTCATCATACTTGCAGTTAAAGGGTCAAAAACTATTTCTGTTCTTTTGCAACTCATCAAAATTTATGAGCTGAAGGAACTGTTGGGTGGTGTGCTGTTTAAACTTACCAAATACAGTATGATAGTCGATTCATTCATTTCTTCCTTGCTTATTTAAATAAGGTCAGAGAGCCAGAACTTATGCTAGTAGAACCCAAATTCTGAAAGGGACATGTCCACATCATCTCCTATTGAATCACCAATAAACCTTACAGTAAGTCTTTATGATATAAGAGAAAATGGGAGATGTTGTAATCCTACCACTCAGAAGTATCATAAAGGGGGTGCAGGCCTCAACAAACAAAAGCCAGACCTGCTCACTCTCCACAACAGAGAAGCATACATGATCATGTCAGATGCCCCAACTCCAAACGCACTAGTCTGGCCTAAAGACTTGAAATTCAAAACTCGAAAATGTCCACAAAAGGAGGAGAGGAAAACTGTTAAAACCTCAAGTCCAAACACAAATCAGATTTCCTTTAATAAAATCAGTTTCTTAAAAATTTATTAAAGAAGATTTCCAAAGACTGCAAAAACAAAGGGACAGGCGCAAAAATAGCCGTGCCTAAAAGGCAGAACTAAAAGTGAATAAATTCAAAAACACAAAATCAGTAGTAGTTATACTTTCCACATTTGCAAGCAACTCTGTCAGAGTGTACCTTTACTCCTCCTCCTTCTGCGTCTCACTTCTTTGTTGTGTCACACTGACCAGTCACGCCAAAGCAAAGGAAAGATGACTGCAAGATTCTACAGAGCCCTGATGAAAGTATTTGTCTAGATTATAGGTTCTATAAGTATGGGTTGCGACCCAAAATGGGTAGCGGGATGCCCTTTTGGGTTGTGCAAGGATATGACTCACTGTTATATTCAATGGGAAGAGGTTGCGTACAGTTTGCAAAGTGTCTTGCAACTGTCTTGCGGGGAGTTTAAGCAATTGACATTACATTGCTCTGCTATGATTGTCGGCAGTGGTTTTCCAAGGGGGACCACAGCTAACCTCGCCCAATTTAGTGGTTGTCATGGACTGTGTCTCAAAGACGCTAAGAAGGACAAGATTGGGTCGCAAGAAAAAAAAGTTTATGAAACACAGCTCTAGATAAATAGGTGTCATGCCAAGAAGCTTTATTCAAGGTGTGTCTCTTGAACACAAATAGTGACTGAGAGGTGGAGCAGTACAGATGGGTCATTGCTGAACAGGACGAACGACAGGCTACCAAAGAGTTGCCTGGTCTTTTATATAAGGAAGCTGGGGTTCAGCATCACCAAAATACCAGAGGTCATCAGAGGGACGGCTTTCCTGACCCAGGAAGAGATCCATGAATGGGGGAATTACTGTCCAATCACTCATTCAATGATCCTGAAGGTGCTGAGTGAGTGTAGTCATGGGTTTGACTAGTAGGTTAAAGTAGGTCAGAGAATGACAGTTTGACAGATAATAGGAGGCATTAGAGTGGAGTCCTTATTGTGGTGCTGAGGTAGGAGGTGAATCAGCCACCCTACTTAATAAATGGGACTAACCTGTGCAAGAAGGCCTATAGAAGAGCAGGATTTTGTTTTCTTTCTGATTAAATTTTAGGCTTTTTGTTCCACTTCCTTACCTGTCCTTTTGAAACTTATTTTTAATAATCTCTCTCTTTTGCATTATTTTTGCGTCCTTGGCATATGTTCTGGGCTCAGGGATCTCTCATGATACCCTCTGTGTTCCAGAATGCTCAATGTGTAATTGCACATTAAGTCTTCATAGAATTAGTTTTTTGCTTTTTTATTCTTTTGAGCCGATCAACAGTTTTCCCAGTGGTATATCAGTAAGGTGTTTAAATAAATCTTCTATCTCATCACTCAGATCTTTATAGTATTTTAATTTTCACTGTCACAGCACTGTTGGTCAAATGAAGTGTGAATAAAAAACACAAACCCACAGGACACAATTTGTATGAAATGAACACCTAAACCATGTACTGTTAACCGAAATATTTCAATTCCACTGGTGATTATAACACAAAAAGAAACCTATACACACCAAGCAGAAATCTATCAATTGGTTGCTGATATAAACAGAAGGCAGACTGAAAAAGAAAATCCCACTTGTTTCTATTACCATGCATCAGTTTTAATTTAATCCTTGCTGAACATCATTCCTGAGGTTAATAAATTATGTTGTTGTCGTGTAGCCCTCTCAGCAGGCTACATCAGTGTCTAAATTCACATTATAAACCTAAAAAGAACTGGCTTGCAAAGATCCATTACTGATGATAAAAAAGAGACACTTTATAGGCAGTCAAGGTCACGGAAGTTGTAGCTCTCAGTAATCAATGATCTTATGCGCAATGGTTCTCAGTCCTAGTCCTCTGGTAGGAGAGCTGTTTTTTGTTCATTCACATCAAATTGTTCATTCTATATCTAATTCTGCAACTATAGGAAGTCCTTGTTTAATTAATTAGTTTCATGATACTCTTAAGTAAAGTAGCATAATAGTGAAAGAAATTTGGCATAATAAAGCCAGCCACTATACTTGTAGCAGCATTCCTCAACTCACTAGCTAAGAATTTGATATTGTACCACTTTTGAATATTAATTCACAGATAATAAGTTATTATAAAATTATTATACAAATAAAATGAGTGGAAAATGAGGAAAAAAGGCAACAAACACAGCCAATCTTTTATTTGAATACTATTCTTTCCTTGAGGACAGCTACTCTATTTTTCCACATCCACAAACTTCTATATTATTTCTTTTTACCTATCAGTCAAAATCATTTAATTATAGCAAACATAAAATAGATTCATAAATACTGAGAAATAAGAACTGTCAAAACATTAAGTACACTTACAAATCTGCCTAATCAATAAAATATAGACACTGTGTTGTCCTACGGGGAGGAAATTAGATTTGAAATATATTAAAAAGTGAAAGCTTGTCCTTCAATTAGCACCTCTTTGAGTCAGGAACCAGGCAGGAGAAGCCTTGTCCATTGCATCTTTTATTTTTCCTTAGCAAATTCTTTAAAGGGTGTTTTCAGCACAATAGTTTGTTACAGAATGATCATTGAAATAAGGGGAGAGGTCTATTTCATACACAACTGAATTTACATAACTGTGCTGATTAATGCATGATTAATGCATACACTGTTTTAACTCTGATTGGTTTGTTGGCTTACACCCAAATGACTCATCCAAATAAAAATCTGTTCTACTACGATCTTGTTCTTCTCATATCTCTTGGGTTCAGCTATTAATCTTGAAATCTGTGTGTATGTGACAACTCTCCAGTCTTGTAGTTTTCCAGACATCTGCTGGTTTCTTAGTCATCTCCTAGTATTTCCTTGTCTTTTATTCACTTAACCATTTCAGTAGTTCTCTTTATGACATTTCCAAAACACTGCACTGCAAACCAAAATACTTAATTATTTCTACCTCCAAATTATTCTCTCACACCTGCTACAAAACTAATTGTTAAACAAGAGCAGGCACTAGTTATTGAAATTTATAATATAACACAACTACCTAATAAAAAGGCCCAGATGTCATACCTTTCACTGGCAGTAAGAACTAGAACTTTAAAATTCTATCTTTGTGTTTACACGCTGCCCTCTATATCACTGCTACTAATTTGGTGACCTTTGAGAAATCTCTTTCCAGTGCAATCCTCACTGTTGCAGAGGTAGCTACTCCTGGTGAACCCTGCTTTTCCCGTACACACTTCAATTGGAGTTATTTATCCAAGAATGTAGATTTCTTTCAGACAGTACTCACTGTCAAAGCACTCTCTTGTCTAATGCTGACTTTGTGCCTCGGGCAAACCATTACCAGGAAATAACTGCATCACAGTGCTATCTGTTAATTTCTCATTTGAACCCTGTCTCTGGCTGTAGCCTTTTGAATGTTTTAATTTGTTGTTTGTCTCCTTAGGTTCTGTTAATTAATGCAAATTTAATGTAGAGCCAAATGATGCAGCACTTTGTATAGCATTAGGACATTCAGATGTCTCAGCAAAGAAAGATGCAGTCACAGAGGGAGCTATAAAAGATCTCAGTCTGCCACAGTTCCTTCTTGTGGCATTGTGCCTTGAGTGCCTTGAGTAAGGGAAAGCACTATATAAACAAAATGTATTATTATTGCCTTTTGTACCCTTCTCTTTCAAAGTAGGTCCTCATAAAATCTTTTGCTATTACTCTCTTATCTTAGAGAATTAGATGGCAATTCAAATGCAGTCAGGGAATTTTAATTTCTGCCTGTTATTTTTGACCTTCTAGTTTTTGACCTTTGGTTGCTTTTCTTAATTAATGTTTTTCTCCTGGACTTTGGTAATTTTGCTGTTCTATTGTGACTCTTTTCCAATGTGACATTACACTTAGCTTTATATATAATATTGTTGTAATCTTGACTTATTTTTTTACATTTTCTGAGGTTATTTTATTATTTTTTTGGTCTTGATTTCCTGCTTTTGGGGTTTTTTGCCACATAGAATTTATTTGAATAAATGAATATCACTTAAAGCAGTGTGACCTTTTCTTTGTGATTATTTAAGATTCATTATACTGTATTATCAACTGTAATTTAAGATTTTTCATTTTGTTTGCTAGTTTTTATTTCAATTATGTATCTCTTTCTTTCTTTAGCTCGTTTTCAGTGCATTTCCAACCTTTACTTTTCTTCTCTTTTGTTTTAAATTTAATTATATCATAAATACATTTTAAATATTTATTGTTCATTTTGAATTTAGAGATGGATTTAGTATGAGTTTCAGTTTTTCTATTCGGAAAATCACGAATTTACTATAACACATAGCATGTGTTTATGGCTTTATTATGCTAAATTTCTTTCACTAATATGCTCGCAGTTAGGAGACCCGGGTTCGCTTCCCGAGTCCACCCTGCGTGGAGTTTGCATGTCCTCCGGGTGCTCCGGTTTCCTCCCACAGTCCAGAGACATGCAGGTTAGGTGCATTGTCCCTAGTGTGTGCTTGGTATGTGTGTGTGCTCTGCGGTGGGCTGGCGCCCTGCCCGGGGTTCATTTCCTGCCTTGTGCCCTGTGTTGATTGGAATTGGCTCCAGCAGACCCCCGTGACCCTGTAGTTAGGATATAGCAGGTTGGATAATGGATGGATGGATGAATTTTATTCTATTTAATATTGTTAATCTCAATCAAGCAACTTATTGGTTAGGTTAGCTTTTGGTTTTTTTGTTGGGTTAAATATTTTTTTCTGAATTCTGTTCTAATTGTTTAGTTTGACTTTGAAATATGGGGCATTCAATTGTGTTTTCATTTTCTATGTGTAACATATGTTTAGAGTTACTGTTGTATGTTAGCAGTACACTTTGGAAATTCCATAACACCATTTTGTTTTCTTGTATGTGCTGCCATTTTATAGTTTCATTACTACATTGGGATTGCTGGTTGATAGAAGGGTGTGTCCTGGTAGTCATGCCATATGACATTATTGGTATGACTGTATTTAAACCAGCGCTGTACACTTACACATCATATGACTATAGAGAACTCAGGATTAAAAATATCACAATCTCTTTTTTTGACTTAGACTTTGGTTTATCGATTTGGCTTTGACACATGTTAGATCTGACTGGTGTTCACGTTCACTTTGTTTCTTTAACTACATTGCTAATTTCCTGATCCATTTCTCTCCATTGCTGTGCTTTTTGGACCAGTACATATTTATTTTCTTACTTTTAATGAATTTAATGATCATTGAACATTAGTTAGCATAACACACTAAATATTTATTAGAAGAACAGCGGCTAAACCGTGCATTTTGTCTATTCAGCCTTCATATTTTGGGTGTCTGGAGAGCAGGAACCTATTCTAATGGTATTGGGTACTAAAGAGGATGCAGTACTTAATGGTAGTCCAGTCCACTGCAGGACACTGACATGTCCACCCTCACTCATTTTGCGTAAACTTAACTCACATCTAAGATGCGTATATTTTTTGATATGGGATGTTACTGGAGTGCCTTGATAAAATGCACATAAATAATGTGTGAAAGAGCAAATTCCACTCAAAGAGTACCAAGCACCAGGTATTCAAACCCAGGAGCTTGGTACTGTGAGGCATCAGTAGTGACTACTGCTGTTGTGGTGCTGTAAATACTATATTTGAAAGAAATACAAATAAAAAAAATACAAAACCACTCTCTCTTTTGTTTTCTGCCTTGGGCCCAAAGCTGCTGCAATATGCCCCGACCCTCCCCTTGTAATTATATTATAAAATAATATTCTCAAGTCTTCATCATGCAATTCAAGATTGCAGGAGGCTTGAGCCTATCCTGGCAGCACTGGAGTCTAAGTCAAGTCCCACATACTCAAACCCACTTCAAACAGAGCAAATTTTGAATTGCCAACATGTCTTAGGAAATGTAGGAGGGGAAAATAGAATTACTGGAGGAAAGCCCATTCAGACACAGGGAGACCTTGCAGACTTCACAGGGGCAAAGACTGGACACAGAATTGGAAACCAAGGTGCGGTATTTGTGACATGCCAGTATTAACCACTGCATCACCATGTTAATATATATTACAGTATGTGCCTTTTAAATGGTGACCTTAGTGATATTGCTACTTGTCATATCCGTCATCCACATTGTCTCTCTGTCAATGTCTATGCTCTCGTGATCTGTAATTTGTTTTTTTGGACTCCGATTGGATTATAGAATTATGGTAAATCCTTGCTGGGTTGTAACCATGAGTGATGGCATGTCTGACTCGTCCTCTTCACTTTAATTGGACAAAGTCCTAAAATTATGAAGAAAAGTCAACAAAGCAGGAGTTAAACAACAACCCTTTGATTTTCCTTTGTGTTGTGCTGCACTTCCACTCTTAATCAAGCCTCACCCAACACCCCGTGCAAAAGCCCAAAATACTCCTTATTATATTTTAGTAGATAAAAGCAGCACAATTCGTTGCTGGGTAAGTAATGTTACATTCTGGTTATTTTGTTAGCTAGTCAGATGTTTTATTTACTCAGAGCCAGTGGGTGGTACTGTTGCAAACTGTAGCGCACAAGCAAAAAAAAAAAAAAAAAAGAACACTGGGACCCCCAGGGTCAAAATTTTGGGTTCCAAAGTAGTCTGTCTTGTCCATATCGTCCTAGAGAGTAAACATGCCAAAGTTTGGTTCAGGATTTTATAGGGAACAGACACACATATTTATACATATATACTCTCTCTCTATATAAAATCCTAAGTCTATGTCACGATTTTTGTCACGCTTTAAATCGGGCTTATTTTAAAACCTACATATATATGTTTGGTATCATTCTTTTCAGAATTTATCAAACTTTAATGTGATGTTGTTAGATTTTCAGATTCTTATTCCATTTTTAAATTATAAACTAAAAAATATCAAGAACTCAAGTCTCGTGAGACAGGACTTTGTGCCAAAAGATTTAACCACGCCCAGGGCTTTTAAATGTTCAAAGTGCTGCACAAGATGCAGATCAGGCGGCACGGCAGCAGCAACAATCCAGCAGCTGATCGAGCAAAGAGGAGGTGAAAAAAAAAATTGTTTCCCATTGTATCACCATTTAAGAGGGGGTTTCGGAGGAGTGACTGCATCTCCTTGGGGTGCGTTCAGCCCCCCTCTTAACAATGTTTCCCTGTATAACCTAATATACAATAATCAGCTGAGAAATTTGAAATGCTTTTTTAAAGTTTAGGTAAATTACGTGATATGCTTTATTTTTGTCAACTATTCTATTGAAAGACATGGAAAAATTGATGCCCTAGTAAATACTGCATTGCTGTGCTGATAATTTTAATAAATTCACTGCAGATCATTTTTGACTTACCCTTGTGGGATTTATATTCTGATTGATGTAATTTATTAAAAATACTGCGTTTGATGTATTTTAAAATGAATGTCAGTAGAAGCAGACCATTTGCCAGCTGCCTTTGTGCTGGAGTGATCATCGACAGATGGGATATTCATTTTCATTTTTTTTTATTACAATCATTTTATTAATTTGTTTTATCCCTCAGGATACAGTTTTTGTCTTAATTGTAGAATATTATATTTGTCTGGGCTCATTGGGTGTTCATGCCAGTTTTGACAAGACTAATTTCAGCAATATTCATGTTCTTATGTGGTGTGTGAGAATGACAAGGCTATGATTTGCATGATTTATTTTTGAAAGCTTTATATTATTAAGTATTAAAAATGATATTTTACAGATTTCTCATTTGTACATGAATGTATTAGAATTTGTAATCAAACATTCATTTAATTGAAAATGTCCTTATTGGATTAATATTATAAATAACCATTTAAAGCTATGCCTTCCAAAATAAAGTAGTTTATAAAGTGAAAAGACATTTTAGATTATATGTTATTGATATTTCTTTGATGGCTTACATTTTGAATTAAAAATATTTTAATAACCATTGTATTAATCTTTGTCTTTTTTGAACTGGTTTGTTTGCTTCTAAAAAGTAATTATCTTATCATGTGCGATATGGACAGCATCACGTCATTATGCCCAGAAAGAAAATAAAATTCTTTTCAGTCTTTCATTTTTTTACTGCACATCAGGTTTAATTTAAGATCCTGTTGGTTGTCTTGACAGCACTAATACATTTTGAATCTGTTAGGTCTCGGCGTCTGACAGTAGGTATTATTGTAACTGTGTTTTCGGAGACTGGCCAGAATAATTGTGAACCTAATGAGAAGCCTGACATGGACTGACTAACAAAGGAGCTGGTTTGGACAACAAAAACCACCGAGACAGTATGAGATGGCAAAATACATTCTTTGATTAGCTTTTGACATTATAAGATTAATTTAAACAATTGAAAATAAAATGTTTAAAATTCTGTTTATACCTATTTGATATTTCCAGTATGGAAATGAATATTTAAATTTGACTCAAAAATTCTCAAAAAATAAAGGAATGTCAAATTGTTCAATACACATTCCTCTGAAAATTACTCAAATGGAATGAAAATGGAAAGTTTATCAATCTGTCTTTTTCCTAAGCCCATTTTTTCCTTTAAAGGATTACTGGAAGTAAGAGCCCGTCTTAGCAGCACTGATTACAAGGCAGAAACCAAGCTTGGGAAGCCAGTCTATCACAAAGTCCACTCTGGCACACATTCATTGTTTCTAATGTCAGGTCAGTTCAGAGTCATCAATTAAACCAATATGAATGTCTTATGAAATTCACCAGAACACACAGGTAATTTGCAAGTTTTACATAGACTGTGACTGAGCTACAGTATAAGGACCCCGTAGTTTAGAGGCAGCAACGCTAACCAGTGAATAATGTCTTAAAATTATAATAAAGTAACAATAAAGTAAAGTGGTTAGTTTTTAAAGATATTTTCTAAACCTCAGCAAGTTTTTATTTTTAGCACTGAAAAATGTATTTTCAAAATGTCACACATACACACACACACAATTCGAAAACACTACAAAAGAAGGAGCGGTATGGGTCCCTGTAGTTATGCATCCTTACATACAGGTCCTATACTCTCCTGCTTGTTGTGAGTTTGTGTTACCTGCTGTACCAATATGCTTGTAAGAGATGTGCTTAAATACAGAAACACTAAACTGCTCCCAATAAGTAGCAGAGTGTTGTATGCTTTTTCTCTTTCTTGTATGCTTTTGAATTTCTGTGTCATTGGGACTTTCCAATTGAAAGTTTTGGCAGTGAAGCAATCTATTTTTTACATTTATTCCATGGTATAATATTTGGTGTGCTATAATTTATTTTGGATTGTTTCACCCACCATATCATTTATAATGGGCATTTTTGTGTACCCGTTGCAAAGATGCCACCACTGTTGTTAAGGACAAAGTCACGGTCAACCTCAGACGCTTTTCTTTATCCGAGTCTGTGGATAAAAAAAAACAACCCTTCTTGTGTTTTATTTTTGTGAAACTTTTTTTTTATTACATGTCTAGTATTTGGCCTTTTACTTTATCTCTTTAGACTAACATTTTTGCTGCTTGATTCAGATTTGTTATTTTATACTGACAATCTCCAGGTTTTCCTTTTGACTACACCTACTGTATCTCTCAATCAGTCTTTGTTACCTCTCTGCTATTTTGTGTGGAATAAAAAATAACAAGGACATGGGGACAGTGGAGAATTAACCAAGATGCAGTTATATAGCCAGGACATATACATATTGCTTGCTTATTATTTTTTGCACCACTGGAGAAATCAAGCACTGAAAGTAATTATTCTTTTTATGTATGCAGTGCCCTGAAAATAACAGCTGTGTATAATGAGTGAATGTTACTGTTTTTTTAAAAGGTATTTATGAATGAGAAAACATCCGAAAGAGATAAATGGCTGTAGGCTAGTCATCACTTGTAAACAATTGATCCAATGACCATAAAAGAGAAAAAAAGCAGAAAGAAAACAGGACAGCTACACGAAAGTGTTTGGAAATCTTACCATCAAACATCACAATTTGGTCAAGCCTCCCAAAATCTAGGCCCAGGCTGTGAAGCCTAAGGTTCTAAAAGGATTCTCTCTAAAAAGTGAAGTAGGCTTTGGCCTTCACAGGAGCAACAGGGGAAACCCCAACAACTAAGCAATCTTTACTAATCTGTTCTGCCTCAGTAAAAGACAGTGGGGAGGATCAGGAGTTGAAAAGTGGTCAGAAACGCAAGCAGAAGTTAGGGTTAGGTTAAATCCAATCTGTTGCCAAGCCAAGAACGTTATTCAAAAATCAAAGCCCAAAATACCAAAAAGAAGTTCTAAATACTATTTGTATCCAAACTAGGAGGAGTCAGGAATGCAAGCACTGACCATTATATGGTAGTGCCGATGACATCACACTGGGTGGTTATGGGGTTGATTTCCGTAGCAAGAGATGGTGCCATCGTTTTAAATCAGACAAACAAAATGGTGTTGCGGGATAATGTTAAAAGCTGGTGAAAAATAAACCTCAGAATCAGATTGCTTGGGTTTAAAAACAAATGTAGCTGTGTAGAAGTACTCAACCTTCCGCAGAAAAGGCACAAAAACTAATAAATAACACCAATTATAACATAATCCTAAATCAAGTATTATCAAAGAGGGAGAGCAAAAAACATACAAAAACTCCAGAAAATAGGAATGCTTTCAGTTTAAGGGTGAATCACGTATTTGAGAAAATCAGTGGAAATTAAGGGAATGTGTATTTAAAACTGAAGCCAGGAAGCACTTCTTTATACAGATAGTTTTGGGACTCTGGAATAAAATACTGAGATCTGTGGTTGAAGCAGAAACCTCCACAATCTTTAAGAATTATATGGATGTGATATTGGGACAGCTTAGCTATTAGACAAACAAACGGGATTGATTGACTGAATGCTCTCCTTTCGTTTGTCAAATTTCTTATGTTCTTATGTTCTAAAACGAGAGCAAAACACAGGGTTTGCATAAAAGTCTTCCCAGCAACAAAGTCCAATCCAAAAATAAAATCACAAAATCAAAAAAAAAAGAAAAAATTCACTAAGGTACTCACAAAAAGGTGTTTGTGCTACATTTGTGAATACCAATCTGGTTGACCTGATTCTCTGGAATATAAAGACAGGGTGGTATGTCATGGTGGCCCTGCTCCTCTGAAGCACTATCATAGGTGGTTAGGGCACATAACTAAATAATTTATACAAAACGAAAATATATTAATTAATGAATAAAACAGTACCTCAGAAAAGAACAAAATACATAATATGCACAATAAAGACATTTAAATGAAAACAAAAACTACATAATAAATTAAACTACGCTAACATCCTGTCTAAAACATGAGGCACAGAATCAAATGTACTGCTAGGAACATATATGTCTATTTGATTTTGTTTGGTTTCTGAATGTTATTTATTTATTTTTTAATTTTTAATTTTTAATTTTTTATCATTTTGTGTTTTTCAGTGGTGGTGGTCATTTTGTGCCAACAGACACAATGCATTACCAACCGTGCTCCTGTCCACCATGAACTGGTATCCAAACCAAAAAATGGCTTGGGTACTTCTCTGGTTTTATTTTCATGTTATTTTTTGATTTTCAACTCTGGTTTTCATTCTGATTTTGTGAAAGATTCTTCTGACTTAAGTGTTCATGGGTCCTGTCTGATAAGCCCCAATTCTCAACCCGATTCCATTAAAATGGATGCCTGCTAGACTCCAGTGTGCTTGCAGCATATTTTTTAAAATTAACTGTGGAACGTATGTAGCATGTATTCATTTTATCAGTGTTAAAATATTTGAACATTTTTTTCTGGATTCCATTTAGTATTTCACTTTGTTCCTGGAGGCGGTCATTTTGTTTTGGCAATGGGGTCCTGTAGCTACCACTTGAACAAAGTCATGTGGTACTTACAGTAATGTCATCCACCATCTTGCTATAAAATGGCAGCACCAAGATTCTTCAGGATCCCTTCATGGACTGAAGCAATGTCTAAAAAACATTCAGTGTATTATCTGGTAAAGAATATATCAGTTATTGATAGTTTCTTTTAATGTTCCCTTTTGACAGTTTGTTTTCTGCTCCAACTTTTCTGGTTTTGACCCTTCCTAGTATCTTCAATGTCACACTCATTTCCTGGGGCCTCATGTATAAATGGTGCGTACACACAAAAATGTTGCGTAAGCCTGTTTCCACACTCACATCGTGATGTATAAAACCTAAACTTGGCGTAAAGCCACACACATGTTCACACTAGCTAAATGCTTGGCGTACGCAAGTTCTCTGCTCGGTTTTGCAAACTGGCGGCACCCAGCATCAAAGCAGTACTTTTGTTCCAGTGTGGTTTCCCTTTCTTTTTAGATCCACATGCCTGACGCGGTTTTATTAAATATACTGAATATAGTGTATATATAGTGTATAATATAGTGAATATAGCTGCTTTAGCGTTGTTCCTCTCAATGCACCACTCAGACTATTTATCCTACTGTATCTGAATGTGCAATCTGATTGGAAAGAAAATTATCAGTGTACAGCATCAAGCACATGCTGCCTAAGCCATGCTGTCTATTGAACTGCTCTCAAACCACAAAAGCTTCAGAGCCTTTCCTGTAGGGACATCGCGGTTCAGAAACAATTTCATCCCAAGAACTACAAACGCACTCAGTCAATCCATCAAATGCTCCTTGTAGAACTGTTTGTACTTATTAGTGCAATTACCTCAGTGTAAACTTCCGATAGTTATAATATTGCACAACCTGCGCCACTTTATAAAGCGTTTTTAAGATGAAATGCAGCAAAATATGTTTATTACATTATACAGATAAAATGTTAACATAATTTAAATAATCTATATTGTTAATAATTAAACATGTGAGGACACGGTGTCGCAGCGCTAGCAAGGAACTGTCTCATGTTCAGGGATTTTTCCTGCCTTGCGCTGTATTCTTGCTGGAACTGGCGTGACCCTGGAAGGATAGATGGATAGAATAATTAAACACATACTTTTTTGAGGAATCAGTGTTCTAAGCCTATAGATGGTTTAACATCTATTACAGAGCTGATTGTGTGGCGATTGGTTACTTGGAAAAAGAAAAGGAAGGACAGGAATTGGGAGTTAGTACGTTTGAAAGAGATAGTACTGCTGAAATAAATTATTTCACCGAAAGTCGTGCATGGCACAGCAAGCATCTTGCGTGAGACAGTTTCTGGACAGGGCACCAGCTCGTCACTATCACTGCGCCACCGTGTTCCTATGTTTAATAACATGCTTTAACTCCTATCATCATTAAAATGATATCAAGTATACACCTCAGTATTTTAATTATTCAAAGAGCTGTAATATCACGAATGTAATGGATTCTGTGTCCAGTGGGAGAAAGAGAAAGCCCTTTTAAGACACATAGACCACATAGAAGAACACATGCAAAACAAAGCATTTAATGTGCTACTTTAGTTACAATGGTATTTGAGAAACTAGTAAATTAAAGATGAAGTTTATGATGTTCTACTTTAATGACAAAATAAACTACGTGATTAAAGTGAAAATTTCGAGATTAAAGCTGACATTTCGAGCTTTTTTCTCACTGTGTCCCTATTTTTTTTTCTTTTCTCTGTACCCTAATAAGCTTTCATATCACACTCAGATGGTGGGCTACAACTCGCCTTTTCACGGCGACTTTGATATCTGTCAAATTCTTTTTTTATTTCGGGCACTGTGCGACTTTGTGAGCTTGAGTTTTCAAGTTTCTCCGACACTCTATGTCAATTGATCAACTTCCTTCTGTTGTTTATACCACTGTTTAAACCAGCAAATAGTACATTTTTCCTTGCCTCCACTTGGTATTCGCTGAAATTCTTCTATTTTCCCCTGTGGTTTTGTCATTGCCTTTTCACAGAATGCTGAGCTTAAGGGCTATTTATATTGATTTGGATATTCAAAGAGGCGTAATTCTGGGAGGATTTGGGGCGGGACAGCAGGCGCATGCACGTGCATTACTTTTCACGCTGACCGGGATTTGTGGAGCGGAAGAACGTGGAAGTTGGCGAACACACAGATTTATGCATCTGGATTTTTTTGTGCGTACGCACATTTCCGCTTTTGTCCTTATGCAATGTTTTAGTGTGAATTCTACGCACACTGTTATGCATGAGGCCTTTGGTCTTTTTCTTTCATGACAATGCAAGGATTTTCAACCTGCCCTTAACACATCATTGCTTATGAATAGTATTGCTAAGAATGGTGTATGTGGAATGTCTTTTATGGGCTCTTATCCTTTAAAACTCCAGATTGAATGTCTCCTGCACATTTTGGCTTTATATAATGCACAAATAACACACTTGGTAATTATTGTATTCAGTATAGATTATAGTGTTTGTCTCCCTCTTAAAATTGGCAGATTTTTAAATACATCATAATGTACAAACAAAGTTCCACCAGGAGCTATCATAATAGGATAATAGACAGTAACACTCCAAGATGAGACACAGTTACCATAGCTTCAATTTAGTAAATCTGTCACATCACTTGAGTCATCTGTAAGAAAATAAAGTGATGACTATGTTAAGAGACTAAAAGTAAATGGAACAACATAAATGTCATAGATTTACTTTGAAAAATCCACCATCATGTACTAATTACATATTACTATTACTACATACTGTATAGGCAGACATACTTATTATTACATACAGTATCCGATGGGTATTCAAGCAGTAATACATCTATTAAAGATCTTCCACCTTTGCATCCATTCAGTGCTTTTCTTTTCTGGTGTCTTAATTGATTGTATATAAAATGTTTATTATCCCTTACTATATAATCTTAAATAAAGATACATTTTATATAAGGAAAAACTTTCCAGTAATAAAAGGTGAAACTGAATAACTGAAGCTATTCAAAGTTTCAATAATAACTGGGTTTTGTGCAAAAATATTTGCTATCAATAATATTAAGCATGTTCTGAAAACCTGATGTCAAAACACAGAAAAAGCTGCCATGGATATTGTAATCCACACAATGTGCAGTATCATGGTACAATAAAGCAACAGTCTGTTGTTTATCTTTATTAACAGCCCAATGTGGATTAAGAAATTTTAATGATGTAATTAGTTTTATGGTATATTAAGAAGAGTGCATCTGTGGTATAAAAAGCTAGGTGGTCAATGGATTAAATCACACTGTGAAGTAAGGTATATTGTAAAAAATAAGCATTTTGTTTAAATTGACCCAAAAAACTTTGTGGTTAGCTTTCCATAGAAGAATGACTTTTATAATTTGATAGCATAAAAAATATATATAATATAATATGAACTGTTCTGTTATAAAACACGATAACTACCATATATGAATGTTTACAACTACTGTGTTTGTGTGTGCCCTGCGGTGGGTTGGCACCCTGCCCGGGATTGGTTCCCTGCCTTGTGCCCTGTGTTGGCTGGGATTGGCTCCAGCAGACCCCCGTGACCCTGTGTTCGGATTCAGCGGGTTGGAAAATGGATGGATGGATGTATAAAGATTGTCAATTGAGAATTCCATGCCATACAGAAATCACAGTTTAGTAAAAATATGGCATATTATACTGTCCAGTATGTTACGGTATATGCTTTCATTTTAGAATGGACAGTTTAGTACTCACTGCTGTTTAATCATACAGCCAATCAGTACCTTCTGGTATCCAAAGTGATAATGTATAATTTCCCTATTGGCCGTGTTAACTTAACTTTTACTGAGTTCTTTATTAGTAATTACGGTACAAACCATGCTTTTTTTTCTGCGTTGCCATAATGGTTTGGGATTTCACCTGTTGAGAGAACTGCATATGTACTCTTCCATCAACAGCAGAAAAGAGACAGGCTGCACTACATAAATTCGTACCTTTAGTGAGGTGTCATTTAGGATCAGTACATACAGATCGTCCCACACAAAATGTGCAATATACCTTTATATTGTGATATTTCATTTCTGAGCTACTGTGTTACATGCTTGGCTAGCCAAAATGACTGAAAGATAGTGTTTGTGATGCATCAGCCTTTAATGATATAATTGCTTTATTTAATCTCATCACTGTGAATGTTTAAATACACATAATATGAAATTTTACTACTACTCAGTAACTTTCTGTGATTATTTTGGAAAATTTCTGACTTATATTAAGTTTATATATTTTACTGAAACTTAAAATGTTTTACACTTTTGTCTGAATACTTGTGCTTATTATCACAGTTTCAAAATACATACTTTTTAGAAACAAATTAATAGGAAATATAATAAGAAATAGATAATCTAAATAAATAAATGACTATGACAATCTAAATAATGTATGTTTTTATATAGTGTTGTTACTTGATATGCTTTTTTTATCCTTCACTGCCTCTCGGAGCACTAGAATTAACAGACTCTTATTAGCTGTGGACATGCAGTTTAGGAAAATAGGTAGCACAACAAATACATGAATGTGAAAGTTGCAGCCTAATTGCAGCTGCAATTTCATTCCTTCAGAGTGAAGCTTTCTCTTTTCTCCCTTAAGTATTTGCATTGAAACTAAGTCATGTTTGTCTTGATCAGCTGTAGCCTACTTAAGCTGTGCGATCACCAATGTGACCATTGTATCTGAATGTGGCAGACTACAAGCTGAGTGACCAGATTTTCCATTTAGTTGATAGAGGTTTTATTTTCTGCATTTGAGGTTGCTGTTGTTTTAACACATTTTCTGATCTCCATGCTCATTTTTGATCATCTTGCAATGTAAAAAGCACAATGTTATTGAAACCAGTGTCTGTGTTTGGAAGGTATCTTAATAAAAAAGCCTCCTAAAATGTTCCTACAATTATACTGCTATTTAGACAACAAGACTTTTCGTGACATGTATGAGATTCAGGAAAATGTACTGTATGCTTTGGCAGCTGTTCTTGTGCTATATTGTTGTATTGTCTTTTCCTTTTGAAGAATTTCAGTCATCTAGTGCGATATACAAACATTTTTCATTAACTACAAGCACAGTGATACTCATTTCACCTAAATGACACGAAATAAAAAGCATTCAATGAAGCCGTCTATATTGTTGCGGCTGCATATCTCTTGAGCTTTTAGCGAGAAAGTAAGTTTAGTGTTGATAGTTTCAGTCTGACAGGATGCCATTTTTTTCTGTCTTTTCAGGTTATTTAATGAAATGCTATATTGAGGATCTAAATACTGTTTTTATTACATGAAATGTTAGGGTATTTTAAAATAGTCCAAATGTATCTGAATAATTAAATAGATACCCCTACTCATCCATATCTTTAAATAAAAAGGAAATGATTTACAGATATATGAAAGGCAAGTGAAAATATCTGTAAATCATTTATACACATCTTTACATAAAGGGTAACTATATTTAAAAGAATTATTACTTAAAAAGAATTTCTGAAACTGTTTTAAAAGTGTTTATAATTGATGTATAGAAACCTTTAAACAAAAATAAATGGTGATTTAAAGATGTCTTTAAATGAACAAGTAATATTTTGAGGATACCTGTAAATTATTTATAGATATCTATAGTTTAATTTAACATATCTTCAACTTTAACTGAATTTCAGATACTTTATTTAGTAAAGTATTTAATCATTTAAAGATATCTGAAAATGCTTTTACGATATCTTTAAATCATTTAACAATGTCCTTAATGGTTTAAATATTTCAAATTATCTTGAAATATTTAAACATATTTCAAGATATGTTTTAACTTGGAATAGCTTCTCTTTTATTGTATTTGGTAGTTTGAGAAAATATTTTATGAGCACATACAGAATAAGTAACTGGTATTAGTCTAACTGAAGTGCTATCTGGCTTATGAGGGAGGACATGACTCTGTCCAGCGGAGGACTGGTGTTACATCCAGCATTAGTGCATACCTTGTGTTAGCTGTGCACCAGAAAAATTAGTACAGAATGAACAGTGCCGGAGAAGAAAAAGAAAAGGTCAGTTTTTTTTGTGTCTGTCTGCAATTTGATAATTTTTTTTACTTTATGAACTTTTGACACAGTCATCAAAATGGCATAAGAAAGCTTATTAAACATACTGACTTTGTGTGTTTCTTTAATATTCAACGAACCATCACTCACTATTATGTAACTAAGCCCTCAACTCTGCACTGAACTACTATACTGAAGGCTACATTCCCATGTTTTAATTTTTAATGAGAAATATTTTCATTTATGTATTCTAATGCCCCCTTTATGTAACAGCATTTTTAAAATGGAAAGAAAAGATACTGCTGCCCTGGAGAAGAAGGTTTGTAGGTGGGCTGAAAGTCTCAGCCCTTTCAGAGCTACTTGAGGTTCTGGAATGCAAACATACCAGGGGCCACTATTGGGCTCTCTGAAAAGGATAGTGAGCAAGAATCTGTGGTGGGTTGGCACCCTGCCCGGGATTGGTTCCTGCCTTGTGCCCTGTGTTGGCTGGGATTGGCTCCAGCAGACCCCCGTGACCCTGTAGTTAGGAATATAGCGGGTTGGACAATGGATGGATGGATAGTGAACAAGAATTACTTTTCAGGGAGTCTTGACACAAGAGAGACTGGAGTCAACAGCAGGATGAGGTTTTGGGTGCTGGCAAAAGTTGTGAAGTTGTGAACTAGTTCTTTTGAAGCAGAGGTACCGAAGCTTTTTATCATAAGGTGCTGTGAGAATTTTACTAGAGTAGCCAGTAGCTGATGATGAGCTGACCAGACTTGAATGGAAATTGTGAGATGCCAGAGGACTGCAGAGAGTTTTCAAAGTATTTGTGCCAGCATGCCTGCACCAAAGGAACTCTACATGAATGGCAACCAATTTGGAGTAGATGCAAGGTCAACACAAGAAACAGAAAGTGCCAAAAATGTAAATAGATAGAAATATACAGACTATAGGCATTCATAGCATCAAGTATCTTATATATATATATATATATATATATATAAAATATGCGTGGACGTGTGTGTGTCTGTCTGTCCGGCCTGCAAGTGCGAGGCAGCCCTGAAATGCGAGGGTACAGCATGAAGCTCAAAGAAATTGACTCTGTGGCTAAAGAGAATCCACCGACAAAAGAGAAACTCGCTTAGTCGCTAATACACAAGCGAGGCGAGCACATCAGCAAAATGAAACTGCCAAGGAAAGAGAACCTCACTTATCAGCTAATGTACAACCAATGTGATTGATTGATTGAAGTGCCAGAATCCACGGTTTCTAAGAGCCCGGGCTTTTTACAACACTGGCTTACATAGCTAGTTCACTGTAATTGCAGTGGGTAAGATCTACAGATAAGAATATTCAGAGTTTTTATATAGTTGGACATAGTACTAAATGTTGTCAAGGGCAAGACACCATTGCAAGAGGGAGATAGCCAGTGTTAAATTGGACAGCTGCATTAAGCAAAAGAGACAATTAAATGGGAGACTGATTAAGACATTTACCTGAATGTTCAATAACAGTTTGTTTTTGTTGCAGAGGCGAGTGCTTAGTTTATTATATAGGCCACAACAAACTTGAGTAATGACTCAGGCCAGCAGTAGTATTTTTGCTACCTGACATAATATATATATTTCCAAAAACAGTTAATAATTATCTGCGGTGGGCTGGCGTCCTGTCCGGGGTTTGTTTCCTGCCTTGCGCCCTGTATTGGCAGGGATTGGCTCCTGCAGACCCCCGTGACCCTGTAGTTAAGATATATAGCAGGTTGGATAATGGATGGAAGGTTAATAATTATGAATAGTGCCTTGACTTATTTATTTTGTTTTAACATGCTTATGATGGCTCTTATATCATTTTTGCTAATAACCAACTTTGCTTTGCATCTCTTGTGGACACTTGGGTTCGCTGTTGCCCCTTTAAACCCAACAGACAGACACTCAGGCCACAGGTTAAAAGCACCAAGAACATCTTTAATTATTTTCTTCTCCAAAACAGTGCTTCCTAGACACCACAGCCACAATAACACAATCAAGTACATACAACAATCACAACTCTCTTTTATATATCTCCTGCACACCTCCCATCAAGCTTTGTCCACCTCCACCCATCTCTGGCTCGCACACTGGGTCTTCAGCAGTCCTTTATATAGTTTTTGACCAGGTAGTGCTTCTGCTCTTCCGGGTCAGATGGAGAATTAAAGTTCTTTAATCGGTCTGGAAGTACTTCAGGTCTTCCATCCTCGTGACTTCCTAGTACTTCCGGGCTATAAGGGAAGCATGACTCCCCAGGTCCTTTCACGGCACCCCCTGGCAGTACCCACAACACCCAACAGGGCTGAGAAGTTGAACTCCAAGTCCCAGGATGTCCTGTGTGAATCCAGGGCACCATTATACTCCAGGGGAGCTGCCATCTATCGTTTTGGGGTAGGCAGTGTCCACAAGTAGCTGTCTTTCCCCATCCTTCCATCTCAGGGGCGTCCTGGCCGGGTTGAGCTGCCAGCCAACTCTAACACTCTATATAAAGTTGTTATGCTTTCATTACAGTTGATGTTTTATTTTGTTTCCACAACAATGTGTTGAAGGAATGATTTTTGACATTAAATTTGTATTCACTAGCTCAAAAAAGTCTCTGTACATTGTGCAGCTAGCTCTGCCTTGGGAGGGGGTGACTGGTGAAGCACAGACGTACAAGTGTCTGAAATATTTAACAAAAGCAATGGAATGAAGCTGAAGGACAGATGGATGATGACTTCTAAGAATTTATAGCCACAACTGCCCCCAGGCTTTTATAAAGAAAGGGATTCCAACTACAGGCTCTCTGACAAGCCATGAGATCATAACATGATGCAGCTGAACAAAGCTGTAACTGGCTTTGGCTGAAGAGAAAGGATCCAAATTGGGTGCCATACTGACACTCGACCAGCAGATTGGAAGAAGGGGGTGCAACTGAGATACAATATATTACTGTTGAGCTCTCTGGAGATACTGTGGACCTATCAGTGAAAAATCAAGTAAGAAGGATTCACACTTGTTAACCACCCTAGCATGTTTTAGCCTCCTACCCCCAATCAGGATGAAAGCAAAGAAGTGATTACCAATTGGTGTTTTAACATAAATTCCTATAAGATGAACTCACAGTCATATTTTTGGCTTATAGAATTTTAAGTGGAGAAAGATGCTGTTAATTTAAGCAAATGCCTACTAACAAAGGCACTGCTGAATGTAAATATAGAGTAGGGGTTTCCAGCTATAATCCTGGAGGGCCATAGTGGCTGCAGGTTTTCATTCTAACAGTTTTCTTAAATAGTGAGCTGTTTTGGTGCTAATTTACAAGGCAAATAAAATTAAATGAAAAGAAATAATAAACAGCAGAAATTGGTCACTGTTTAAGAAAGTGTCAGAAAGAAAGACTTGTAGCCACCGTGGCCCTCCAGGATCAGAGTTGGACACTCTTGATATAGAGTATACTCAAATTCTAACTTAAAATGTCCTTAGTTACCAAGAGCCTTACTCTTCAGACTTGCAAGAAACAAGACATTGTTATAATGATACAGCATAATTTTAGGTTGAAAATATCACTAGAGGGCACTCCACTATCTATCTATCTATCTATCTATCTATCTATCTATCTATCTATCTATCTATCTATCTATCTATCTATCTATCTATCTATCTATCTATCTATCTATCTATCTATCTATCTATCTATCTATCTATCTGTCTGTCTATCTATCTATCTGTCTGTCTGTCTGTCTGTCTGTCTGTCTGTCTGTCTGTCTGTCTGTCTGTCTCAATATAGGATAGTATGGATAGTGTACAGTAGGTATGGTAATTCTGGACTGGATTTGTAGGGCAAAGAGAACGAGACAAGACAATAATACAAGGACAGTCCTGGCCAAGGAAGCACTTGGCCTAAGTGCATGAGAAATGGAACTGCATTGCCCTTTAAAACCTAGAACTGGTAATTTCCCAAAAGAGAAAAAATAATCTGATACCTTAAGTCACATGGCTCGTTGAGGGCTTAAAAAGACTGGGGGATATACTCATGTCAGTGGTCTCCATTAAATCTCCCACAAGCCCAAATTGACAATGTGTGTGTGAGATGGAATATGAAGAGAAGGCTTTGGCAGGTACTTTGGTGTGCAAGCAGATCCCACCAAGGTAACAGGGTTGTTGCACCTGTGCAGATCGGCCAAGACACCATTTTTAATAGATGTTGTCTCCTGAACACACTGGAATTTGAGGGTTATTATAAGATCCACTTATTACAATATATTCTATATACGGGACACAGCATAAGCTTTGTCTTGTTAAAAGTGTCATGAACTTTTATCCAAGGCCAGTGACAATTTTGCCTTCTGAGCATCAGTTCTTTGCACTTTTCAAAAATGTAGACAGTTTAACATTGAAAGGAATGTGAACAAATTACTTCACAGTTTCCTTGTCAATTGTATGAACTATTTATTTCAATTCAGGGTTGTCATATCCCAGCAACATTAGCTGCAAGACAGTAACCGACTCTGATGGGGTGCAAGTCCATTGAAAGGTTTACATTCATGCAGGGTGGTTCAAGACACCAACATACCTGTCCTAAGAATATCAGAAATCACAGGAGTACCCAAAGGAAACCCATACACATACCTAAGAGTAATGTCCAGGCTGGGATTTGAACTCAGACAGTGATGCATTAACACTATGCCCCTGTGACAGTATGATTATATTATTTTTAGAAATAGGAATCTATTTTTCAGGCTACTTAGATAACACATGGTGAAATACATTTTAATAAGGCAGTTTTATGCTGCTGACAAGTATAAGAGATGACTGGATTAATTTTGAAGAAAATTTAAATGTATTTCAGTTAATCTTACATCTTTTGTGGATTTAATATCAGTAAGTTAAAACATTCTTTGTTTGAAGTCAAAGTTTACGTAACTGGGAATAACCTTGAGAAAATCAGTACTCTAACAAGAGATAAACTTATACAGTTAAAAAGGTCAGAGTGATAAGCCTAGCTTGGCTATAAGAAAAGCGTAATACTATAACATACTGCAACATAACACACATGTATACAGTGCAGTGATAGTGAAAATTAGAAAGTAAATCAATAATTTTCTACCTACTGTTATGTGCATAGCAGTGAAGTTAAGGAAGTTGAACTTACCCAGGAAAAATATTTCATTGCATTTCTCTCCATGTTTTGGAAGCAAGGGAAAAATTAAATGAAAGGGGAACTAAAGGTTACCAATAAAGAATGCAGACTGTTTTTTGTCTGTTCAATAAATGTGATAAGTATTCATCATGTTTTTAAGAAATCAGTTTAGTATGTCTATTGATACAGCTGCCTCACAGTTTTGGGTTTTAATCCTAGCTCTGCTACTCATGTGGATTTTGGATGTTCTCCCTTGTCCTCAATTGAGATAGTCTGCTTTTTTCTTACGTCCCACAAATGTGCATGTTTGTCTGATTCATTAATGCAGCTCCATATGAGTAAGTGTGATGGTACTCTATAAGGGCCTGCCACCCCATCCAGGTTTGCTTCCTTCCTTGTATCTGATGCTGCCAAAACAGCCTCCAGTCCCAGTGAGACAACTACATGAAACAGGTTTCAAAATGGGTACAAAGTTAAGTTATTTAATAATATTTTTTAATCAGGGCAAATAATTGTTAAATCAAACTAAGACAATGTCATCTTGTACAGGGCAAGAGGATCTTTATATTTTCTTCAAAGTCATCTTAACATCATTTGTATGAATGACTCACTACCTGGATTTCTGCATCTATTAAAGCCTAATTATTTCTGTCTGCAAAACATAGTGCTCAGACAGCTGTGTAGGACAAAAGGAAAAGGGTGTTGCTGAGTAATTTTTCACTGTTTAGTTTTATTTGAAAGTGTACTTTACTAGAGACCACTTCAGATGCATGGATATTGTCTTAAGAAGAAGTTGCCTTCTCCTTTTCTAGTATGGTTTTGCAGCTAAAGATCCATGCAGAGGCAACTAATGTTCAAATTTGCAAACCTCCATCCATTTTTGGAGAATCCCTATTAGAGAATAAGAGGGTTTTAAGCACTGCGGGCCACTCTGCCAACGTTAGGAGTAAGGCAGGAATCAAGTTTTGATGCGACCCCTGTTCATTTAAGGACACCGTTATTTATACTGGTTCAGTTTATCTGATATGTACTTCTTTAGAACGATGTCACAATTTGGGGTACCAAAAAAACCTCATGTAGACACTGGGAGAAGGTGAAAAACACAAAATAGACAGGGACCAAGCTGGCAATTGGCTTCAGGCATTTCAATATGGCAGACAGCAGCACTAGCTGCACCACCTTGTTACTCATACAGTTAAACATGTTCCGGTAAGTATAACAATTTGTTTTTGCACTAAGCTAGTTTGTCTCCACAGAAATTATTTTCTTCTTCGTGCAAAGGATACAATAAGGCAAAGAGAAAAACTACAAGCAGCATGTGCATTTTCAGAAGCAAATTAATTACTTTAGGATTGTTTAGTTTTTACTGTTGCTCAGTAGACCTAACCAGCAAATGGGGAAAAAAGCTAATCCAAGATTACCACTGTATGAGGAATGTATTGTATTATTGTAACATTTTCCTTGTGGCCTCAGCCAACATCCAAAATGGCACCAAAACAATCAAAAATTCTGCTTTTATTTTAGAAAATACACAAGGGAGAGAGACACACACAGGGAGAACACAAAGTACAAAGTAAAAAGAAGTTTGTCAAGTCCAGTAGTTGTTTTTTTTTCTCTCTCTGTTACTTTGCTCTGTTTCTCATTCCCTATGTTGTAACTTTTCAGCAGGATGTGTAATTGCGTTGATTGAGCATCTAATCCGTGTTGTGTAGGATCGCAGATGGGGACCATTTCCTCAGGACCCATTTCTGTGCACAACTCCACGTGTTTCCCGGAGCGTGCAGTTGTTGACTTATTTGGTAAGATAGGATCTTGTCACAAAGCAGACTGTCAAGTCATGCATTATGGAAAGAAAAAACATATTGTTCCTTGTGACTGTTTACCAGACCTTTGTAGCTTGGGCTTTTGCTTATGCTTTAATTTTATAAGCAATTTTTTGTTCTGTTTGTGTTTATGTTATTTTCTTTTGCTCACATTGCCAGATGTTTTAGGCAGGAGTCTAATTCCAGTGTTACTAGGGCTGGATAGATGGTACAAGGTCCTGCTATGGGCTGCTGACTAGATTTCTGTTTTAGTAGGTGTGAATAGGAACTTTTTATGGTGTGACACCACTGGCTCTTCTTTAGTGCTTCTTGTTGAATAACTTTACTTTGTTTGTCTCAACACAAGCCTGCTGCCACGTCTATGGCACAATCTTTGATTGGATGCCATTGTTTGACAAAACCAAACCCAACTTCTATCAGATGAAAAGCTTGCTCATATATTTATCCTAAGTACCACAAATCACTCCCTTGTTCACCTCCTCTTTCTCTGCCTTTCTCTTGCATGACCCATACCACTTCCTGTCAACAGTGTGCCTTCTCTCTAGACACCACTCACGATGGTACGCTCAAAGTATACTTCTTTCTTAAGGCATTTGCTAGTGTACCTTCTGGCCATGTTTAAGAAACAGATCAGAGGGCACAGGTGGATCTTCTTTATCTTCAGAGACAGTCTTAAACTTCTTCTAGCAGTTCCCATTGTGCTTGCATCCATTAAACCTTCAACAGTCCCAACAGTGTTGGTACTCCAAGGTAGCATTGATGCTTTTCATACCCTGAAAGGACCATCACTCCCTCTCCTTCAAATCATGAACACTATGCTGGCTTCTTAGAATTAGGCTTACTTGCTTACAATTAGGAGAGCATTTACTTCCTGCCAATCCACCCTGAGATCACTCTTGAATGGGAAAGCTGGCCTCATGTTTCCCAACTACTGACCTAATCCCACCACCTGTCAGCAAGAAGGTCTTAAGTTTTCTGGTTAGCTCTCCATAGTCTGCAATTCTTTTTTGATATAAGGTCAGACTCTGTGGCTCTTGCTGAATCAGCTATGCTTTATTGTCCTGGGAGAACATTATTTGTTTCTATAAGCACTGATCATTCTATCTCAGCTTCAGTGGTGACCTTCCCTGTGGTGCTTCTGGGAACCATGCCCTTTCCATAGTGCTCTCTGTTTTGCTACGCTGGCATATGCAGGCCTTCACCATAGACAAGTGTGGTACTCACTTTTTCTAGGAGAGCTGTTAAATGAGTTTCACTTGACCTCTGTCAACCTCTTTACAGTGTAATAAGAAAGTCGTGAAGCCAGAACCAACTTTAGGTTTGGTTGAACAAGGATGATGTGAGTTGTTGAAATGAATTAAGAGTTTAATATTATTCTGCACTGTTTGTGCTAAAATCAAAATCTGGGAGCACTATAAAAAAGAAATTATGAAGCCTAGTAGAGGTAAGAGAGAACTGAAGTGCTACAATGTGTATGTATTGACTAATGGCATGCTGGGATGATGGAATGATATTGATAAATTGTTTTACATGTTAGACACGCACTAATGAGTTGGTTTCCAAATTCCTTTTACAGTCCAAAAACAAAGGCTGTTTGGGCGATTGCTCACCATAAATTATCCTTGTGTTTATGTGTCTGTTTACCTTGTGATGGACTGGCATGCAGTGCAGAGCTGGACCTGTGGCAGGAGGCCCTTCATATGTTCTGGGGGAGCATCCATGGGCGTCTCACTACCTCCCCCGGGACGCTTGGTGGCAGCCTCCCTGGCTGACGATGGTGCCTCTGTTTCCCTCAGGATTTCATGAGAGATGGAGTTCTTCACAATCCTGTGGGGATCTGGGATGGCCGCCAGGGGGTGCTGCATGGATCCCGGAGCCCACCTGGACATCTCTATAGCCCCGCCCGAAAGTGCAATTAACCACAGGTGATCAAGCACCTGGAGAACTTCCGAGTGGGCTATAAAAAGGGCCAGAATCCACCACTCAGGGGCCAGAGTCGGGTGGAAAGAGGATGAGGTTGCCTGGGAGGAGTGGTGGTGCCTGAAGAAGGGTTTTTGGTTTGTTTGTGCTGTACTGAAGTGCTTTTGGGACTATGTTGTGCCTATTGAGTTCATGGGGAAGATGTGCCCCACAGGTGAAGAAAAAAAAAAAGTCTTTGAACTTTTACACATGCCTCAGTGTGAATCTGTGCAGGATCGGGCGTGTATATAGCGCTTTATTCACAGACCTCTTTTTCTTTCTTCCTAATATCATTTATATAGCATAAATGATGCCTATATTATATCTTTGTTCTTTATATACAACTAAACATTAAATCACCTTGTGGTTATTTCTATTTTTAAACTACTCCTTCACTCCATTCAGGTTGTGTGCAATTTAGTTCTTCTAATCAATGTAGTTTTTTATTTTAGGCCTAAGGTCTGGGTTAAAAAGGAGGACTAAATGGCACCCAATCTGAATGTTAGCTTAAGGTAGTTTTGTGTTTGCTCTCGAGATAAACATTAAAATTAAGAAAGAAATGATGGAGCCCATCCAAGATTGGGGTCGGTGATAGTAATAAGGTGGCTGTTACCTATGCCACTACTACAGATATTTGCAAGTTGCAGCTGATGATCCTTAAGTGAGATTGTGAAATGCACAGTATAAAATTGTTAAACCTTATGAACACTTGCTCAGACAGTATTTTTTTACTATTTAAACCATGTCATTATTTAAAATTCTGATTTGTACCACTAGCCATCAGTTAAGTGTAATTGTTGTTGACTTGTTCTTTCACAGGATTGCATCCGGGTCTGCTACTCTATCTCACGTCAGTGCGCTGTTTGAAATTCTGCTACTTTGTATGCCTTGCAAGGTTTAACATTAATATTATAAGAGCCACAAAGGTCAGACCAGAAGCGGAGCGAAGTGACTTCTTTGATCAAATCAAGGCAGAAACCTATAATAAAATGAAATTGGGCTTTCTGGCTGTGAGCTTTCAATTTATCTGATGTGAAGTGATTTCTTGCACTCCAATAGTTAATTGCTATTTGTTATTTAATAAAGGCGATGGTAGTGACTTTCTACATTTTAAATACCTGCATGTCATGATCCTTTCTAAAAGTAGGCATTTTCATCTGGATGGCAATATAGGTTGGCACTATCACACATGTCTGCATACTTGGGTTCATTTCTGAGTGCAGTTACTTTATTTGTGCAGATCATCCTTTTAATGTCTGCTTTACCTTTATTTGGGTTCTCTGGTCTCCTTCGAAATCTCAAAGAATTCCTTGTTAGCTGAATTGACAGTGCAGAATTTCAGCCCCCGTACACAGACAGACACCAAAAAACACACATGTTTAATTATATTCACTATAATATACAGCACCTCACAATGCTCAAATCAGCTATATAACTCACAGTCCCTTCTTCTCCTCTCTTCTGACGAGTCTTCTACTGCCTCTACTTACTCCTTCACTTGCAAGCTCCTTCCTCTTCCATCCGACTCCGGCTCGACTAATGGAGTCAGGTGGCCCCTTTTATAATGCCCCAGATGCGCTCCAGGGGCCTCATGTATAACGCCGTGCGTAGAACTCACACTATAACATGGCGTAAGCACAAAAGCGGGATTGTGCGTACGCACAGAAAAATCCAGATGCAGGAATCTGTGCGCACGCATACTTTCACGTTCTTCCACTACATAAATCCCGATTTGCGTGAAAAGTAACGCACGTGCACGCGCCTTCTGTCCCGCCCCAACTCCTCCCAGAATTACGCCTCTTTGAATATGCAAATCAATATAAATAGCCTTCTGTGAAAAGACAATGGGAAAAGCACGGGGGAAAATATAAGAATTTCAGCGAATACCAAGTGGAGGCAAAGGAAAAACCTATTATTTGTTGGTTTAAACAGTGGTATAATCAACAAAAGAAAGTTGATCGAGTGACAGAGTGTCGGAAAAACTCGAAAGATCAAATTCACAAAGTCGCACAGTGCCCGAAATAAAAAAGAAATCACATATCAAAGTCGCTGTGAAAAGGCGAGTTGTAGCCCACCGTCTGAGTGTCATATGAAAGCGTATCAGGGTACAAACAAAAAACATAGGCACACAGTGGGAAAAAAGCACGAAATGTCAACTTTAATCTCGAAATTTCCACTTTAATCATGTAGTTTATTTTGCCATTAAAGTAGAACATTATAAACTTCATCTTAAAATCGTTTATTTTACTAGTTTCTCAAGTAGCATGTTAAATGCTTTTTTCTGTGTTTGATCTTCTATGTGCTCTATGTGTGTGAATCACTACGTGCTTCCGTTCTTTCTCTTTCTCCGACAGGACACAGAATGCATTCCATTCGAGATATTACAGCTCTCTGAATAATTAAAATACTGAGATGTATACGTGATATCATTTTCATGATGATCGGAATGAAAGCATGTTATTAAACATGGGAACACGGTGGCGCAGTGATTGTTCATAGCTCACGCAAGAGGCTTGCTGCACCATGTGTGATCTTCGATGAAATTATTTATTACAGAAGTACTGTCTCTTTCAAACGTACTAACCTCCAATTCCTGTCCATACTTTTCTTTCTCCAATCACCACACAATCAGCTCTGTAATAGACGTTAAGCCATTTGTAAGCTTAGAACGCCGATTCTTCAAAACTTTTAAGGAACATTGAAATATCTTCGTAGTACATGTTTAATTATTCTATTCGTCTATCCTTCCAGTGTCGCGTCAGCACCAGCAAGAATACAGCGCAAGGCAGGAGCTATCCTTGAACTAGCTATACGCTGCGGAACCGTGTCCTCACATGTTTAATTATTAGCAATACAGATTATTTAAATGAAGTTAAAGTTTTATCTGTATACTATAAGCAACACATTTTGCTGCATTTCATCTTAAAAATGATATTGCCATCATACGCGCTTTATAAAGTAGCGCAGGTTGTGCAATATTATAACTGTAGTGCAAGTTTACAGTGAGGTGATTGAGTGCGTTTATAGTTCTTGGGATGAAACTGTTTCTGAAACGCGAGGTCCGTACAGGAAAGGCTTTGACGCTTTTTGACGTGGTTGAGGTAGTGTGTACTTGAAACTGTATACCGATAATTCTCTTTCCGATCATCTGCTGCTGTGATTCACACTCAGATACAGTGATATAAATACTCCGAGTGGTGCAGTGAGAGTAATATGGAAAAAAATGATCCACAGTGGCAACCCTTAACGGGAGCAGCAAAAAGAAGAACAAGATGCAGTGAGCGTAACAACGCTAAAGCAGTTATGGTATTTGGAATACTATGGCTATTCCCTGGCCCATTATATTGCAGCAGGTTAATTACAATCAGATGCATTACACTAATAAACAATATGCAGTTAATTTCAGTGTATTTATAAAGCCGCGTCAGGAATGTGGAGCTAAGAAAGAAAGGATGAGCACACAGGAACAGTAGTTTGACCATTCTGTGGACCATTATATTGTTACAGGTTAATTACAATCAGATGCATTAAATTTATGAACGATATGCGGTTAATTTCAGTGTATTTGATAAAGCCGCCGCCGTGGATGTGGATCTAAGAAAGGGTGACCACACAGGAACAGTAGCACTGCTTTGACACTGGGTGCCACCAGTCTGCAAAACCGGGCGGATAAATTGCGTACGCCAAGGTATGAGTTACCGTGGAAATGTGCGTGGCTTTACGCCAAGTTTAGGTTTTATACATCGCTATTTGAGCGTGGAAAGGTTCGTACGCAACATTTCTGTGCGTACGCACCGTTTATACATGAGGCCCCAGGTGCTTCACAATGATCTTCCAGTGGCACTTCCTGGTGTGGTGGGCCTCAACAAGTTTGAGCTTTTAAGCTCTGATCCCGTGGCCCCAATGCCAACTATGGTAGTCTTCTCATTGTCCAGGGGAGGTATTGTCCCTCTCCTGGGGCCTCATGTATAAACGGTGCGTACGCACAGAAATGTTGCGTACGAACCTTTCCACGCTCAAATCGCGATGTATAAAACCTAAACTTGGCATAAAGCCACGCACATTTCCACGGTAACTCATTCCTTGGCGTACGCAATTTATCCGCCCGGTTTTGCAGACTGGCGGCACCCAGTGTCAAAGCAGTGCTACTGTTCCTGTGTGATCACTCTTTCTTTCTTAAATCCACATTCCTGGCGCGGCTTTATAAATACACTGAAATTAACTGCATATTGTTTATTAGTGTAATGCATCTGATTGTAATTAACCTGTAGCAATATAATGGTCCAGGGAATAGCCATAGTATTCCAAATACCATAACTGCTTTAGCGTTGTAACGCTCACTGCATGTTCTTTCAGCTGATCCCGTTAAGGGCTGCCACAGCGGATCATCTTTTTCCACATTACTCTCACTGCACCACTCAGAGTATTTATATTACTGTATCTGAGTGGGAAATCACAGCAGCAGCTGATTGGAAAGAGAATTATCGGTACACAGCATGAAGCAGATGCTGCCTGAGCCACAGCAAACGCTTTAGTCCCTGTACGGACTTCGCGGTTTAGAAACAGTTTCATCCCAAGAACTCTAAACACACTAAATCAGTCCATCAAGTGCTCCTTGTAGAAATATTTGGACTTATAAGTACAATTACCCCACTGTAAACTTGCACTACAGTTATAATACTGCACAACCTGCGCCACTTTATAAAGCGCGTATTTACATGTGATGACGGTATTCATTTCTAAGACGAAATGCAGCAAAACATGTTGATTATATTATACAGATAAAACTTTAACTTCATTTAAATAATCTGTATTGTTAATAATTAAACATGTGAGGACACGGTGCCGCAGCGCTAGCTAGTTCAGTAATTGTTCCTGCCTTGCGCTGTATTATTACTGGTGCTGACGCGACACTGGAAAGATAGACGGATATAATAATTAAACACGTACTACTAAGATATTTCAATGTTCCTTAAAAGTTTTGAAGAATCGAAGTTCTAAGCTTACAGATGACTTCACGTCTATTACATAGCTTATTGTGTGGCGATTGAGTTTTTGGAGAAAGAAAAGTAAGGACAGGAATTGGAGGTTAGTACGTTTGAAAGAGACAGTACTTCTGTAATAAATAATTTCATCGAAGATCACACATGGTGCAGCAAGCCTCTTGCGTGAGACATGAACAAGCACTGCGCCACCGTGTTCCCATGTTTAATAACATGCTTTCATTCCTATCATCATGAAAAAGATATCACGTATACATCTCAGTATTTTAATTATTCAGAGAGCTGTAATATCAAGAATGTAATGGAGTATGTGTCCCGTCGGAGAAAGAGAAAGCCCGTTTAAAAAGCAGGTAGTGATTCATACACATAGAGCACATAGAAGATCAAATACAGAACAAAGCATTTAACATGCCACTTTAGTTACAATAGGATTTGAGAAACTAGTAAATTAAACGAATTTAAGATGAAGTTTAAGATGTTCTACTTTAATGGCAAAATAAACTACGTGATTAAAGTGGAAATTTCGAGATTAAAGTTGACATTTCGTGCTTTTTTCCCCACTGTGTGCCTTTTTTTTGTCTGTACCCTAATAAGCTTTCATATGACACTCAGACGGTGGGCTACGACTCGCTTTTTCACGGCGACTTTGATATGTGATTTCTTTTTTATTTCGGGCACTGTGCGACTTTGTGAAGTTGAGCCTTCGAGTTTCTCCGACACACTGTCACTCGATCAGCTTCCTTTTGTTGATTATACCACTGTTTAAACCAACAAATAGTACGTTTTTCATTTGCCTCCACTTGGTATTCGCTGAAATTCTTATATTTTCTCCCGTGCTTTTCCCATTGTCTTTTCACAGAAGGCTATTTATATTGATTTGCATATTCAAAGAGGCGTAATTCTGGGAGGAGTTGGGGCGGGACAGAAGGCGCGTGCACGTGCGTTACTTTTCACGCAAATCGGGATTTATGTAGTAGAAGAACGTGAAAGTATGCGTGCGCACAGATTCCTGCATCTGGATTTTTCTGTGCGTACGCACAATCCCGCTTTTGTGCTTACGCCATGTTATAGTGTGAGTTCTACGCACGGCGTTATACATGAGGCCCCTGGTCCTTCAGGCGTCCCGGCTGGGCAGGATCCCCAGCTGTCCGCCACAACAGTAAAAGGGAGTGGGGATGCATGCATGAGGGTACCCTGTAAAAGACTGGACACCCAGTCAGAGTTAATTTCTTTGTTGTGCTGAATGCTTTTTTAATAGGCTGCAGAATACAGCCAACTTAAATATTTTTCTGAAAACAGATTGATGTCTATGTGGGACATCTATGAGACAGAAGAGTTACAAAACTTCATTCTGACTTTGTAGAACTTTCCTTGTAGAAGTGAAACCATACTAATGATAATAATAACAACAACAGTTCAATATTAACCATTTCACAACCTTTATGAATAATCAAGCAAATAAAATTACTGACAAAATTTGAATCCATTGTTCAGCACAGGGGGTGGCACGGTGACGCAGTGGTAGCGCTTCTCTATGTGTCAGCGTGGGTTTCCTCTGGGTGCTCCGGTTTCCTCCCACAGTCCAAGGACATGCAAGTTAGGTGCATTGGCAATCCTAAATTGTCCCTAGTGTGTGCTTGGTGTGTGGGTGTGTGTGTGTGTGTGTGTGTGTGTGTGCCTTGCGGTGGGCTGGCGCCCTGCCCGGGGTTTGTTTTTACCTTGCACCCTGTGTTGGCTGGGATTGGTTCCAGCAGAACCCCGTGACCCTGTGTTAGGATATAGTGGGTTGGATAATGACTGACTGACTGTTCAGGACAGTGGTTTTTTTGGGTAGTGTTAGTTTCACAGGGCCAGACATGATTCCCAAATGAGAATACCCAGCGGTGGACAATGCGTTAAAAAGTGGGTAGTAAATAGCAGCAAATGCTGCTTCTACAGGGCTTCTTTCTAAAACACCCTCCCCCAATTTTTCCAGTCCATGCATTTTAAACTGCTGGTGTTTGCAGGACACAGAGAGAATATACACAATTGCTATTATTGATTCAGGAGCTCAGTAGCACAAGGTAACTGGAGCTTAACAATTAATTTGTTGTAATGAATTCTGTGACAGTGGAGACAGACAGATACACACACATAAATCACCGCAGCTACTGGGCTCCACACATTTTTGAAGTGACTCTGTCTGCCACAATATCTTTCTGCCATTTTGACTACTGCATACTGCACTTTATGATATAATAAGAGAAATTAGAATTTAAATAAGCATTGTGGTCTGTGTATATACAACAAGTTAAAGTGCTGCAGCTATTGTGTCATGGCATGTTTTCATTTCCAATTAGACAGCAGTGTTACATTGCTTCAGTTATTTGTTTAGACATATTGTCAAAAGGTGGATGTTGTGCAGACTCATCTTTGCGTCTACTGGCATTGTCAGGCAGATTTGTTGATTTGGGTGTTTTGAGTACTGAAATCTGCATCTCCTGTGGCCCTTCATTATCAGCTGTCTTAATGGCAGTCCTTTAAATGGGGTGTACTTCAAATGCTATGAGAATAGAGTGAGGTGACCACAGCTTGGAAATTAGTGGCCAGTTTTAAATAAATAAATAAATGAATAGCTGGCTCAGTTTCTTTGGGTGTGCGTGCTCACACAGCTGAGGAGAGATGCACCTGCATGTGAGGGTGCAGTCTTTCTCAGTTACATCATCAGCTTTCTGTTGTGCACATTTACAGCACTGTACCCACGGGGGCATATAGGGAAGAGGCAGCACAAGAAGGGAGAATGGCAAAAAAAAAAATGAAAGGAAAAGAACAGATATTAAAAGAGAGGTGACAGAAATAGAGAAATTGGGAAAAAATGATCAGCAGAAAAAAAAGACTGATCAGGAGGAAGAATAAAAAAAGACAGATCGGAAGAAAGGAGGTTAAAGGAACACGAGAAGGACACAGGATGTGGAAGAAGACAATACGGGTGAATGAGAGAGAGAGAAGGCAGGCAGCTGGGTGGATGTCCAAAAGGGAGCATGCAGCTGACACTCAAGGGTGGAAAGAGGCCACTCCACCTGAATGATTAGGGAGTTGGAGTGACTGATGCGCTGTTCAGTTGGAGCGACTCCACATAGGCCAGGAGAAAGGTAGCAGGGGAATTGGAAGGCTCAGTGAGATGTCCAATGGAAAAAGCCATGGACCGCAGGTGCATGAGCCTGGCAGTGGGAGTTGGAGGCTCGATGTCATGGTCTGCTGGGGCCACTGATGGCAGTAGGGGTCCGAGCCTAGGAGCAAGCACAGAAGGTTGTTTGAATTACAAATTAGGTGTCTCCTTGGCAGCAGGGACACATATTGGGTTAAGCTAAGGAGACTTTCAGAACAGCTTCCTGTATTGTGTTTTAACCTCGTTTTAATGGACTGTTTATTTGGATTTTAACTTCCACAATTCACTTCCTTTCATGGATAATTTATTTATTATGGATATTTTGCACCTCACTTTTATACACTGTTCCAGAGTTTTAAACCAAAGCACTTTATGCACCTACCCCTTGCTATGTTTCTGTGTTGTGTCTTCATCCGCTGGCTCATCCCTTGGGTATGTTATCGGTGGTAGCGGGTTCAAGAGGCTTCCTGGAAGGACCCGGTGGTGTGGGGCCAACCTGCACCATCACATCAGGCCCTCCATGATCCTGAATCAGATTAAACATGATACTGTAAGTTAGTATCCACTATATCTACTCAATGTATTACTACCATAGGGTGTTAGAAGTTCTTGGAAGGTCTGGTACAGTAACTGGAGAGACATAATATAATTCTTTGTATTTAGTTTATTGTTTTCATAACCTTTTTAATTTTTAAAATGCAGTTGTGATAAACAGGGTTGTTGTAGTCTGAGATCCTTTTCTACTAATTTTACAAAGTTGGTAACAAAATTTCATCAACTGAAATAAAGTCTCAATATTTATTTTAATTCAAGCAGGACTTCTACATTGTTTAAGCCATTCAGCATGATCTTTCACTTAGTCATTTTCTAATGTAATATATATTTTAATATATATATAATATATATATTTAATATATATTAATTTAATTTGATTATTTTAAACATCTTCTGATTAAAATCTCAATGGCTAGAGAAGACCTTATGCTCAAAATTATAAGAAAAACAAAACAAATTCCCCAAATTCAATGATAATAATCATAATTATTTTTATAGCCTTTGCCAATGCAATTAATATCCATCCATCCATCCATCCATCCTCTTCCGCTTATCCAAGGTCGGGTCGCGGGGGCAGCAGCTTGAGCAGAGATGCCCAGACTTCCCTCTCCCCGGCCACTTCTTCTAGCTCTTCCGGGGGAATCCCAAGGCGTTCCCAGGCCAGCCGGGAGACATAGTCCCTCCAGCGTGTCATGCAATTAATAGTAAGATCTAATTTAAGATGGTAACCTAGTGCATCTATCATTATACTGTTGTTTATTTCATCTACTATAACATTACAAACATTTATGAGCAACACAGCATCCTCTTACGTATTGATTAGCTTGCTGCGGACTTTGATACCAAGAAATGTACTCGTATATCTGCCTTATTTGTCAGGCATGGCATACTGTTTCGTACAATGCTCTGAAAGGAGAGACAACTTCTTGAAAGAGTTATAGTATCATAGTAGCGTGTGGTATCAAAGAAAAAAGACGTGTTTTGTGATCTGATGGTGGCCCTCCCGTGGTGCTGCTCACTGTAATGGTCTTCTTGTAATATGTCATCAGACACCAAAATCTGGGGCATACAATGATTTCTGATTTGTAGTGATGGAAATTGCTGGCTACTTTAGCTTCATATGCATCTTTTTCAATAACAGAGGCTGCTGGCTGTTTCAAGCCCCCCCTGACTATAGTTGAAATGCTTTCTTTATTTAATTCCATATACTTTCTCTTTTTTACTGAGAAGGCAAGCATGTATAAGAATTAATTGTAAGGTTTGGAAAATTGACCTGAGCTTGAATCTAAATAATTGGTATTATTTTATGTACTGTATAGTAAAGCTATTTTAAACTGGATTTTTTTGCCTTTAAATATGCTGTTTAGTTACCTTTAATTTAAATCTGAAAGTATTGTTCTCAAAGAGCATTACATATATAGACACAATTGTTTTATTATACTATGCAGCTTGTTTCCTTTGTAGTGCTGAACAAAAATAAAACTCTTTGTCACCATTGTAACCATTGATTGGTTCCTAAGGGGATCATTCTAGAGGGGTGGAGATTTTGATTGGAGTGTGACTTGCCTGTCCTGTTCTCTTCCTAGTGAAAAGTACAATATTTAGGACCGGGATTGGGTATTCAATGCTCATTTCCTCTCTCTTCAGCTGTATTACAATAAAAGCTGCCCTCGGTATTCATCTGAAGAAAGAAAGAAAGAAAGAAAGAAAGAAAGAAAGAAAGAAAGAAAGAAAGAAAGAAAGAAAGAAAGAAAGAAAGAAAGAAAGAAAGAAGATATCCAGCTAGTGGACAATTGTTCAGTTATGTTGAAGTAGAATATTTTTTTCCTAGTACATTTTACAGCAAGATGACCTTATATTATGCAAAACCTAATCAGCACAGCATGCTAAAAAAGAAAATTAAAATGTATTCAGACCATGATTAGCACCTAGAGCCCCACCCTGAACACAGATCTCCAAGCCATGTGAACAAAAGGGCCATCATAAGACAGTTACCCACATACACTAAAACACCTGAGCATCTGTCATAGAAGAATTCAATTTTATTTCTTTTGCCACCTGTTCTCCAATAATGTTCCGTATTGTTGAGTCTCCAACTCCTTTTTTTTCTGCTCCAGCTCTTGAATCAAACTGCCATATATACTGTATACAATAAGTAAAATAACTATTCAGAAAGCCTTTAAGAAAGGAGTAAAAAACTAAAACTAGTCCAGGATGTTTAGACATGATGTTATCGTTGTTTAACTCAGCTCATTTCAGTCTAGTAATACAAGTAGTAGCTTTAAAAAAATTAACATTTAAATGGATAGAGACACGAATACATAGATATTTTAAACAAAAATAGATTAGGTAATGCCTGCTACAATGGCCACAATGCTATTTGAATACTTTTAATGCTTTCATACACAGCTAGCTGCTGTGCAGTGGACAGCCCGCTGCGTCAAACAGCAAATGTTTCCCTGGAGACACACCATGTCAAACATACAGTAGAAAGAAAACCTGCCTGCCTTCACATTTGCCAGCTAACTTTGCAGCCTCTGTGTCTCTCCTACCCGGCATCATATTCAGAAGATTCAATATGTTTTGTAGTCATATAGTAGTTGGAAGTCACTGCATCCTAGGCTATAGCTATGATCTTCTCAAACTGGTCTCCATCTTATATTTAAGCTATGATTCACAAGTTTTGGTTAGTGTTCATTAAACATTTACAGTCTAGAATTACCCCTCTATGCAAGATCACCTCTCTGTCACCCATCAAAGCTCACTCTGCAAAAATAAATATTCTTTGGCTTTATTCTGTGGAAGTTTATTTTTTAATTTTGTACTATTCTTGCCTATATTTACTCTTGTGCTATCGAGTGTACTGATTTATTAAATCTTTACAATTGAAATGCTCTTCATTTATGGGTTGAATCTGATATAGTTACCTTACTTTACCTTTGAAAACTGAGGCTTGCATTTTTCACAACTGGCAACAATGAATGTGAGCCTTCTTACTTGCAAAGTAGGTGGCAACCATGTTACTTGAGAGAAGCCTACTATAGTACTATAATGGGATATTCAGATTTCCAGTATTTGGCTTTCTGTACAGCCTGTCATGACCACAATACGTACATGCTGATTGATTCTGGTAGAATGTAGAGAGTAGCAGATTATGAGAAAAAATACAATTTTGTATAATGTCTATTAGTTTAGTTTAAGAATGGTTGAACAATATTGATAGCATAGTTGTCATCTAGTCAGGGAAAAAAATTCATGTTGAAAATGATCATCATTTTCTCATATTTTATTTACAGATTATAGAAAAATTAGTTGCATGTACTGTATACCAAAAGTGAAATACACAACATTTCAAGCTCTCATTCACTTAGAATATAAGAAGTTTGACAAACACGAGGAGACCACTCAGTCCATCAAGCCTGTTTGTTTAGCTAATAGCTAAGCTGTCCCAGTAGAGACAGCTTGGAGAGTAGTGAAAACTTTCCAAAAATATCCATAACACCGCACCAGCAGTATCTTGAACTGTGTTCCTGGGTGCATTTATGAAGGTCTCCTCTCCCTTTACTTGAACAATTATGTCAGACTGCTTGATGAAGTTCAGGAAGGCCATTTGTAAATGCAGAGTTGGGCACAGTGGAGATAGGACCTGTAAATGTCTTTTTAAGTTAGGTGCTGCTTTTCTCATCTCTGTGCAACAGACTTCCATCCAGAGGATCTGCCTCTTTCTGTGTTACCCAGAAATCATTCCCTTGTGGTTGTGTTCATGATAGTGTAACTTCCTCCACAGATTTTGAGATTTAAAAGAGTCTCATGTTAAATATAAATGCTGAAGTTGGACTGCAGATTAGCACTATTCAGATAAAATGAAAGCAGAGTAAGCAAATAAGTACATTACTACCAAAGATAAATAGAACTTTATTTCTCCTCATTGGGAAAATCGGCTTTTTACAGAAGCTCTTAAAATAAGTGAAAACATAGATAGATAGATAGATAGATAGATAGATAGATAGATAGATAGATAGATAGATAGATAGATAGATAGATAGATAGATAGACTGCGGTGGGTTGGCACCCTGCCCGGGATTGATTCCTGCCTTGTGCCCTGTGTTGGCTGGGATTGGCTCCAGCAGACCCCCGTGACCCTGTGTTAGGATATAGCGGGTTGGATAATGGATGGATAGATAGATAGATAGATAGATAGATAGATAGATAGATAGATAGATAGATAGATAGATAGATAGATAGATAGATAGATAGATAGATAGATAGATAGATAGATAGATAGATAGATAGATAGATAGTTTTAATGTGCACCAGAAAAATAGAAAGATAATTAAAAAGAAAGAAAACCGACTGACTTAGTGGTCAGTAACATCAAGGCAATAAATTGGCTTATTATTGTTGGTATAAAGAAGCCCATTAGCATTTCTTGCCTGACTTCTGCTGAATAATTCATCAGCTGAAGGTACTCAGTGTTAGTGGGTCAGAGAGGGGATGTGCAGTGTTGTTCATAATGGCACTCAGTTTTTGTTTTATTTCTCTCCTTCGCTACTACCTACAGGGAGTACAGCGTGCATCCCATTACTGAGGCTGTCTTTTTAATCAGCTTTGATGGCCTCTCTTGAGGTGGTGTACCAGCCTAGCACACCACTGCATAGAAAATCGCACTGGCCACCACAGAGTTGTACAAGATGTGAAGCATGTCACTACACACATTAAAGGAAAGCAGTCTCCTAGGAAGAAAGATCCTGCACTGCTCTATCTTATATATTTCCTCATTGTTATGAGTCCAGTCCAACCTGTCATGGATGTGAACCCTCAAGTACTTGTAGGAGTGCACCACTTCTGCATCCATTCCCTGAATAGAGACTGGGCATAGAGGCACTTATTACTGTGTGTGGTGAAGCTAAGAAATGGTTCAAATAATTATAGTTGATGACTTGTTTAGAATGGAGTGGCATACTTGGAATATTAATATGTCAGTCATCTATCAAAGATGTGTATAACGTTAGACTCATATAACATGTCATTCATTACATGTGTGTTTAAATCATTGATAAAATATCATAAGAATGTTTTGATAAGATGTAAATTGTGTTTTCATGATATTAAGCACTAAGAAACAACACTATCAAGCAAGTAACTGCCATTTTTTATTCGCCTGAATCAAGCTTGGATGTGCCTTTATTATTTTTTATACTCACACTCAACACCTCTGGTTTAATGTCTGGCTATCTGCAAATTCCATGCATTTCTTGAACTCATTTTTTACATTACTGGGTTGCAAGTCAGTTCTAGGAGTATTGAACCTCAGACTGCTCAATACAGGGTATACTCACTCATAATATAAAAACTTGTGTTACCAGCTATGTGTCTAAGTCTGACGGGAACCAGAATAGCTGGAGACAACTCCTGCAGACATGGAACAAGGTGCAGACTCCCTAGGGACAGTGAACTAAGGTCTCTGGTGTCACTGCAAATGTGCCACTTGTTAAAAAATGTTGCTGATTACACTTAGTTGCACACTGATTTTTTTTATTAAACTGACTAGACGAGAGAATGGTCATGTTTTTCAATAGAAAAGAACAAGCAAGATATTTTCACTAATTTAAAAATCACCAAATATCTGAAGGATATAAGCAGAGCAGTGCTGTTCTATATTTTAAATGAGCAGTGATGTAAAGTGTTTACTCATTATTATTTATTTTGGTAAAGTGCTATTTTAATGTGATTGTGTGTGCTAATTGTTACTTAGGCAGAGCACAATTAATGGCTAAGTACTCTTCATAGAGCCATGTAGAAGTTTACTAATATACACAATGACAGGCACAATAAAAAAACTGGAATAATAACAAAACATCAATGCTGAGACTTTTGTGCTTTCACCCTGGAATGATTCAGCTTTATAGTATCTGTCAGATAGCAAAATATAACCCAGTTTCACTGTCTTTGCTTGATACTGGTAATACACCAACTCCTCAGCTAGGCCTAATGTGCAATCCATCAGTGCCACATGATGCTGTCTGATACTTGAAGAGTAGGTGAGAGTCTTTCCGAATGATTGGAAGGCCACCTAAAATGCTGCATTCTGCAGGAAAAGTGATCACTGGAATTTTTGTCAAAGCTTTTCATTGTTAACTGGCCATATCTTCAGTAAGCTTGATGTTTCATTAGCATGATTTCAATTATACATTAGCCAAAGTTTATGGCTGTCTGTAGTATTGGCCAATTAAATAGATCCATATGTCTGCAAATATTTGCTTTTCTATTACACCATTTTTTGTATAAGTAAATCGGTGCAAACCTTTCCAGTCTATTTTAAATGAAGAGCACTCTAAAAAAACAAAGAGGGTGTGTATATGTCTCAACATCTTGTTTGTTCCACAGAGATTAAATGTTAAATTATCGAAATTGTTTAACTATGTAACTGAGGTATTATACCGTGCATTATCATGTAAACCTGTTTAACCATGCAATTCATTCTAATAATATTTTTTCTGAAATAAGTGTTATTGAATTGTAGTAACACAAAATATTCTGACTTCATTCGTTGAAGATGATGAAGTTTTCCTAAAAAGATTTCAAAGGTCAGATATAAAGCAGATTGTCATGACATTAGCATACATTTAAGTCATGCTTGTGGTCTCCTTTAACATATTTATTACACTTTTATTAAAATGTTTTATTTGTCAAAACTAAATTTGGAATGCTTTGTTATTATTATTTTGGTAGACACTTCAATTAAAGATGACTTACAACATCAATATACATACAGTATGACTGCAGGAATGTACAATAAGGAAAAAATTTTAAAGCAAAAAAAATGTAGCTCTAATTTGGCACAGTATAGCTTGTTACATCAGAATTGTGTTTTAAGTGGATGTTTTATATTGTATGTTGGGTTTGAAACCTTTAATCAAGCTATTCATCTTTTTTGTAACATGTTTATTTGAATTTACATAGTTTAATTGTCAGTGAATTTAATTGTCGGTTAATACTAAGTCACGTAACTCTTATAGGGGATGATCTGCTGCATTGGACCCAGGGAAAGCTGGCAGCAGCATATCATACAGGCCATTTTTGAGAATCAAGTAGATAGGAATAGCTGGCGCTTTATGTGTCAGTACCTGCTGCTGCTATTTCTGAACACTCATATTTCCTGTCACTTTTGATCAGTAGAGCATTCTTGTCTCTGAAACTGGAGGTCTCTGTTGCGTACTTGTAATCCGTTGATATTTGAGGCTCCCCGCTTGAACCAAACCAAATAAGTTGACTACATTTCACCTCTGCTGGCATAAGTTTACTAGACACTTCTTAAATACAGAATCATGGTAGACAATACTGTTAGGAACTTTTAACTCTGTCGATATCAGTACTCAGGAAACACTGTTCATGCAACACACTTATAAACCTAGAGTGAGCTGAGGTCATCTGAGGCAGGTCTTTTTGAGGTCCATAGTTTTTCTCCAAAAGTCTTGTTGAATTTTCTTTTAGCTTTGTGGATTAGTTTAATTGTAACATCTTGTTGCTCTTTCTTTATGTTGCTCTCTAAAATGGAGTTGTTTCTCCTCCAACTCAATTTGCTGAACCAAATTAACCCAATTTTACAGTTAAAAGGAATCCAGAGCCTTCCCCAGGAATGTAGGCTACAAACTGTCCAAGTAAGAATTTGACAAATTGTGCAAGTAAGAACTTGACTGAGCTCTTTGCACATATAATGATGTATAAACCTTATATGCAGTACCCTGTAAATTATGAGAGTAAATCAAAAAAGTAAAGGCAATTTGAAAATTACACGGTAACCACAATGAATAGAAACTGACTGAATGTAAAATGTTTCCGATGGCTTATGGGTAGTTTGAACACACACAGAGCAGCTCTCTGCTCTTAGTCCATTTGAAGCCAAGATCAAATGAACATGAATGTTCCACAGTGGGATTGCTCCATTACTGAACAACACGCATTAGAGAGATTTCTTTGGGAAGAGGGAGTGAAACCTGCTGAAATTCATCAAAGCTCAGGTGGCTCAGTACGGAAGTGAAAACAGCATGACTCAACGAACATTTATGAATGGGGAGAAAGGCTTGAACTGGGAAGAACAAGTGTATCTGGCAAAGCTCGATCTGGTCATCTGTCATCCACAATTTTTTGGACACAAATCTACACTGATGTGGCAAATGCCTTCATCAGAGAAGACCAATGGAGTATGTTGTTTGCTGTAGTTGCACATTTGGATATCAGCTATGGGTTTGCACATGCCATAGTGCATGATAAGTTGGTCACATTCCATACAGTAAAGTTTACTCAAGATGGGGACCCAAACAGCTCACTGATCTGCAGAAGCCAACATCCTTCAGTGAATTTCAGCAGGTTTTCACTCCTTCTGCCCAACAGAAATCCCACTGCTGCTCGTTGTTCAACAATGGAGTGCAATCCCGCAGCACAGCATCCAGGTTCATTTGACCTGTGTTATGCATGTTTGAACCACCCAGAAGCCATCGTGAATGTGTTGTATTGCATCAGCTTCTACCCTTTGTGGTTACCGAGTAATCTTCAAATTTCCTTTACTTTAGATTTACCCTCAAACTAGTCTATGGCAAGGAATGCACACTCATACTAGGACCATTTAGAGTGAAAATGTAAGCCAACAAACATAGATTTGGAAATTAGGAGAAATATATTTATTATGCTGCTACTTTTCTGTATTCAATCACCCCCTCTTTTTTCAAAGTTTAATGCTTTCTTCTGCTTCTGCTTGAATATCCAATTTTTCCCAAACATTTCCTGGGGTTGCTAATACAACAGTCTTTTCTTTTAGCTTATATCATTTATTTAGTGTAATTTTTTTATAATGAAAAGTTTCAAATACTAGATTGTGGTCTTATCTACTTCGTGTTATCTTGCAGTGCTGCATGTGATAAATAGTGCAATATAAACTAAATATTGATTGATTGAGCCATGATACCTTATACTGGAGAACTGAAATGAAATAACCAATGTTGTTTGTTTTTTTTTTTCATTTTACATTTTGCACCTTTCCAACTTATGTGGCTCACATTTTTATATTTGCTATGGGTGTACAAGAAATCCAAAAGACCCACTATTATATTGTTCCACTTATTTAGAAAATACTTTCGCTTGGCTGAATGTTCCTCCCCTTCCATTAGGGCGTCAGTAAGATATCTGACTCAAATTAAAATGTTCTTTTGTAAAACCTCTTAAGTATATCCTTCATGGTGTCAGTCCAGATTTGAGTACTTTGTTGCCATGGTTGGTACTGGAAACAGGAAGGAATGTTCATACAAACAGGAAAAAAATTCAAGTTGAGACACAATGAGCACAATTACAATGCCCTACAGTACCATTTAAAACTGCTGTTTGATGTTCTGCACTAACAAGGAATGGCAGCAGTATTAATGTTTATGCTCAGAATGTTTATGTATAGTAGAGGCTGTACACATACAATAGAATATTTAATATAGAGAAATGGTAAACTTGACAGCACACTCCGGCATTATTCCTTTTGTTGCCTACACGCCAGAATTCTGAATATGTTGCTTTGATGATTTACATTGTGATGCAAGCTCTTTAGTTAATTCTCTTAGCCTTTGTGATTTTTGATTGTTAACGTCTAAAGCTTTTGTCCATTTCTAACGGGAGTGTGTTAAGGCTAAATAAATAACAAAGCACTGTTTCAAGAAATGCTGCATGGAGCAATGGATATAGTGTAACTATGCAAAGAATGTATCTGCATTATTTGAAATCAGACTTTATGTTTTCTGGTCATTTTTAACTATGTACAGTACAATATATGAAGTAGAAATGTTTGCATTTTACCAAGATAACAAGGTGATTATAGGGAACCAGCAGTCTAATCAGATAGCAAAAATCAGAACAAAGATGCAGATGAGAATGCATGTCCTCTTATCTGAAAGGTTGGAAAGGGAGTCTAACCTAGCCTTAGCCCTTTGTTGGAAACTTTGGAAATAAGACAAGCTTCCTTTGCTAAACCGCTCCAGAACAACTGTAGATTGACCAGCTCTATCTGACTAACAAAAGATTACAAACACAGACTGACTAGAAGGATTGGCTTCCCCACATGCTTTCCTCTAAAATATCACATCTGTCATTACTTTCTTCCCCCAACCTGTAATTGTTTTGACCTGTCTAATTCACACACAGTGCTCACTGTAAAAGGTAATGTAAATGTCTGCTTATTTCTTCATGTGGTTACCTTATTTTAACTGTTCTGCTCTTATTTTGCAAAGTCCTACATGCACCATATCCTTTAATAAATTTGCTAATAAATTCAGAAAAATGTTTCTTGAGATCATTTTCTACGTGGAGTCTGCATGATTTCTCTAAGTCTGTGCACTTTGGATGTCATCCCACATCCCCAAGAATTCACTTTATTTTGATGATTTACTTCATTTTGCTTTCTCCTGTATAAAACAGGGCGGCACGGTGGCACAGTGGGTAGCGCTGCTGCCTCGCAGTTGGGAGACCTGGGGACCTGGGTTCGCTTCCCGGGTCCTCCCTGCGTGGAGTTTGCATGTTCTCCCCGTGTCTGCGTGGGTTTCCTCCGGGCGCTCCGGTTTCCTCCCACAGTCCAAAGACATGCAGGTTAGGTGGATTGGCGATTCTAAATTGGCCCTAGTGTGTGCTTGGTGTGTGGGTGCGTTTGTGTGTGTCCTGCGGTGGGTTGGCACCCTGCCCGGGATTGATTCCTGCCTTGTGCCCTGTGTTGGCTGGGATTGGCTCCAGCAGACCCCCGTGACCCTGTGTTCGGATTCAGCGGGTTGGAAAATGGATGGATGGATGGATGTATAAAACATTTGTATCTTCAGGCAATTTGTTTGAAGAGCAGTGCACTCTGCATTTTACATCAATCAATCAATCAATCAATGTTTAGTTTATGTGTCATCTTTCACAGTGAGAGGTAATTCTTGGGTACATTATAAACCTAATAAGAGTAACATAGAAAGGAACTCAAGACAGACCAATGAAAGTAGTAAAAGAAAATGTCACAAGTTTATAGCACAAATGAGCCAAGTTGAGGAAAATATTTTACTTTCCTTGAGAATGTGGTTGAAATGAGCAACAATAGGGTGTAGCTTGGGTACAGTCCCAGATTCAAATGATAAAACAAATACTTTGCACTTATCTTAGTGTGGTTCTGGTCTCAGCTATTTTATGTAAAGGAAAAAGGCAATTTGTTTTATTTAACAAGCATAATGTACTATAAATCTCAGTCCATGAAGGGCTGCAGTGTAACCAATCTCTTAATCAGAAGCCAATTCTTGCTTGTAATTGGATTCCATTATTAGTCAACCTTTTTTCTGATACACTTGATCTGTGAATTTAGATTTAACCCAAGGTATGAAACCTAGAAAAACTGTGCATTAATGCTGCAACCCACTGCTCCTCTGTCTTGAAAGTTCATTAGTAGTTTGCTGCTATACCATTCTTAAACTATGGGCACTGGATATTCTCAAGCATGAATGTCAAAGAATAAAAGGCTCCAGTGTCTGCTCATTGAAACCTGCCTTATTGGTTATCGAGACAGAAATCCCCATTTTACAATTGATCACACAAAGAGTATAACAGGTATGTCAAAGAGCTTAAATAGAGTTCTGTGAAAGCAATCCTGGGAACAAACTGCGGCTTACTAAAAAGAGCCAGGAAGTTAAACGATTACGTAACTTATCTTGCATTACCGTTGTAATTGGTAGTATTATTATTAACAAAATTAATTCATGCTGCATTAGCATTACTTTTGTTATCATTATTAGTGTTATTTTGAAGTAGATGCATTATCCCAAATGATAGTCACCCTCTGAATGACTTGCACCAATCATACACTGTAGACTGAGAGAGAGATGCGCTTATTCCCAAACTGTTGTTTAAGTCTCGAATAAATCTGAGATGGAATGACTTCTTCATTTGTCAAAAATTGAATAATAATGCGCTGCACAACACTACTGTGTACCTCCTGCACCGACGTGTTGATTACAACTGACAGGAAGAGGGGAAAGAGCAGCTAGCACTGCTAACGACAAGTTCATATATGTGTGTGTTTGTCCAATGAGTCAGGTCTACCTTTCACTATTTATAAGAACAGAGCATGAAAATTCCTATTTATAATTGAACACCCCTCGTATTTGCCTCCTGAAGTAAGTAATCCATTTCAAAATTTTGCTAACCAAAGACACTTGGCATCTAGACATAAAAATGTCATGTTTATCTGCTTGTTGCTAAGCTGAGAATTGTGGCAGTGCCCAACATGTGGGATGATATGTGTTGAATAATAATATTCTATTAAACTGAAAAACACATTTTTGTGTTCACAGGAATTACTTCAAGTTTTTTTGGTGTGGCACCCCCTGATACACTCGGTATGAGAAAACTGCCACATATTACACATTGACGTCTAATTATGATAAGAGGGTGAGCTTTTTTGGGTTCACCACAATTTTTGACACTCTAGACCCTTAAAACTCTTAATTTCCAGGCCATTTTTGGACCATATCTTGTAATAAAGAGTAAACCAATAAATGTCTTCAGCAAAAATGATCAGAAGAATTTGGGGTTGTGCGTGTCACATAAGCTGACCCCAGGGGTTCACTAACTAATGGGATATGAGAGATCAAAGTTACTCCTTTTCACAAAACTTAACTTAAGCTATGTAGAGGTTGCTGATCACAAATATAATAATATTTTTGATATTTGATTCTTGACCAGTGACCCTAGCCGTCTACACAGCCACTGGCAGAAGTTTAAAAAGAAAAATTTTAAGCAAAAGCATTGGGTATCATTTTAGACTGTCTGAAGCTCAGTGATAATGAATATTGTGTTTTTTATTTTTGATCAATTACTATCGGAGGATGCAAAATTAGAAATTTAAATTGCACTTTAAACATTTAAAGTGAAGCACACATTTTAATATTTCAAATATTTAATGCAACTATTCGTGTTTAATATGTGATTTTACCTCATGAAGGAAATTGTTACATTTCTGATGAACAGACAGAATTTAGGTTGGTTTACACTAATTCAAACATTTTCGTATTTTTTAGAAATATTGAAAAATGTAAGTAATCTAACATCCATCCATTTTCCAACCCTCTATATCCTAACCACAGGGGTCCGCTGGAGCCAATCCCAGGCAACACAGGGCGCAAGGCAGGAAACAAACCCCGAGCAGGGTGCCAGCCCACCACAGGGCACACACACACCCACTAGGGACAATTTAGGATCACCAATGCACCTAACCTGCATGTCTTTGGACTGTGGGAGGAAACCGTAGCACAGGAGGAAACTCACACAGACACGGGGAGAACATGCAAACTCCACGCAGGGAGGACCCGGGAAGCGAACCCGGGTCTCCTAACTGCGAGGCAGCAGCGCTACCACTGCGCCACCCGTAATCTAACAGTTTGAATAAATTTTCTTTTTCTCTTTTTTTGAAAAAAAAAAAAAACAAGCTAGGTCACATTATGAGGTTTCAGTATGTGATTTATAATTCAACACATGGGCACTTTTGCAGAAAGAAATTGTTCATTCTCAGTTTAATAAATAGAAGCTACGTGGCCACTATAGGATATAAGAAAATAGTAGTGGCAAAAATGAAACTGGAACAGAAGTGAGGAGGCATACAGAGGGCTGAACATTTCTAAAGGATGAAATACCTGCACTGATACTTAAGTGTGTCCAAAAACCCAACTCTAAGACCAAATACTGGAATTCATGCCAAGTGTTCTGCCATTATACATGCTATAACATTTAGTGCTCTCATATGTTTTGTATGAGAATTCACATGCAGTTATGAAGACTTTTTCTGTGCACTACAGATGAGCCATGCACAGTGAGTATAAGTCCAGCTCGTGCCACTTATCATTGAGAGAGACCTCACTCACAATTGCAGGACAGAATGGAGGACTAAATTTAGTCGATGCTCACATAAAGGAGAAGCAACCTGTTTGCTTCGTTATTTTATGAGCACCATTGGTTGTTGCGGATGGATGAAATGTTTAGTGCTTACTCAGGTGCTCAAATTCCTGTGCATTTGAGTGGTAGGGATTGTAAGTAAAAATTGGATGGGTTGGGGTTTTATCACAGTTATACTGCTTCTGTCATTTGGACCTTTTCAATATACTGTGTATCTTTACTGCTCCAAGAATTAAAATTAGACATCAAAATACTGTAGTTACTAAGTAATTTACAGAAGGAGGTTCTAAAGAGGTACTGTTGTGATGTCACATGTTATCAGTCCATGTATGATGCACTTTGTCTGTGGTTACAGCTGAAATTACGAGTTGTTTTAATTAATGTTTTATATTTTAATCTGTCTGGTGTATTTGCTGAACTACAATTGACATTGAATTCTACGCTGCAGCATTGATAACTATCATGGGTAGTGGCACACGTCTCCAACTGGCTCTCCCCACTGAGAAGCAAAATGTCACTCATTCAGATTGGTCTTACTATGGCCCTGTGTTGCATGTTTGTTCACCATACTGCATAGCATGCTGGTGAGCTTAAGAATAAAGAGGATTTCAAAATGTTATCTCTGTATCTAAAAAGCAAAATCCGGGTGTTTGATTGTTTGAACAGCTTTGCTTTTCCAGCCACAGACTTGAAATCTGGCACACAGGCACTTCTCACCATAAGGTTAAGTTTTTGACCTCCATCCCCACCCTCCCAGGAGCTGACTTGGGGTCAGAGTGAAAAGTATGATCAATCCACAGAGAAACATCACTACCAAGGATGTGATGTTGGTGTGATGAGCTAGCAGGGTCTTATTTCTACTCATAATAAAGCAATTCTCTCATAATTTCTGTAACCCCAGATGTGCCCATACTGTCTCTGGTGTTATTTATCGCAATTTGGGATGCTTTACACCAGAAAGAAAAACAAAGAATATTGTATACAAAGATGTTTACTAGTACTAGCAATGGCTATGTACTAAATGCCAAAAGTTATCAGCAATAAAGTTTGGTAATGTATAATCTGTAATTACCTTTTACGTTTCCACTTTTTCACACAGGCTAAATAAAACACATTTTGCAGACACCTTTACTTACACTCAGCTGCAGACCCAGGACACACAGGAGAGAGATGAGATCATGTCACTGAGGAGGCCTGACCTTGCCTGAGAATTCTCCAGAAGAAACTGGAGACTGTTGCTGGGATTAAGGACGTCTGGTCACATCGGCTTTAACCCATTGGGACCCTCAGGAGGTTAAAATATATTACAAGTTTCTCCATATGTAACTTGGCAGGCAGGTGATGTGAGTTACGGTGGGTCACACAGCCTACCTGTATGTTTTAGTTAAGCTTCACTAAACACTTTTTGGTAGCACTCACAAAGAAAGGCAAAATATCAAATGAGGATCCATTGATGCATTTCTCATACACTAATTATCCATTATGAGAGTGTAGCGGGCAGTAGTGTAGTATTTTATCAGCACTGAGTAAAAGACATGATTTACTGTATATTTCATGGGGAGCCCAAAATCTACAAATGGGGTATCTCTTTTAACAAAAAAAAAAAAGATCACCAAGGCAGGGTTGAGGAAGGAGAGTGACCCATTCTAAAGCAAAAAAAGAAACAATGTCTGTATGTATCTGCATATTTACTACACGGGACAATTCCTCTCCTAACTATCTAAATGTCCATCTGAAGACTATAAGTACCACAATACAGCACTCCCAGCTTGTGTACTTTTGCACTCTTTGTGATCCCCTGATCTTATCAATCTGCTAACCTCTTGACAGTCTCTAGATGTCTAGTCAGGAGAACCAGCCAGGGACAACTTCTTGGGCCATCCCCAACAGCACTTCAAACTACCAACTGCTTAGATAATCCTCCACTAACTCCTCTCCCTGCACCCCAGTACATACTTAAAGGTGTAGGCCACACCCCAGTAGCTTAATAACCATGAGGCATGACAATGGGCCAGGATTCTGTAGTAGAGACTTCCCATGCTGTCACCTGTCAGACTAGGAAACCTCTGTTAAGTTTAACATCTCCTGTTGCCCTTTTCCTACTTTCCCTTGGATGAATTACTTCTACAGTGCTCTCGATAAACATATGTTTTACAACCCTCTTTCTGTACTACATTTATTTTCCATTCCTCTGTGACCTGTAGTGCTTGACCTTACTTGGCATCTAGACAAAAATATGCCATCTACCTATCTATAATTAGTCTTTTGCAGTTCGTATACAATGTTGGAGGCTGTCATGAAATTTATGCTGTACTCTATTTATTAAAATTTCATAACTCATTGTGGTTCTGTACATTAAAATAGTTGCAATGTTTACTTAAATACTGTATATAAAAGTGGAAGGAGGCTTTTAGCTACCATCTGGATACATTTGTTTTATTATATGTGGCTGGTTTCATGACAGATACATAAACAACACTTAATCCTAGGTGAGCAAAATATTATCTGAGAGGGGCAGCAGACCTCTCTCCAACATTCATCTTACTGAGGTCAGCAAAAGCCTTTGCTGTGAGTTTGAAACAGGAGATCCGGAAATCAAATAGCCTGAAAGCTTAGTTAGTGTCGGCACAATGATCCCTCCCACTTGCACTTTTTACGTGTGCAACTAGTAGTCATTCACCAGCCTCAGCTTATTAGCTGTAATCTATTTTCAACTGGCAGCCTAAATGTACTGACAGTGGCAGGGGTTTGTTCAATAACTAATGTGATTCTAGGGCAGCTGCTTGACGGAACAGATGACAAGCAAGCTTTTTCTTCTGTTTTTATTCCTGGAGCCTTAGTAGCTATGCTACAGAAGAGGAGGAGTGATAATGTTAGCTGCTTTCCTGGCGGAGTTTGCTTGTTTTCCTAAGGATCATTATCTTTAGATGGGTTTTCAGGCAGCTACATGAAACAGCCGGAGCTGTAAACTGGGATTTACAAATTATTTCTCACCTCTATTTTTTAATTTGATTTTTAGATAAAATTATTTTTTTTTCTGAAACATAACTAAGCAGCAGTGGCAGACTTTTTTTTTCAATAAAGTCTCAGAAATCCATGGCTCAGCAAGGAACAAGCCCAGACACTCTCTCTGTGCCTGCAGTGGAAAAGCAATCGCACGAACATGCAGGACTGAATGAAGACTTAGTTAAGATTCTAAGGGAGAACCTGCTGCAACATGAAAAGCCACGGGCAACCCGAAAGTCTCCTTCCATCTCACCTAGGCTATCCCCGACTATTTCTCCAAGAAACTCCCCTAGGCTTCTACGTAGGATGCTACTCAACAACAACATCCAGAAGCAAAGGCGTTTCACAGTGGCACACACATGGTAAGAGACAGCAAGCTGAGGGATCGGTGCATAACATTCATGTTGCAATAACACAAAGTTACACAATTGCATTGAAAGGTGTTTATTTTCTGGTTTAAATGTGTCATGCTTCTGCTTGTTCTGCTAAATGCATATACTTGTAAAGCAGGAGGTATACCCTTTTACATTTGTTACAAAAAATATTTTATGTCTTCCTAAGAATAAAGGACTTAAGTAGCCGCTGTAATCTCACTGACATTTAACACTGTTTAAATTATAATGCCTGTGTGTACACTACACACAGCATGTTGGAATATACGTTTATTCTGTTAATTTGCTCATAAGCTACTGTTAGTTTGGCAAACAAGAGATAACTACAAAATAATTCTGTGATATTTCATTTTCATATTGCAGTAAAGCAGAGCACGAGTGTCAGCTTGCGCCACATTATAGTTACAGTAAACAGTATTTGAGAAACATGATTATGAGTTTAATATATAAGAATTCAAAAGTGAAGAATTAAAAGAATTGCTGGGGTTGTAAAACATATTTAGTACAAATGCAAACAGGCATATATAAGATCATTATATTCTTAATATTTTAAATTGTTTTGCTATTTTAGCGTATAATATAATGCAGCAAGGGCTATAAGAAATTATATGTTCTTTCATTACAAACTCACATAAGTTGATCTGTGTGCCGCAGATCAAAGAATTTTGAATTGACTTTGTTATCATACTTGAAATAAATAAGTGAGAATTTAAATAATAAATAACTAAATGAGGTTTATAATGAGGTCTTGTACAATTAACATCAAGTGCTCTCAGTGCCCACACTGATGTTAGCTTTCACAGTAAATCACTTACAATTCACCCTTTTTGTTTGCTTTTCTTGCCTTTAATTGCAATTTTTCAGATGCCACACCTTCAGTGATATATGCCATTCACCTACTTTGATAATCCAAGCTTTTAGAGCTTTAGAGAAATTTATACATTTGCAGATGAGTTCTTCTAAGACTGAAATTCACTGTTGATATAAAATGTTCAAATGTAATAGTGAAAGCAGTTATTTGAACAATTCCAGAATGTTTTAATTGTTTAAAAGATTTTCAGGGATGCACGCTGGTGCAATGGTTGATGCAGCTGCTTCACAACATTAGAGTTTTTTGCTTAAACGTTGCCTTAGTCACTGTCTTTCAGCAATGTGAACATTTTCCTTGTGTTCATGGGAGATTTTCTGGGTGTTTAGGTTAGGTTAGGTCATTACTGTCAATTGTCGAATATGCTGCCCTAATAACTAGTTTAAGAAGGGTTTGAGATGGATGCATTGCAAGTGAGTGTGAGTTTGTTGTTTGTTGAATTAGTAAAAACCCATCCTTGGTTGCTTATGACTTGTGCTTAGGTCTGCTGGGAAAGGTTGTGGCTCCTATAACTCTCTACTGAAATATGTTATTTTGGAAAAATGAACAAATTAGAAAATTCTCAGCAATACTTTGCATTGTCTCTCATTACAGCATACATATGCTATAGTTGCACAGTAATTACCTTCATAACATTGCGTAATTATGCCTTGCCTTCATGTATTTACTACATAATGTGAATCACATAAGGTGAATATATATTTCTCATCCTTATTTTGTAACAGACTGTGTTACAAAATAAATACATTCGAATTGGGCAGAGTTACTCTGTAGTTAAGATGGTAATTCCAGAGCAATTACAGTATAAGTCTACTACAATAAGAGACACATGTCTAATTATTAATTATGAAATTCACTTTTCACTGGTTAGTTTTATGTGATAAGTAGGAAGGCGCAGAAGGAGTTTTACTGAAGTGGGCTGTATATTTAAATCCGACAACTCTCCTTTTGTCTGTTATGCATGGGTGCTTGTTCTTGTGAGCGTTACCTGGCATCTTAGCTAAAGACAGTTTCCACATTGCTGAAGGAATAGAGTTGCCTGTAAATGAATGAATTGACATGAAAATAGATTAAATATTTGCATGATTCTGTGCCCAACGTCTTGATTTTTAAAATTCGATTCACACAAAAAATGTGTATTTTCTATAGGTTCTTACAATACCACACTGAAATATTATATACAAGAAATGTTATACATGAAAGGAGATCATTCATCAAGCTTATTGGAGCAATTATCACTCCCCCCTCTGCATGCATTCCCTGTCACACTTCTCACAATCAATCCTGACCTTTTGCATTATCTCCCTTGGATACCCCAAGTAGAATGTGACCCCAGGCCAGATTGGAATGGGAACAAGCCATATATGGTGTATATGAAATGGATTAAAGCTGACTTGTTGGATTACAATATCACAGAAAGAAAACTTATATCACATATCTCGAGAGTCCTTGTTGCTGTCTTGGAATGTTTCATCTGGATAGGTTTAGAACTTTGTTTTTTACTCTTCTGTTTTCAATGTACTTACAAAGTAATAATTCCCTGGGTACATACAGGCATGTTCTTACTGGGTACTTATTGCGCATACTGTTATTGCTTACACTCACTAAATACTGCATAAGTTAACAATGAATAGATAATATTATCTATAAAATAAAAGAGTTATTAGAATTAAAGGAGTGTAAAATGAAATATTACCATACACCCTGACTTCTAATGTTGATTTCAGTTTGATCTATTCATCATTTGAATCAGCATTTTCTATTTCAGGGTTATGGAAAGACCAAACCGATCCTGGCAAAAAATCAGCTATGGATGGAATGCCATTTCTTGCCAGGACAAGTCTTCATGCAAGCTCATACTCCACAGCACAAGGGAAATTCATTTATTATGCACATCTATGGGATGTTGGTGACACAGTGGGCAGCATTGCTGCCTCACAAATCCTGTGTCCCAGGCTCAAATCCAATACACAGTTAATGTCTCGGTGGAGTTACATGCTTCTCCCTTCTCCCATTTTCAAAGGTTAGGTTAATTGGGAATTATAATAATAATACATTTTGTTCCAAAGTGGTGTGAGTTTGATCGTGGGTGTGTGCACTGCAATGAGCAAACACCATATCTAGGACTGTTTGTTGCTTTACTCGCAGTGCTGTGGAGATAGGCTTCAGCCCCCTGTGATTCTGAGCTGGATTAAGCAGGTCTGAGATTTGGGGATTTGGAAGGAATCTGAAGTACCCAAAGAAAACTGACACACACAAAGAATATGAAAGTGAAAGAAGAGTAAACGGACTGATAATTCAATGCAGATCACTCAAGATGTAAAGCAGAAGCAGTGATCATTGTGCCACCACTTCCTAAAGTACCTTCCTCTATTTATCTTTATCATTATGCTCTGTGTACTCCCATCTCCACTGATTTATCTTTTTGTTTTTATGCACTGTTATACACTGTTATGCACATTTATAGAGTGCGTACAGGCAACACACTGTATTTATAGCAGCCATAACAATTAAGAACTGAGTTCTTAACTGCAGGGTAGAGGTCCATCAGCATTCCTCTGTTAAGAGAATGTAAATGTAAAATTGCAGCCATAATAAGAGAGAGCTAAAGGTGGAGGGTCATTCACTCTGCTTTATCAGTGTTATGACTCAGAATGGTGATGTAACACACTAACTGGCAGACCTTTTTTAAAACATTGATAGATTTACAGATGAGCTGCTTTTGCCAGTTGTGAAAAATATAAATTGGTGGCTTTATTAGTGCGAAGAAGAACACATGACTTTTCAGAGAGAGCCCAGTAATGTGTTCAATGTGCTGTAAAAGAAAATTTCAGAGAGCAGCTTCTATCATCATAAGCCAGTTGTGTCACGTAGCTCCAAACAGGAATTTATTTTACCAATTACCTAGTAGTTGGTTTCATTATTTTTATCATTTTGTTATTTGAATTGTCTTAGATGTTTAAAGTAAGGGCTTCATTAAGAGTCCTTTATTCTGAAAGGGCTGATTTCATGGTTGGGACAGTAAATAAATTAAGGATATGCTCATGTAGTCCTTGCAATCATTGTCCCTCATCTGTGCCCACTTCTGATCTTATCTAACTGATTATTTTCATTAAGAAAGCCAAACAAAATGTTAAATGAGAACTGGCCAGTAAGAAATAGGTGTAATAATGTGAGAGTAATGTTCAGAGGTGAGATGGCTTCTGGATTATGAACTCACAAACCTTCACTTGATGTCTTTCTGAGATACTGTACCTATGTAACTGCCATCCTAGGAGACAGAATTTTGGTGTTTGGTAAAAGTTAATGGACAACTATCATTTTTTTCTTCATTTTCGAATGTTCTTTTTTTGAACGTGCAGTGGACTTAAATTTCTTTAGATAAACTATAGTAGTCTGTCAGCATTTTAATGTGGACTTAAAGGTCTTCTAAATATTAATGAGTTGGATTTTGTACTGAGCAGAGAGTCTCATTAATTTGTATTAAAATAAATTCAGTTTTTCCCTTTGCGTTGTGTTGTCCTGCTGAGTGAGTGAGTATTGACATTTGTGTTCATTTAAATAGATACGTCATATAGATCATAATGGCTTACATTTACTTTAAAGCTTTTTATTGGAAATTGTACTAATCAACATTCAGTAATATAGAGAGTGCACGCTATATCATGCTAATTTGAACGAAAAAGGTATCATAAATAGCGAAATGGCATACAGTACAGTGGGGCTTCTTCTTCAATAAGAAATCATGGGAAAGAGTCAGTTTTCCCCTTAATACAAAATTTTTAGAATAAATTCAAAGATAATACAGTAACCTACAGTTAATAAATGACAGTTGATGAAGCATTTTTGTCTTACCTTGATAAAGCAAAGAGTCTTGCTTGTTGTTGCTGGATGATTTAAGGGGACTTACATCAAGAATTTTATCATCTTCTTCTGAAAAATCTTCAAACACTTCTTGTGAAGCTTCATAAATAGCTAAGTGGGGCTGCAGCGACCTAGCCTGGGAAGATGCATGGAAACCTTAATTGTACTGTATAGAACTGTACAATCTCATTCAGATTTTTTTCTTTTTCCTTTAACATTCAATCCTCACATACAGCTCGTTTAAAAATTTTGTATTCATCAAGAATGTGTTCTTAAATGTGCTCAGCATTTTCAGCCTCTTTTGTGATCCATGTCATTTTGAAAGGGAAAAAAGTTTCATAACCAGAAATTGTCACCAGACATCAGCATCATACCTGTATGGGTGAATCAGATATACATTTACAAGGTATACCATGCCAGCCTTTTATGGGTCGGAAGTAACACCATCAACCTCTCTCACCCCAAATTTAAAAATGATGTTGCTAGAGGTTGATTGATTGGTTGTACTTAAAGTCCAAATCAGACTAAAAGTTTGAAAAGCATAGTTCAACTGCAGACTGGAGAAAATGAAAACCACATCAAATTATCTCCATTTGTTCTAAATAAAGGAAAAAAGGTATTTACCTATAAAAATGTATTTTTTACATACAGTAAATACTTACTTGGCAGTGTGGTGTAGTGGTTAAGGCTTTGGACTTCAGACCGTGAGGTTGTGGGTCCAAATCCTGCTACTGACACTTTGCAACCACTTCACCTGCCTGTGCTCCAGTAGGAAAAACAAAAAGATATGTAATGAAATTGTATCTCAAATGTTGTAAATAGATAAAGGAGTCAGCCAAATAAGTAAATATATAAATTAATTTAAGCTGTTTATATTAGTGTGTGTGCAAATACAGCATACGCCCATACGAAGCATATTCAATGATGTGCGACTAAACTCTTTAAAAGTTGCACTGTTCTAGAAACACATTAACTCGGTGTAGGTTGTGGAATTTTTTTGGCTTGAAGGCAGCATGGTCATGAATGGCTTGAGTTTCTGCCTTTTAACTCCAGATGTCTAGGTTTATACCCAAGCACAGTCCATGCTTTTTGTGGATTAGCAGATTCTCAACATGCTTGTGGGATTTTCCATTTCCTCCCACATCCAAAAAATATGAAGATTAGACTGATGGTACACATATAAGTAAGTTTGGGTGTGTTAACTAAGTACATCCTTTAATAGCCTGATGTCTTGGTTCAGGGTTAATGACTGCCTTGTGCCTATTGCATTTACTGTGCCCAGAACCTTGCACTGGTTTGTCTTGTATAGGAAAAAAATAAAAGGAATCTTTATTAAATTTTGCAGCAGTTTTCACCAGATCAAAAATTCATTAACATCCTTTATCTTTTATTAGTTTCATATATTGAGAATGAATCCATCAAAAGGATTTTAAAAAAGTGTGCATTTTGCATATAGTCTGGCAACTATGAACTGTGTGTGTGTGTGCTTGGACAGTAATCCTGGCCAATGTTTCATTTCTACATTGCACTCAGTGCTACCGAGATAGTCTCTTTGACCTTGTAATGGACTATGCTGCTTACTGAATTGATCAAAAGCGTAACACTGTCTTTATATTGGACTGATATTGGTTCCAAAGCAATGTTTGAGATCACCATTCATTACTGGCAGATTAAGATCACATAGTGTGTGAGAAGTTGGAAATGAATCAGCAAGCATTTGGATTAAACCCTGCTGTCTTAATCACTACTCCACACTGCCTGCTAAATCTTCCGCTTGCTAGGTGGCATTTTCTCGCAGAAGTTTATATTCATTAGAAAAAGAAATATGTGTCTGTTATTCCTAACCTACTTATTCTAATTCAGTAAAATAAAAAACCACAAGAGATTTTGCACACAGGTGTAGACCATTCAGTTCAGTCAGTTTGTTTATGTTTAAAAAAGCTAACATGGTTTATTAGCTATAATAAGATGAAATATCCATTTCCCAACATTATTGGTGTTTTCCTCCTGAGCTGTATGATCTGTAAGCCCTATAGTCAACTGGTATATTGTAACCACTATGTTTTAGAAAGTCTTTGTTTTTCCTAGGATTATGAAAAAAAATACTCGAACTACACACCCCCAATTTAACAACTAATTGTGGTGTTCTGTTCAAAGTGCGTTTCCCTAGTAACAAAACGTCATGGGGCAGTGAACCCTGGCATATTTGTACCAAGCAATAAAAGTAGCTGCATTTTCAAAGGTTGTAGAATGAAATCCTGCTAACGTATATGTGCTCATGTAACACGTGTTCTATTAGGTGATTAAAAAAATAAATCCATAGACTTGATTCAACTTAAAATTCATACACATGACTCATGTTCGATTCATGTTATAACTGCATATATTCTTTAAAAATATGACAGCCATAGATACTGAACTAGAGCAGTTGCTGTAGAAAATTAAAAAAATCCCTCGACAACTTTTCTCCTTAAACCATGATTGACTGATGTCAAATGTTGCATTTCTTTGCTGTGAAGTACAGGTTTTATAAAATGTTTCATAGATTGAATCCATAAATAAACTAAGGCCCAATATTCTGTTTCATTAGATGTAATCTGTGTGTTGCATAAGATTTCTATTTCTGGGCAATTGAGCACAGCACAACATTGAAGTCTGGCAAAGTCCTTCAGAAATGTGCAATCAGTTGTTGTTGAACAACCATGTAGACTAACTGCAATGACTGAAGAGTGGTGTTGATTCTGGCAGTACTATTATAATCAAGTTACTGACTTTAGTATATAAAGACCATTGACAAACTGGAACAAAATACTCATTTAATGTTTTCTCTTTTACCTGTAACCTGTAACAGCAAGTTGATAATGTATAGGTGGATGAGGCATTTTCATATTGAGCCCATTCCCATACTTATAGATAGATAGATAGATAGATAGATAGATAGATAGATAGATAGATAGATAGATAGATAGATAGATAGATAGATAGATAGATAGATAGATAGATAGATAGATAGATAGATAGATAGATAGATAGATAGATAGATAGATAGATACTTTATTAATCCCAAGGGGATAGCCAAGCAATACGGTACAATCGTATTTGCTCAGACCCAACAGACCGGGATCAACAACTGCGGGAGCTCAGACAAGATTTCATCAGACAAGGTTACACCCCCAAAACAACTGACACTCAAATAAGAAGAGCTACTGCCATACCCAGAGACAACCTTCTGGAATATAAAAACAAAGACAACAAGGATCGCATCCCCCTTGCTGTCTCCTACAACCCACATCTTGAAACACTTAAAAAAATTATAAAAGAACTTTAGCCAATACTAAACAATGACCAAACACTGAAAAATGTATTTCCTGAACCTCCCCTCCTGGCATACAGACAACCACCAAACCTTCAACAACTAATTGTCCAAAGCTCTCTAAGTGAACCAACAGAAAATGGCACATCTCCATGCCTTCAGAAAAGATGCAAAACATGTGCCCACATCTATGATACAGACCGTATAGTTATACCACACTGCTGACTTGAACATCACATAAAGGGATCACTTTCCTGCAGATCATCTAATGTAGTCTACCTAATTTTCTGAATGAAATGTCCTGACACTGCACTCTATGTGGGAGAAACTGGACAAACACTCCGCCAGAGAATGAATTTACACAGGTTCCACATTAAACATGGCAACACAGATGTTCCTGTGGCGGCCCACTTCAACAGCCATTGACACTGTGAGAAGGACTTTAAAGTCACAGTGCTTATGGGCAACTTCAAAACACAGCAAGAGAGAAAAGAATGGGAAGTTAAACTCATGCTAAAATTTAATACTTTACAACATGGATTGAACAGAGACAAGAGGTTTATGGCCAGATATGAGGATTGTTTACATCTCTCAGAATAACAGATAACCTGTCTACAGACCCACATTGTTTTGAAAAAACTCATTACAAACTTCAAAAGACTTTGTTGGACAGTTATCTTATCCAGAGATCTTGACAATACATTGTTATTTTCTCTCTTGTTAAATTATCCCTAGCCTGAATGAATCTATTAATTTTTTACATTTAAAATTTCTCATTTAAATATAATAAAATGTATTATTATTATTATTATTATTATTATTATTATTATTATTTAACAATGTTGTTTCTTGTCCTAGAGTGTGTATATAAACATAGGGAACTCCAGTTTCTGTATTACATCTTGCCTGAAGAAGGGGCCTGAGTTGCCTCGAAAGCTTGCATATTGTAATCTTTTTAGTTAGCCAATAAAAGGTGTCATTTTGCTTGGCTTTTCTCTTAATCCCAAGGGGAAATTCACACATATAAATTCATTTTTATATATCAAACATCAGGAGAGATTTTTAAAGGTTTCTAAAAAAAGTCCTAATTTTTTAAAACATGGAAGCTGACGCATGAAAAAAAAAATCTAACTATGGTCACGAAGTTATGTTACATTAAACATTATTATTAGTGTGTAGGTTTCAAGTAAGGGAAAAACAGAACTTCCATTTTACATAGAAATGATACACTAGCCAGTATCAGGCTGGAATGTGTTGCTTTTACATTCCTAAAAATTTACCTTACTGACAGGGCGCTGGGTTGGAATTCAATACCTGGACATTGTCCATGTGGAATTTGTATATTCTCTGTATTTTCCTCCAGGTAGTTCAGGTTTCTTCCCACATTCCATAAGATATGCAGACTAGATTAACTGGGAATTCCAAAAAGTTTTTTGGGTTAGTGTGAGGATGTTCACGTATTTGCCCTGGAAAGGACTCGTACATTGCCTATTGCTTCCAGAACAGCCTCTGGTCCTAGCCCCAGACCCTGAACTGGATTAGGTGGGATGGAAAATGTTATGTTTTTGCAATGCTGAGACCTGTGTTCCTATCATTTTTATTGGTATCATTTGCACCAGATTGTTTAAACAAATTATATACGAATTGAATTGTAATGATTAACAGTGTTTTATTGAGAATACACTCAAATACTGTAAGAAAATATGTTATTCTATAATATTCAATTGGGAAACTACCTTTATGTGGACAGTAAAATTGTGCAGTATTGTAGAAAAGCAATGGCATAAGACAAAGACGTTAACTGTGATGGAAGCAGGTGAGAAACAGTTGTGATAGTCCGCCGGTGGTGATTTGTCTTCATATTTGGTCATGTGGTTATATGTTCAGTTCTTGTTTATACTGTATATGTTAGAGGACAAACACAAGTGAGATCTTGTGTCCAAAGATGCAACTGCATAATTGACAAATATGTGTTTATAAAATGAACCACCATTCCTGGTGTGGGAAATTAACAAAAGAACCATAGCAATGCTCACACAAAAGCATGAGGGAGATTTTGATGGCTAGAAGGTGTTTTAGAGGGACACTTGTGTTCTTAATCAAACATCTGCTCTTTGAAATTATTTTTATTCAACTTAACTGAAGATATGGAACTGAAGAATTGGCTGGTTGACATTGCAGCTTATACAGATATCTTGACGGAATAAATTGTCACTTAAAGCAATGCACCACCATCTTTAAAGGAGGTATAAGACATCAGAATGAAGACTGATCATGTGGTAGCAACAGCGTGTAATAACCATAAATAAAATGCAAAGCAGCACCTGCAAAAAAAAAAGACAAAGACCAAGAAGGCACCATAATGAAGTCACTGTCGCAACGACAAGATATTTAACATTTTTAAAAACAAATTAAATGTACTGTAACTGTAATCACAACAGTAAAGAGCAGAGAATGCCTACAATACTCTACACAAAAATGATTGATGAGGTGAGACACATTAAAAATTTATTGACTTAGAGCATAATTCTTTGGCACTTTAATATACCTGGACTGCAGCTTTAATTCCAGTTTGTCAAAGATAAATGTACAAATACACATACTGTACTTCCTGCCTTTTTGCCAGTTACTGATGTAATCCACATGGCCTCATAATAATAGATAGCAGTACTGGACTCATTTTGAGAAAATTAGAGCATGAAGCAGTTAATCGTGTTAATAAAGCTGATTATATTTTTTAGAGTTTGGCTGAAACAAAGAACGAGAAGTATTTTGTGAACCATATTAAACTGAAAAATCTTTTGTCATTTAATTACATAATCATCCAGTAATTTAGGTTCTTTCCTAAATGCATACATAATATATTTGAATAGAAAAACAAAACACTTGCATATGTGAAATACTGTATGGTGACTGTGGATTTCGATTTACTGTGCAGTCTAAAATGTAGGGTTAATTAGTTTAATAATCCCACAGAGAGGAGGATGTCTCAGTTGTAATAGGCCCAGACATAACAACATAGAACACCGTATCAGGCTAGATACTTCCGTTAATCCCTAACCTGGGTGTTTTCTTTGCCCCAGGTCAGCTCATAGAATATTAGGGCTTAGAAGAAAGCTGACGCTGCAAAATTATTGTTGCCAGGCAACTAAAACAGATGGGCGGAGCCTGGACCAAAGAGCATGTGAAAGAAGGAACCAAAAAAAAAAGGCAATGTCATACTCTAACTGATGCCTCTTTTAGCACCCATTAAACAATATTATATACAGTACTCTGTGGATTCAAGTATATCATTAAAGAGTTAAGTTATTAAAAATATTAATAGAGTTAAGTCATTAATGATATGACTAAGGTGTGTCAGCAAACCGGAGGCAGGGGACTTAAAATTGTTTAAAATGATCACATAATATAAAAAATAAATTCTAGTGCAAGTAACATTTTAACTGGATTTTCATTTTTAAGAAAATAAAATTATATGTGGAAAATGGCAGCATGTAGCACTGCAATTTAGGTTGCCAATGCACTATACTTTACCTCCAGTTCCTTGCCAGGTTGCCTTTTGTGTGGAGTCTGAATCATCCATCCATCATCCAACCCGCTATATCCTAACTACAGGGTCATGGGGGTCTGCTGGAGCCAACACAGGGCGCAAGGCAGGAAACAAACCCCGGGCAGGGCACCAACCCACCGCAGGGCACACACACACACCCACACAACAAGCACACACTAGGGACAATTTAGGATCAGCGATGCATCAACCTGCATGTCTTTGGACTGTGGGAGGAAACCGGAGCACCCGCAGGAAACCCATGCAGATATGGGGAGAACATGCAAACTCCACGCAGGGAGGACCCAGGAAGCGAATCCAGGTCTCCTAACTGCAAGGCAGCAGCGCTACCCACTGTGCCACCATGTGATATATATATATATATCAAGCTGGTTGGCAAATCTCCTTTTTGAAAAATAGATGTGCCATTTTAATTAGTGACAAAAATAGCTAAACATTTAGTGAAAATAGCATGTGTAATGTGAAAATAATTACAGCAGTAATCCGAAGGTATGGCAAGCAGTACTGTCCTTTAACAGGTTTTATCATCTCAAATTCTTGAAGTATCTTCATATTAAATCACTTTCTGTTGTAGCAAAAGCCAGTTTAGTATTTTGGTGATTTTAATGGAAGAAGATTTTGTCAATGTGAAAGTACAATTGTGTTCATTTAATTAAAGTATCTATGAACATCCTGAAAGTCTGCTTTGGATGTGAATATCAATATTTTAAATAGACTAGGATGACAGTTAAAAGTCCAAAGATTCCATTCCTCTTTAACAGAGCTTATTTTGTATTGGGAAAACTGGCAAAAGTTTTTTGTTTTTTTTTTTCAGGGTGGACCCGTCATGCTATTTTCAGCTTTTCAGAGCTGTTAAAGGAAATCACATTATACTGTTAAACTGAACTGGCATAAAATAAAGGCTCATGAACAGTACTACAAAGGTTTTTCCAAGGAGCTACTAGACTAGTTCAGGACTGCAGAGTGTGAACTACTGAATGAGGAAGTAGCGGAGGAGTCCGGTGCTCCCCAAGGCCACACCTATTATTCTGAAGGACTTCCTGCCAGTCCCCTTTGATCTTTCACTTATTCAAGTGTTCCTGGAGAACTTATGTCCACAGGATCATTTGAATGTGCCGCTCTTACAGCTCAGGAGTGCCCTGTACTCACCCTGATTCAGTGTCTTTTTATTTACAGTTTATGACTGCTGTAGTGACTAACCCATCCATCCATCCATTTCCCAACCCACTGAATCCGAACACAGGGTCACGGGGGTCTGCTGGAGCCAATCCCAGCCAACACAGGGCAGGAACCAGTCCTGGGCAGGGTGCCAACCCACCGCAGGACACACACACCAAGCACACACTAGGGCCAATTTAGATTCGCCAATCCACCTAACCTGCATGTCTTTGGACTGTGGGAGGAAACCCACGCAGACACAGGGAGAACATGCAAACTCCACACAGGGAGGACCTGGGAAGCGAACCCAGGTCCCCAGGTCTCCCAACTGCGAGGCAGCAGCGCTACCCACTGCGCCACCGTGCCGCCGTAGTGACTAACCCTCTGTCACTTTTGCTCCTAACATAACCTTACCATATGATAAAAAATTCTATTTCAAAAAGGCCAGAATATTTAAAAAAAAAACACACATACAGTTTATTGTGACCACTGAGCCCCAAACACTTGACACAACTCCACCACTGTTTAGTGATAAAATAAAAGGAATTTAGTTCCCAGGGACATTTTCCTCCTCTACCTCCTTCTGCTCCTCCATATGAGTACTTCCATTTACCTCCCAACTCTGACTCCGCTGGATGAGGCAGAGTGGCTCCTTTTATGTTGGACCTCTGAGCAGGTCCAGTGCCGTGGCACTGCATACCAGAAGCATTTATGTGTCATACGGATGCTCCCCAAAATAGGCAAGGCCTCACAGCGCCACCCTGCAGTGCCCAAGGTCCCCAACAGGGTCGCCCTTTCATACTACAATACCCAGGCAACCCCACAGGCATCCATACTGGGCTCCAGCCAGGGGAACATTACTACCTCTTATGCTGGGGGATGAATTATTCTAAAGGTCCACTTGTCCTTTCTCCATCCATTATTTGATCATCCCGACAAGGACAGAAACTGAAGACCATCCTGGCCAGGTTGCGTCTCAATTATTGCTCTCCGTACATTTTGGGCTCCCGGTTGGGCAGGTGACCAACCCTAGTTAGGATGCCAGTCCATCCACTCCAGTACATAGCTGTTTTTAGAAGAAACCCTGATATGATACATAATATGTTTATACATAAATTACATGAAACAATACATCTGCTCAACAAAATAATTATATATATATATATATATCGTCTGATGTTGTCTTTAAAGTATGATGTTCTATGCCGGTATGCCAGTAATAAAATATTCATTGACTCAAATCAGATCATATTTATTTTAACCATTAAGGTCTTCACAGTGGTCAACACTGCTGTCTCATGGAACCTAAATCTGCATCCTGCTCCTAATTATTGTCTGTGTGAAGTTTACAAGACTACTTTCATCTGTATGGCACATGTATGTTAGGATGGTCCAGTATTAGCACGTATGTAAGGATGCTCTGTAGTGGACTGGTGCCCAGTTCAGGGTTGATACCTAGCTTATTCCTGATTCATCTATGTTCAACAGAAATTACTAAAAGCATAATGACACCAGTGAAGAAACTGAATTTTTACTCAGCAGCAGTGGCGGCTTGCGTATAGGCACTGTGAAACTGCAGCACCCCCTATTTCCACTTGATATTATCGATAACATTTAATATAATGAGTCCTTTTTTCTTTAATTCTTTCTTTATACTTGTACAATATATAATCCTTAAGCTTAATGTCAGTAGCCATCCCCCAGTTTATGAAAAAGATACAAAAATCTTTGTATGGAACTGTGCGCTTCACAGTTCCAGCGGCGTGGAGTTTGGCTGTTGTGCGCATGCGCACATAGGAAGCTGCACGCGAGGCTACGAGGGAGAGAGAGCACTGTCACTCCCGCAGTGCCGACCCTGGCGTGCTGGTGGAAGGTAGTGTTTTTTTTTTTTTACTCCACTTGTGTTGTGCTTAAAAACCGTGTACCATATTCTTGAATGTGATAATGTGTAGAATTAGATTATTATCCTGCTTCCAGCTATTCTATCTGATTCTTTTTTTTTTGGTTTCTTAATACATTTTCTTTTTATACATGTTTGTTTCCTTTTACACAATTTTAAAACAAAAGGCTAAAAATTTTCTGGAGCAGTGCCCCCACTAATTTTAGCTATGAGCCGCCACTGCAGATTACAATATAAAATGACTAATCTTGATTTCTTCATCAACACACAATGCAAGATGCTTCCAGTTATCCAAAATTAGCAGGTGTTGTGTGGGACATGTCCAAAGCTCTTACTGGCACAGACAGCAGTATTTTCTTAATGGTCACACCATTACATTATTTGTCCCATTATTAAATTTCACACATTAACAGCTTCCAGTTTTATAGAATTCTGTTGTCTTTCTGTGCTGAATTTGTTTTCCTTAGCTTCATCCTGTTTGTTCTGTAGTCTTTCTAAGTTTTGTATTAATAATAAAAATATATCTTATTTATCCTCTTGTGGAATTTAAAGACCTTTATCAGGTCTTTCCACATCCTCTTTCTTTCCTGGCTGTAGATGGAAAATGCAGATTCCACTGCACTGAGTGCCCTAGTTTATTTTTTTTCATTTTTTTATATCCTTATGTAACTGACTTATTCATTTTTCATTGTTTGCCCATTGACATGTGCCGCTCATCTGAACGAGGCATGATTAGAATAAATTGCAGGCAACTGAAGCAGACATTATCAGTCATACGACAGTGGTATAATCAGCTTGATCAACTATTACATGATTCAAGATGCTGTTTCAGAAACCAGAAAAAAAGCTTACCATTTTTGTATTTGATTAAACATTCTAGGTTTCAGGTAATTCTGTAAGCCTTTCAAGAGAAAGTCAGATTTCTATTATTGTAGGGATGCCCATAGATCACAAAGGAGTATTAATGCCTGAGATTGCTGTATAGCTAATGCTTATCTGTATGTGAGAGAAACAGGAAAGTTCTCTCAGCTAAAGCAGAAGCTAATGCTTATCACTCAAAGATAGGGGAGTGGTGTCACAAATCCCAGTTTAGAGCTTGCCACGTTCTGCCATGAACTGTCTTTATGGGGTTTCTTCCAGGTACTCATGTATTCTATCATCTCAAAAATATGCAGGTTAGATTAATTGGCAAATGTAAATTATCCTTATGGGGTTAAGTGTGTGTGCATGAGTGTGACTGTTGTACTGTTACCCTTTCCAGGATGAGTTTTGTGCAGGGCTAAGTGGATTCAGAAAATGACTGGTTTGTTGTTTGTGTTAAATGCTCAAAAAAATGAAAGAAACACTTTTTAATCAGAGTATAGTATCAAGTCAATGAAACGTCTGGGATATTTATCTGGTCAGTTAAGTAGCAGAGGGGGTTGTTAATCAGTTTCAGCTGCTTTGGTGTTAATGAAATTAACAACAAGTGCACTAGAAGGGCAACAATGAGACGACCCCCAAAACAGGAATGGTTTAACAGGTGGAGGCCACTGACATTTTTTCTGTTTTTTCATTAGTTTTGCATTTGGCTATGTGTCAGTGTGACTAATGGTAGCATGAGGTTGCACAGGTAGTACAACTTCTCCAGGATGGCACATCAATACGTGCCATTTCCAGAAGGTTAGCTGTGTCTCCCAGCACAGTCTCAAGGGCATGGAGGAGATTCAAGGAGACAGGCAGTTACTCTAGGAGAGCTGGACAGGGCTGTAGAAGGTCTTTAAGCCATCAGTAGGACTGGTATCTTCTCATTTGGCCAAGGAGGAACAGAATGAGCACTGCCAGAGCCCTACAAAATGACCCCCAGAAGGCCACTGGTGTGACTGTCTCTGACCAGACAATCAGAAACAGACTTCAGAAGGGTGACCTGAGGGCCCTGTGCTAAATGGCACTGTGGAGCTCGATTGACATTTGCCATAGAACACAAGAATTGGCAGGTCCACCACTGGTGCCCTGTGCTTTTCACAGATGAGAGCAGGTTCACCCTGAGCACATGTGACAGACGTGAAAGGGTCTGGAGAAGCCGTGGAGAAAGTTATGCGGCCTGTAACATCGATCAGCATGACTGGTTTGGTGGTGGGTCAGTGAGGGTCAGGGGAGGCATATCCATGGAGGAATGCACAGACCTCTACAGGCTAGACAATGGCACCTTGACTGCCATTAGGTATTGGGATGAAATACTTGGACCCACTGTGAAACCCTATGTGGGTCCTGGGTTCCTCCTGGTGCACGACAATGCCCGGCTTCATGTGACGAGAGTATGCAAGCAGTTTCTGGAGAATGAAGGAATTGATACCATTGAAATGCCCCCACACTCGCCTAACCTAAATCCAATGGAACACCTCTGGGACATTATGTTTTGGTTCATCCGACACCACCAGGTTGCACCTCAGACTGTCCAGGAGATCAGTGGTGGCCTGGTCCAAATCTGGGAGGATATTCCCCAGGACACCATCCATTGTCTCATTAGGAGCATGCCCTGATGTTGTCAGGCATGCATACAAACACGTTGGGGCCATACAAACTACTGAGTACAATTTTGAGTTGCTGCAATGAAATTTCAGCTTAATGGAGTAGCCTGCAGCATCATTTTTTCACTTTGATTTTTGGGGTGTCTTTGAATTCAGCCCTCTGTAGGTTGATAATTTTCATTTCTATCAAACGATGTGGCATCCTTTCATTCCTAACACATTACCCAGTCCATATCAGTATAGATATCCAGCAGGATATTTTCTCCCATTGAGATCTTATGTGTTTTCAAAGTGTTCCTTTAATTTTTTTGAGCAGTTTATTTTGTACAAAGCCATAGCAGGTTTTGTCTGTTCTATGTTTGCAACATTTATTTTTGTTATTCACATTCTGCACATTTTATTGTATTGTAGATTTTAATTTTAAATGGGTAAATTTGCCATTTATGCCCATGAATCCATACTGATTAACCCTTGATAGCAGAATGAATACATGTTTTCAACAACAACAACATTTGTTTATATAGCACATTTTCATACAAATAGCTTTGCTCAAGGTGCTTTACAAGACAACAAAAAGAAAGAAAAACAAATGAAAAATAAATAAGATTAAGCATTAATATTAAAGAATAAGTTAAAAGAAAAAGATTAGGTCAGATGGCCGCGAGGACAGAAAAAAGAACACAAAAAAAACCCCTCCATTTTGGCTGGAGAAAAATACAAAATCTGCAGGGGTTCCAAGGCCTACATCACCACCCAGCCCCCACTAGGCACATTCTACCTTACATAAATGTTCTTAAATCAGTCATCTTGGTTTTCAGGTTTCACATGATAGACTGCTGCCTTCAATCCATTAATGCAGTGGGCTGCATGGTGCCCTGATCAGGTAATGGTGGAGCAGATAGCCACCGCAGAAGAACTAGAAAAGACAGCAGAGAATAGTAGAGATTAGTACAGATTGCAGATCCAGGAAGAGTATAATAGTTCTGTACCCATATAGTTTGTCAGAAATACAACTAAAATGTAGCTACAAAAAAAATATATTAAAAAAATGTATTTTGAACAGTTTTTTAAAACAGTACTAACCAGGTGAATTTCTAAAGGTAAAGTATTCCAGATTTTTGCTCTATAACAGCAAAAGTCTGCTTTACCACTACTTTTAATTATATGCACACCTCCATTCGAAGATCTTAGGTTATGACTTGGAGAGTATGGTGACAAGCATTCCAGAATATAGGACGGAACAAGATTACTTAAGTTAATTGGAAGTTAATCGTGAGGCACCTGGAGCACGTCCGGGTGAACATAAAAGGGGCCGCCTCCCTCCATTCGATGGCTGGAGTTGGGTGGAAGAGGACAGAGCTCGGTGGAGAGGAGTGGAGGCGGTCAGGAAGTGAGGCATAGAGGAAAGAGGCCTGGACTAAGGGTGATTGGTGCTGAGGCACCGGGTTGTGCGTGCTACACTTTATGTAAATAATGTATAATAAACCGTGTGTGGTGTTTGAACCTTCTGTGTCCGCCTATCTGTGTCCGGGCTATCTTCCACAATACGTATATATATTGTGGCTCATGCCCGGCCGGGATGCCCAGGAGGACCGGAGGAGGGCTTGTGCCTCCTCCAGACCATGAGTGGGTGACCACCCTGGTTGCTTTGGGGGCCACGGGTACAGGGCTTAGAAGCTCAACCCTGTAGGGGCCTGTGGTCACCGCCAGGGGGCATCCCCGTGCCTGATGGACCCTGGACCCCAGCACTTCCGCCACACCAGGAAGTGCTGGGGGGAAGAAGAGAGGGAACACCCGGTGTGCTTCCGGGGAGACAGCCGGCACTTCTGCCACACTGGGGCGTGTCGGGTGGAAGATTGCCGGTGCACACCTGGAGCACATCCGGGTATGGATAAAAGGGGCCGCCTCCCTTCATTCAAGGCTGGAGTCGGGTGGAAGAGGACAAGGTCTGGAAGGAGAGAGAAGGAGGCGGTCTGAAGGAAAGGCGTTGTGGTAGTGGCCTGGACTTTGGGGGAGTCTGTGGGTTGTGTGGCACAATAACTTTGTAAATAGTGTAAATAAACGTGTGTTGGGCGACAAAAGGATGTCTGTCTGTCTGTGTCCGGGCTGTTCGCCATAATATATATATTTTTGAACATGAGTCAGCTAGTGGGGGCTCAAATCCTTGCCCCTACAACCACACCCAACTACATGTCAGTGCCTGCGGTTCAGAAGAATATTGTCATCTATTTAATTTGTTTTCATAATGTTTGCAACTAGGGAGTTAATTATGGAAAAAACCTTTCTCAGACATTAATATGATTCAAATTATATTTAATTATATGTGAGTACTCTTAATTACACAGTCTGCTATCTATCTATCTATCTATCTATCTATCTATCTATCTATCTATCTATCTATCTATCTATCTATCTATCTATCTATCTATCTATCTATCTATCTATCTATCTATCTATCTATCCTCAACATATGTTCAGTACAGCTTTCTTAAACATAGAAAAAAACAATCATTTTGTGCACAAAAGAGTAGAGTTTTTCAGAAGACAACATATACAATAAGAATACAAGCAAAGCATTTATTCTGATTAAACACTCAGTGACTTCAAGCTCTTTCTTCAAATCTTTAAGCAATGTGCTCTTGTTCACCATCTTAATCTTCTGAGAAGTTGTTTCAGACTTTTTGCAAGGTTCTTAACAATTTACTTCTCTATTGTCTATATCCAGCTGAATGTGCAAATGCCACACTATAGATTATGATGTGAGCTTTGATTTTCTATGTTCAGCATAGCCTTTTAAGCTGATTTTAATGTTTCAGTGAGTCAGCGCATATTTGTAAAAACAAAGAAAAGAGTAAAGCATATACTGTATTTTATTTTGTATGTGCTGATTGCTGTTAAAATTTCAGAAATTTTCTTAAGAAACTACAAGAACACTGGGTGGTGTACTGTTTGTAGAGCTACCACAATACAAGTGAAGCTCAAGCCTCGACAATATTGATCTCACAAATGGCATTCATGCAATACAAGTTGCACAAGTGCTAATGAGAAAAAAACTATCTCTGTTACCTAAAACACACATGGAAATGATGATAAAAGTAAGAACATAGATTAAAAATTACATAGATCTAAAAATAAATCATAGCTGCTCTAGTAGGACTGACTATCTATCTCATCCCTGACAGGAAAATAAGTCCTGCCGTGTTTTTTAATTTTTATTTTTAATTGTTAAGCTTATTTCCAGTCAAGGCTATGCAGTGCAATCCAATGATATACTACAAAAAGTCTATGATTTTTTGCTCTTTAAAAGGTTTTCATTATAGTTAAAAAAAAAAGTAAGCTGGTCTTATATTATTCAGGCCTCGTGGTCAAGACATTAGCTTAATCAAAATGCGGCCCAGGAGCCATCTGCTTAAGTCACCCTCCAAGTTTGTCAGCTGGCAAGGGTTTGTGACCATTACTCCATTCTGTCTTAACAAATACCAGCAATTGTTCACTCATACTGGCTGCATTTTAACCTTTTGGTTAAGCTGGGAATTCTTATACATTATCACAAAGGCAATTCCAGCTGAGCTTTTGCCCGTAGCTTACCTCCCAACCTCAAGCTGAAATGATCACTGGCAGGTTGATTTGGCAGCTCTAGGTATCCCTTCCTCCTTATGTCCCAATTCAGAATTAAATAGGTACACTCCCAAACCTGTTGGTTATGTTTGTTTTAGTTCACGAGTGCACTTGTATAACAACTAGCAGGGTTACCTAACTTTATCTAGGAAAATTCATAAGTCAATGGGCATGAATTACATAGATGTGGGTTAATCAGATGTATTAGAAATACTATGTTAAGTAAGTACTTTATGTATACAATATTTGGGTTTTTTCTTATCAGGGGCCAATATTATTAATTAACTGGAGCTCCTTAGTCTTGAACATGCTACATACAATTGGCCATGAGAAAAACATTCCTTCCATAGATCAATTCCTGCTTTTCCTTATGAATGTATTTGGCTAGTGTGGATGATAAATGTAAAACACAATTTTACAGAAAACTGTATTTTTTAAAATTCAAACAGATAATACGTTGAACAGTAGTAATTTTGATTATTCACGTCCATCTGCTTTACGCCCTATGCTTGCTGAGGTAGGTTCCAACTTCTTTGCAACCCTACTCAGAATAAAGCAGGTTTAGAAAATTGATGGATGGATGGATGATGAGGATGGTGGTGATGATGATGTATTATTATTATTACTATTTTTATACCAGTAACGGCACACTGCACAATAACGTGTAGTGAATACACTCGACTTGAGCATTCATAGTTTTCATACTTTCTCTGTATGTTTAGCATTCGTTTGCTCAGAGGTTGATGCGCTTGGTGCTTTCTTAGCAGCTCTTCTTTTCTCCACCCTAACGGCCTGCTTCTTCTCTTCTTTCGTTGGCATCTTTTCACATTAAAACTGATTAAGTCAGTGTTTGTGTTGCAATTGCTTAGTACGTTTTCCTTAATTTTTCACTTAAGATGGCACTTAAGTCTTCAATCTACCTCAAGAATGATTTAAGATATGACGAGGTTGGGGAAGTGATGGTGAAGTTGGTAGGGATGAGAATGCCGAAAGTTGATTCTATAATAAAATAAAATAAAAATAAAAACAGGAATAACCTTGGAGGTCAATCATCACCCCAAAAGCGGATAGTAGATGTCACGTTGTTTATGCGTACCAGATTTCATGTCAATAGTTCAAACGGTTTGTGAGCTACAGTTGATTTAAAATCCTGGACAAACAGACAAACAAACAGCCATTGTAGTGTATTATATATAAAGATTAACAATTCTCAGTTGTTTACATCATTCAAGTTTTTGTAATGTGTATGTTCAAGTTTTGATTCTATTTGGCATAGCCAACGCCATAGTCTTACACTAAAGTTATTACATGGAATTGTGTTTTACTTTCATTTTTTACGAAAAGTAATGACGTTTACAGGCTGCATATTTAGGTTGCCCATGCAATAAACTGATTGTTTGAAATACTTATATTATATAATAAAACACATACACGGTATGCTAAAATGCTTTAGTCCCTCCACACACTTCCTTGAGCATCAAATAAACGGTTTTGATAATAGAATCACATGTAAAAAAGAAACAATGGAATATGAATCTATGTTTATGTTAAAATACCAGTTACCAGATTTTTCTGTGTTATGAGGAGAATAATATGTGCCATGGGATTTTCCATACAACATCCCACCACAGTTTGAGTCGGAGTAATGCTCATGTCTAGATGCTGCTCAGTAGGACATTTACAGCATAAAACACACAAATTCACAACTTTCTCAATTTTTTAAGCTGTTACAGGTCTGCTGCAGTTAAGTCAGTAAATGATTGTATATAGGGTATGAGAAAAAATATCAATATACATTGTATATATTGTCATGATTATTGATACAACCGATAGTGTATACATTTCAGCACACAGTGTATTTCAGCATTTGGTGTTTGTACTATGAAAAATAAATAATGTCAAAAAAGAGCACTTTATAGAAAAGATGTAATATCATGAACTACTGTATACATATGTACAGTTAAAGTGGTAGCTAACATTTTTGGTACCCTGGGCAAAGGTGTAAATATTGTGCACTTGCATGGAAATTTTGATGGTGATATTCCACACATGCTTTATTTGTGGAGGGTGTTTTGGGTTGATGGTGAGACAGTTTAGAGGTATAATTAAGTGAATACTGGGTCCACCTTGGTGTTATGCACATGTACTGTGTACAATGTCCATCTCTTCTCTCTTCTGAGCTATGCTAGTGCCTTTGGCTGTAGATTATTGTTTCGGGGATGAGGAATTCAACTGCTTCTGTAATTCTCCCTCCCACGCTGGTAGCTGGGCTTAATGTTTATAGCGCACTTCAAGTGTGTACTTTGACTTGTACTTTGGTGAACATTCCTTCTTCATTTTCAGACACCACGTGACATATCATCCTGTTTTTTGTCCTTTGTCAACACACCTCCACTTATTCACTCGTCCATTCACACTATTGGCAAGTAGCGCTGTTGTGCAGGTGGCATTCAACTGGCAGCCTGTCTGCACTGAGAGCAAAATAGATGGGGTGCTTTAAAATAGTCCACTCACTATAACTAATTCTATTATTGACAAATATCAGCAAATAAAAAAACATGTTTCAGCTAATTTCCTTTTTTCTATAGCATCCCTAGATTTCAATTAAATCAGTCAAAGACTTCTTTTTGGGGCATTTACTTTTTGCATTGAAGGTTTTTTTTTTTTTTTTTACCCCTAAATGATGAAATATTGAAATGTCTTTTTTAGTAGATCTAGAAGTGGTCTAAATGTACCATCCTGCCAAATTTCAACTTTTTAACAAAATGGGAAATGATGTTTTTATTGATGAGGGAATGACTGACTGAGTGTGCATTCTGTATATACAGTAGATATTTTAATGAAAATACATGTATTTGGGATGTTGTGAGCATAAGACTGGATGACTTAAGATGTGGATTATGCAATGTGAATAACATGAAATTTTTTCATGGATGTTTTTGATAACGTTTGCTATTACCCATTGTTGGTCGTCTTAGACGTCTGTTCTATCAGAACCTTTTTTATACCCACTTTGCATGAAAATGTGATAATAAAATTTTTTCTTGGTCATCACTACAAATGACAAGACATAAGTTACATAAAAATAGATAGAATTTTATTTGTTCTCAGAGTGAAATTTGGCTTTTTACAGAAACTCTTTAAATAAATAAATACATAAATTGGTAGATAATGTAAGTAAGTAAGTAAATAAATATACAAGCACACTTTGATCTGAACATACACCAGAGTGACAGTGGATACCACAAATTGGACAGCACAGGCCTTAAGAACTCATGGCCTGACTCTATCTGGTACCACGGATTTTTCTGTGTGTAGTTTCCACACTTATCTTCTTACTTGGTCTTCAGTTATGGATAGTCAATGGTGATTATCAGAAGTGGACTTGTCACTGGCCATTTCAGTTGAGGTAGTAGGAGTTGTTGATGTAGTAGGGATGGTGCGGGGAGACTGGTCATTGAAAGAAGGTGGCAGTGGGAGGGAAAATCTATTAAAGAAATTGGTTCAGGATGTTCTGTGGTGGGTTGGTACCCTGCCCAGGATTGTTTCCTGCCTTGTGTCCTGTGCTGGCTGGGATTGGCTCCAGCAGACCCCCGTGACCCTGTGTTTGGATTCAGTGGGTTGGAAAATGGATGGATGGATGGTTCAGGATGTTAGCTTTGTCCACATCCCCTTCTAGCACCTGAGCCCTGGATTGTCTGAATCCAGTAATTATGCCCAGTCCATTCCAAGCATCCTTCATGTTACAATGAGTGAGTTTGTTTTCTGTTTTAGCTTTGTAACCATCCTTTCCTTCTCTCAGCTTTTTCTTTAGCACAGCTTCAGAGCCTCTTTGTCACCAGATTTGAATGCTTTCTTTTTCTCATTCAGGAGACCTTTTAGCTCCTTAGTAATCCAGGGCTTGCTGTTTGGAAAGCAATGCATTGTCTTTGTGGGTACCATTGTGTTGATGCAAAAGTTAATATACTGTAGTATGTGATGCAGTGACTGAGTGCCTCAATATTGTCCCCATGTGACTTATACATCAATTCCCAGTCTATCATTTGGAAGCAATCATTCAGATCCATTTTAGCCTCCAGTTCTCTACTTCCTCACTATTCTTGTGGTAACAGGTTGCTGTTTAATAACAGGCTTGTAGCTGGGAATAAGATGAATCAGGTTGTGTTCAGATTTGCCTAATGGAGACAGTAAATTACTCTTAAAGGCATCTTTAACATTTGAATCTAACTGGTCGTTCGTGGTCTGCAGGGGGGAGTTCCAGTTCCCCAAACCTGACACAGACAGACACAGGAAGAAGTTCAGCAAAACACATATGCTTTTTATTGTTTCATAGGAAACTCTTTCCTAAGCATTTCCCACAATTCAGCCACAGTTACAAGTACAGTACAGCAAGCATCAAAGCACAAACTCCCTTGCCTTTTTTTTCTAGCTGTCCACGTCCACTCTTGCTCCAGCAAGCTTTGTCACATTCCTCCTGACTCTGGCTCTAGGAATGAAGGCGATGGCTTCTTTATGCTGCACCTGGGAGTACTTCCAGTTGCTCGTCAGCATGGTCTAGAAGGACATCCGGGTGAAACGGAAGCCAGACAAAGTTGGGCTCCACAATCTCTGCAGAACCCCCAGGAGGCACCCACAGAACCCAGCTGAGTTGCAGAACTCCATCTCCCATGGTTCCCTGTGGGAATATGAGGCACCGCTGCAACCCTGGGGGGCTGCCATCTAGCGATCTAGGGGAGGTAGTACACGCTCTCCCCTGGTTCTTCCACTCCATAAGGTCCAGCTTGTTACAGTATTTCCTTGAGTGGAACCAGTCAGAAACTGATTGAAATTTGTCATTGTTCCTTCCAAAGTCTTTTGGTTGAAGTCACCACATATTATAAAAGCAAGGTCGGACTTTACAGTCAAGGTCATCATTAAAGTTTTGGTGACAGAATGAATGATTTCCATTGCTAAGTCCCCATTTGTTGAGGGAGGAATATAAACATTAATAAGGATGATGTAATTTATCTCTCTGGACAAATGATGTGGATGAATTCTAACAGCCAGAATTTCAATGTCTGAATTACAAACTGTAGTTTTAACTGTAATATGCTCCTTTTTGCACCATTCCTCTTTCACAGAAATTACCAGTCCTCCTGTCTTTTTTCCACGCCACACTGGGTCTCTGTGTGCTCAAATATGTTGAAATCTGTCCAGCACTGAAACAATGCCAAGTATATAAGGTTTAAGCCAGGTCTCTGTAAAGCACAAAATGCCACCCTACTTGTATGCTCCATGGCCCTCTATAAGCGTAGACAGCTCATTTATCTTATTTGACAGTGATCAACAATTTCCCTTTACAACAGATGGTAGACTAGTCCTAAAACCTTTTTACCTTGCTTTTACTCTTGCACCAGCATGTTGCCCTCTCCGCCTATGGACAAAGTGTAGCTGAGCTGCGAAGGCATTTGTTTTCACAGTGCAAATAGCAAATTACAAGAGTATTTAATACACCCCACTTTCATTTTCTCAGTGATAAGCCAGAAGCCAGATCAATCCTAATTTTAAAATAAGACTAATAACTAGTAAATATGTTCAGGAAAAAAAAGAAAAACATTGAGAAATATGGAGCTATTGTACAAAGGCTGCTGCTTGCACAGCACCTGGAAATTAAGCCATTTTTAGATGGAGTATGCCTTTAATATGGGAAAATTTAGCATAATTCTATATAGGAATATGTCAAATATTATAAAGCGGGGCGGCATGGGGGCGCAGTGGTAGCACTGCTGCCTCGCAGTTAGGAGACCCGGGTTTGCTTCCTGGGTCCTCCCTGCGTGGAGTTTGCATGTTCTCTCCGTGTCTGCGTGGGTTTCCTCCCACAGTCCAAAGACATGCAGGTTAGGTGGACTGGCGATTCTAAATTGGCCCTAGTGTGTGCTTGGTGTGTGTGTGTGTGTGTGTGTGTGTGTGTCTTGCGGTGGGTTGGCGTCCTGCCCAGGATTGGTTCCTGCCTTGCTCCCTGTGTTGGCTGGGATTGGCTCCAGCAGACCCCTGTGACCCTGTGTTCGGATTCAGTGGGTTGGAAAATGGATGGATGGATTATAAAGTGGAAACTATTACATTAATAGTGTAGTGGACATCTTAAGAACATTCCATGGGGAGAAACTTTATCATTGTTAGGCATATTAGTATGAAGTTTTACCTGACATTAGGCAGTCTGTTACCTAGCTAATTTAACCCAGGCATTTGACGCTTGGTTGATTGGTGTTGGAAAACAGTCTGGTTTTTTTTTTTTTATGTTTTTCCTGCCCTTCACAATGTTATCAGCAGCACTCATGCTTATGACTCTTGCTGTGGAGCTACTGTGAGAGAATGCAAAGCAAGCCTTACAATACATTTGCAGCATTTATTCAGCAATCACTTCTGTTTTGAGCCAATCAAGCTCTTTTCTTTTTCAGTAGGTGGTAGATACTGTATGCCTGCTTAAAAAGTTATGTTGAGTTGCTAGTAGTGTTATTGTTTCTGTTGTTCATTCATGTATGATTTCAGTTTCACAGTAATTGGTCGTACAAAAAACAGTTCAATTTGCCAGCTGTTTTTAGAGATGTTAAAGTGTGAAAGGCAGAAGTGGTAAAAAGCATAGTATTTCATAAAATTGTATTGCAAAAGATGTGTTTTAGCATGATAGTTACAGTGATACATATTACATTAATACTAAAATTATGTCATTTATGGGATATTTTTTGCCTGTCTTTGTTTTTAAGGGGAAAAAGAATTTAATTTGTAGACATTTTTACCCTCTTCCCCGATTGTTCCTGAAACTGTAGCAGAGCCCCAGCTCATCCTTTTGAGAACTGAATGTGGCCAATTTAATTCTATTGGAGTTTTCTCCTAACTTCTTTCCAGCCTACTGCTTCAATTTGGGGCTTAAAGTATCTACCAGTGATGCACTGCTAATGTAATTAGTGGGGATTGGCAGTTGTTTACCTACAGAGACTTGTGGAATAGATCTCCAGTTACCAGAGGGGACATTTCATTTGTAGTGCAGGCTTCTGTTGTATTACCCTCCAATTCATTTGCCCCGGTCAAGCAACAAGGTAAAGACATAAATAATGGTAAATAATAATGAAAATTATATCAGTCATTTTTTACCTTATCCTAATGAACCAGGTAGCTCAAAGGAGAAATCAAATCTGAACAGATCATGAGTCCATTACAGAGAATACATCGGCTACAATGTCAGTTTGCTACAATATGATGCTTTATTTCTCAAAAAAAAAATCAATGATATTCTGCAAGATTATTTTATACCAGTAAAACATAATAAGAAAATTTGTTTTCACTTTTGACAATGCATCAAATCTAAATGTGTACTGTCATGCAAAGCATAGTCTAAAAAACCTCAACAGACATTGTATGTGATACCTGAACAGAGCACAAAACACTCTTCCACTTGTAATTACTTTTCTTTGTGGTGGCAACCACTGATAAGGAAACACTGGCAAGCTCTCCACTTGAGAGCATCACCTCTTTGATGCTAACTGTAGGTAGGTCAATTAAATCTCCTTCAAAGTGACACGAATGAGAATCCTCTGCGGGCGGATGTCATTAAAAAGCATCAGAACTGTAACTGCGTAACATATTTCTAGAGCGTTTTTTGGTCTTTCAGGGATTTTGTATGCTTGGTGTAAAGATCTTGTTCAGTAATGGTTGTTCTTTATGAAAAGATTTAGATGTGATTTTTTTGAATGAACCAATGAGCTGGCTAGTTGTTTTCTATCATGGTAAAATATGCGAGTGCAAGTGCAAGTAGCTGAGTATTCTCATTTTTTAAAAACAAAATTAGTAATTCTAAATTTAATATAGATAATAATAATAAATTCAGTTGAAATGTGTTTTAACAGTACAGTATAATACTGTATGAATCAAAAAAGACTTTTCATTGAAAAGGAAGCTGTAAAAGACTTTCCTAGACATTGCTTGTAAGGTGAGCTTTTAGAAATAGCCTTGACAACTAGTAAAAAATACATCTATCAATTGATTACATTTTTTTTATCAGCTTATTGGCAACAGAAGTCATGAAGAACACGGCCTTGGATTAAGATGGCATTTTCACCTACACTGGTAATTTTAGAATTACAAATCTGTAACGATAAATGAGCCCATTGTGCCCTTATTCACACAAAAACAGGGACAGCCTGCATTGTGCCCATGTCAGAAGTGCGGTGAGGTGTCAGATTTACCCATTGCTCCAAAATGCTGCCCATAAAAACAGGAGATAAAAAATGTTAAATATCATTATAGCATTTACATGGGTATAAAATGGCTCAATAGGCTTGTTATGTTTTAGTTGTAACTCATGAACATCAAAATGCACTTCTGTTTTGCTAATTCTGGAAAATTAACTGTGATTTGATGTTAAAACCACCTCTAATGTATTTTAAAATATTCTGATGTATTTTTTTAGGTTACAGTTTAGCTTTTATGCACTTTGGGAAGTCTTACATTTTATGCAGTTTTGAATAACGTTTGTTGCTTGCAATTTTTGTTTCCTGAAAAGGATACTTAGGCAATATTCACCTCTTCTGTGTCCAGTGTAATGACAGTCCAACCTTTTGTCCATTTTTCTCATGAGCTGTTTCGGGGATTTAGTGGAGAAGTGACCAATATGTTTCCGTTACCCTATCAGAGAAAAGATTTCAGTAGGTTGTGAGGTTTTGTTTTTGGGTTCTGTGGAAACTGAGAACAAGGCCAGGTGAGTGCTCTTTAATTGCGTGATACCTATATTTTGGACAAAGTTAAATAAATAAATACATTTGTAAACGTAACAATAAACAAATGAAGCACAATCATATGTGAGCATGAATAATTAAATGTATCACGAAATATGTTTTTGTTGCTCATTTCCTTATGTATTTATTTCTTCATTTCTTTATGTATTGATTTCAGAGACAACACATTCAACACGAAATACAGCCCGAAATAAAAACATCATTTTCACTTGTCAAAGTTGAGAGGGTCGGCTCTAACAAGTACTGTGTCTTGACTGGTGATTTGTCGGTAGAGTGTGTATAAGTCTTTGGACATCAGGTGCTTCATTTATAGTGTGATGAACAGCAGGTGTGGGCCGGCATTCTGACTGGGATGGTGCATGATTCTGTACCTGGCCAGGAGGCCACTCTCCTGAATGGCCAAAAAAGAAAAGCAGGCTGTTCCCTGCCTTTAACAGGAATTGGCAGGAGGTGCCAAACTCAGTGAATATGCCGGCATTCCAGCAGGGATGGACTGAAGATCCTTACTTGGCCAGGAGGCCAGTGTAATGGAGGGTCTGAGGGAGACCAGTGGCTCACCTAACATGCTTGGTAGCAGTATCCTTGGGATATGGTACCCAAACACTTGCAGGGTTTGCTGGGAGCTGTAGTCCCGCAGAGCAGCCATTTTGGGTTCTGTGGGTGCTGCAGGAATTTGAAATCCCTACGTTGTGGGGCTTCCACCTGACCTGGAAATGCTTCCTAAAGGTAATGCCCTGACACCGGAAGTAGCTCCAGGTCTGAGATAAAGGAAGCCGCTCTGCCTCACCCAGACGAATTGGAGTTGGATGTGTAGGATGGACAAAGTTCTCCTGGGAGGAATGGAGGAGAAGAAAGAGAGAGGAGAGAACTGTGGTTATGCTAACAGTGTTGAGAAGCCTTTTGTAAGGTATTGGTTACAATAAACATATTAACTGTGTCTGTGGAGTTGTGTCAGGGGTTTGGGTTGCAGCAACATACCCTCTACAGGTCACAATAGGCAGACACCACACTTCAGATGCATACACCTGATCATGAATTCAGGCCTTTTTGACTTAAAGTAAGCATTTCATGTAGTAATTCTGGCCAACTTTTTCTTGCACTTGTGTTCACCACGGACACACACAGTCACAACTTTCAGCATGTGCTTTGTTTGCCTTGGGAATCCTGTAGCTCATAGGCAAATATAAAGTTGTGACTATGTGGGTCTACTATGCTGACAAATTCACCAATCAAAGCAAAGTACATGCCAGAAAACTAAGTTATGGTAAACATACAATATTTGACTGTTACCTTTAATATTTTCATCATTTGGTGATGCTAAATTGGCCTGAGCATATGTGCAGTGTGTTTGTGTGTGCATTCGTCCTGTGATTGACTGATGCCCTGTCCAGTTATTGTTCCTGCCTTGTGCCCTATTCTTTCTGGGATAGACTCCAGCTCCCCCACACCCTTGCTCAGGGTTTAGAAGACAAGTAGATAGATGAATTTTCATATTTTTTTTACCCTAAGTCATTACAACTAAAAATATGTTTTTAGGATTCAATAATGTAGAAAACAAAAAGTAAAAGCAAATGTTACAGTTTTATAACTGTACAGAAGTGCAAAAATATTTTTTAAGAATTCAGGCAGCATTTTTCAGCTAACAGGAATCCGTCTTCAATAATGTACAGCAATAGCAAAAGGTAAAATGAAAGGGCTCATTAACTGTGTCATCCCTGCATTAGGGAGCTTGTTTTCAATTAATTATGCAGGAAATGTGTTCTGATTATATTGATTTATGCAAATATTATGCCAAAAATAAGCCCTTACTTTTCTAATGGCTCATATTTATCTCTCTAATAACATAGATTCTATTACTGAATGCTTCATCTCTTCAAAAAAAAACATGCATTAAAAGCCAAGACAAAGGGAAATCTAAAACAAAGAGTGATTGATTAAGTGAGAAAATACAAGAAGACATTAGTGGGTCACCCAGGTTTTTATAATGCTTTAAGAGAGTTGATCCTGTCCAAGAATTTTCAGCTGGGATAAATTAAAATGCTACAGAGTTCAATTTAACATCCACAACAGAGGTCAGTCTGATGACATCACAGAACAAATTGGAGTCCTGGAAAGCAAAGCACCACTTTCTTAACAAACAAACATTTGTTAACTTACGTAAATAAGACAGCTTTTTAGATATTAAGAAAAAGCATATATTTTGTTGGTGGATATGCTACTCACAGATAGATAGATAGATAGATAGATAGATAGATAGATAGATAGATAGATAGATAGATAGATAGATAGATAGATAGATAGATAGATAGATAGATAGATAGATAGATAGATAGATAGATAGATAGATAGATAGATAGATAGATAGATAATACTTTATTTATTATAAAGGGTAAATTTAGCTATTTAGCTCAAGAAATGTTATAACAAATAACAACAACAACACCCCCCAAACCCCCCCACCCAGGAGTTGGATGAGATGGAGTGGGAAAAGGGATATCTGGACATCTTTGTTTATATTGCTGCCCCGCAATGTGGACCTGGTTGAGTACCAGAAAATGGATGGATGGATTAAACAAGATTTGCTGCCTGAACTGCCTCACTTCACCTTTCCTACCTATTCAATTTTCACCCACTAAACTAAAAGGGTCACCTAAATGGCTTCATGTTTTAATTATACAGGTCCACAGTGACATTGCAAAAATAAACTAAAATCCATCAGCCATTAAAAAGTAAAGTACAGTGATCTTAGCATGGCATCCATTTCACTCAATAATATTCTAACATATTATGCATTAACCAATTTCTCTTAATGAGGTCTGGGATGTGGGAATCCAAAATCTATATTATATAATATTTGTATTATATACCTCACTCTGTTCCATTCAAACTAGTGTGGTGCTGAGGTGTCACCCGTTGCACGGCTCCTCCTCTTTTCACCTTCTAACCTCTTACCTAGTTCAAGGTAATAGTGAGCCTGTCTGTGCAACATTGGGAGCAAGGTGTGAACTATCTGTAAATGAGGCTCTAGGCTATTACAGGCACACCAAACTCATTCATTCTGAGTCACTTTCTGGAAACAAATTAACAAAATGTAGATCTTTAGTACATAACAAATTGAAGTATAAAATATATATCTATCTATACATATGGTATCAGCATTTCCCATAGAATGTGTTACTATAAGTGATTTCTCAGCATGTATTTGGATTATATTTTAAATCATGATGTAATTTAGAGATAAATATGGTATTTAAGCATTAATTATAAATCTATTACTACAGTTAAAAGGTTTCTTTATGAATCTAGTTTCTGCAACCACACACAGCAAGCCAATAATGCAAACAAAAGTGCTTGAGGGGCTGACCTATCAGTGCAGTCTGCTAATTAGCCAGCTTCTTAACTCCTGTCGTTCTTGTTTCTATGACATTTTGTTACAGAATAGTATTGATCGCCACACGCCATTCTTAAAATAGACACTGTGCTTACTTTTTCCAAGATAAAGTCTATAAAGCCTAGGTAGGCATGCAATAGAGTCGTGACTTAAAGTAAAATCTTAATTAGTACTTATGTAAACAGAATATTTACTAAAATTATTTAATATACCTTATTCGCTTTTTATGTGTGACAGCTTATCCATTATGTATTATGAAACAACTGGTATTATGGCAAAAATAAATTAATAAAAATTTGGTTTAAAATAAAATAAGTAAAAAGAAGGTGCAGAATTTATTTGTATGGACATTTAGAAAAAAAATACACAATAAAAACTAAAGTGTGCACAGAACATCATATATTTCGAGCAAGAAGTCAGTAGTTTTCCTAAATAAAAATAGTATTTAAAGAACTGTAAAATAAAAGCAATTGAAGACAAAAGATAATATCAAATAGTTTAAAATGATGAAATGATCATTATGGTACACAATTATACACTGATTTAAGGCAACATGACTAAATGACTGCAAATAACAAATAAAGGTATAGGCTACAGTTGTAGACTTAACAAATACAAAAACATCAATCTAAGTTGAATCTAAGAAAAAAAATGAGCAGATATGAAACATGCAGCACATTACCAAAGGCCAAAATATGAGTAGAGGAAAAACCCCAAAACCCCAGCTTGATAATGGGATCAAATGGATACAGGAGAAAGTAGGGTGAAATGACATCTTTTATTGGCTAACTAAATAGATTACAAATGCAAGCTTTCGAGGCAGCTAAGGCCCCTTCATCAGGCAAGGTGTCAATTGTAATGGTGTGGTCTCTGTGACTAGCTGTTAGTTTATGTCATAGAGCCAGGAGAATGTGCTTGACCCCAAAGATAAACAGAGACCCAGGAGAGTTGGATAAGAATAAAAAATAAACAGATCAGGTCAGAAGATACTAAATTATTTTGTAGCTTCTGTATATTGAGAAACAAGAATCACAGAAATGGAGTCTCATCATGCTTTCATACATACAGTACATCATGTTTTGCCCCTCCAGGATCTGAAGAAAGAATACACTATACAGAAAAGTGGGTCCTCATATTAGTTTTAAACTGATGAGGTCGTCATCATATCTTCCTGTAGATCATTTCACATTTTTCATCTCTGGTGACTCAGAGCTGTAGTACCTTGCTTGGCCCCAGAATATGACTGCAGCTTCAGTAAAGGATTGGATAAATTAGTCCCAGAGGTGAATTTTTTTAAATTGCGACTTGTCTTGACTGGAAGCCAATAGAATTATTTAAGAACTGAACTAAAATGATCACAGTTTATAGATTTCCTGTAATACATACTTCTTCATATTGCTGTCATTGTGTTGTGGTTGAAGGAAATTTGTGTGAGATTTTTAAGCTGTTGAAACTCTGCTGCTAAAAATACATCCATCCCGCTTATCCTAACTACAGGGACATGGGGGTCTGCTGGAGCCAATCCCAGCGTGCCAGCCCACCGCAGGGCACACACACACACCAAGCACAATTTAGGATCACCAATGCACCTAACCTGCATGTCTTTGGACTGTGGGAGGAAACCGGAGCACCCAGACGAAACCCTCGCAGACACGGAGAGAACATGCAAGCTCCACGCAGGGAGGACCTGGGAAGTGAACCCGGGTTACCTAACTGTGAGGCAGCAGCGCTACCACTGTGCCACCGTGTGCCTGCTAAAAATACATCAATCCCATTTTGTCTAGATCATACATATTAAAAAAAATGCTTAGTTATAAAAAAATATGGAAAAAATAATTTGCTCCCAGTATTGTCCTTTTAGAAATTTATATTCTAGGCTATCTATAATATAATTAATCATAATCTTCTATGTACCCTCACATTTTTATCTTTCCAGATACTACAGCACTGTTTCTTGGCACCATCCAAATGTAAATATTTTTCCTGGACAGTGTTGTACCCAAACGTCTTATTGCTTCTCGATGGATGTCCCTGGATAATCTGGTCATTGGGCAGCAGTATGCCTGATTTTATGAAATTGTTAATTTTGACTAAACTTCAGACAGAATTAATAATACTTCCATGAGGTGTCTTGAGAGGCAGCATTCAGTGCAGAACCTACTGACAGCAAAGACAGATGCCTTTTAATTTTTCATTACACTTTCTTCCTTTCCCCTGATTGTGTAAATGGGTGAGAGGGTATGTGGGTGTTTGGGTGGTCATGGCTGTATGGGTAAAAATATTATATGTTGATAAGTTGTTTTGTTGATAAGCAATTAGCTGTGAACCACCCAATCTCACTGAGATTGTACAGTTGGTGAACCAGCTGAGGGTAGGGAAAGCTGCAGGGATCTGTGGTATCCAGGATGAACTTCTCCAGGCTGATGGTAAGGCTGACCTCCTGGCATTGCAAGCAATCTTTGCTTCCATTTGGGAAATAGGTGTCATTCCAACTGACTGGAAAGCAGGACTTTTCCCTAACTGGAAAGGGAAGTGTAATCACCTGGATTGTGGCAACTACAGGGGGATAACACTGCTGGGTAAGGTCCTTGCTAAAGTAATCCTTAGCAGGATCCGTCATCACTTGCTCAGCTACAAGCAACTGGAGCAGTCTGGTTTTACGCATAAGAAGTCTCCCATCGACCACATCCTGGCATTGAGAGTTGTCATCGAGCACAAAGACGAATATCGGCAGAGTTTCCTTGCAGCCCTTGTCGACTTTAGTGAAGTGTTCGAATCACTTGATCAAACTGCCCTGTATGACATCCTGAGACTTTATGGGATTCCATGAAGTTGCAGGATGTCATGGCTGGCCTGCACACTGGTACTGTGAGTGCTGTGCAGAGTGCAGGCAGAACCTCTGTGTTTTTCCCAATTGATTCTGGGGTTCATCAGGGGGGTGTTCTTGTTCCTACTCTGTGCAATGCTAGCATGTACTGGGTGTTGGGCAGGGTTGTGAGGTATCTGTTGGTGAAGAAGGATTTACTGATCTTGACTTTGCTAACGATGCAGTGATCTTTGTGGAATCAATGGACACTCTGATTGGGGCTCTGAGTGAGGAATCTCAGTGTCTGGGCTTACGAGTGTCCTGGATAAAAAAAAAAAGATCCAGGCCTTTAATAACCTCTTGAACACAGCCATCAGCAGATTGTGTGTCTTTGGAGAGCGTGTCGACTACGTTGAGAGGTTTACTTACCTCTGCAGCAACATTCGTGTCTCATGTGGCTTCATATGAAGTCCGTAGATGGACTGGGAGAGGATGGGGGGTCATGAGGTCCCTGGAAAGGTGTGTTTGGCACCATTCCCAATATCCCTGCAAAAAGGACCAAGGTCTAGGTCTTTAGAGTCCAGGTGCTTCCTGTTTTGCTACATGTCTATAAGACATGGACACTATCCTGGGAGAAAGACAGGTCTCCTTCTGTACTGTGTTTGTTCGGAGAATCTTTGGGTACTGCTGGTTTGACTTTGTGTTAAATGAGCAGTTGCTCACAGAGTCCTGAATGAGGCACACTACCTGCATTGTGAGGAAGCGTCAGTTACGGAACTATGGCCACGTGGCGTGATTCCCCAAGGTTCAGTGAGCGGCTGAACCAGGCCAAGATTACACCCATCTGGCTGCTGCAGATAGATGGTTATTTCCAGAAGGTGGGACTGGACTGTGTGTAAGCCTGGGGTGTCTCAAGCTGTTTTGTCGTGTGGTGGGTGCGGCAATGCGCTGTTCCAATGCATACTCCCCAACCTGACCTGACCTAACCTGATAAGCTGTTTAGTAATATAATAATTCTGTACAGATCTCATCAATTTGTATTGTAAGTTACTTTTAATAAAAAATTGATCACGCATAAAAGTATGGAGAAAGTAAATTTGTTGATACTGATGCCAGAATAGGAAGACTATTTTTAGGCAAAGAGTAATTATTATACTGTACTATATTATATTTATGGTTGCACATGATCTGTCCTAATGGTAACAGTTTTATAGAAAACTAGCTGCATGTAGTCTTCGGGACAAAACACAACCCGAAAACTCGCTAGCAGTTTTCCTGTATTGGTGAACTTGCAGAGGCGTCAGCTAAGTGGGCTGGGGCAGGTCACATCTTGTCTGAGATGGATGTGTAGTCGAGTGCAGCTTTGGCAAAAATTAAATAGGACAGGCTGGAACCGACTCGGGCAAACACATGGTAGTTTGTTGTGTGAATGTACAACGTGCATGTACCACAAAGCTGAGTTTGTTTGCTTGCGTTGAATGAGAAGTGAAATGCATGCGAGCGCTTAAAAAATTTTAAAGTGCACGCATGTGCCATCTCATCAAGTGCATGTCATACTTGTATAAACTTTTGCATCTTCCGTAGAATTCACACCAACTCCTGTGGCTGTGGTTGAGTGTGAGCAGAGCAAACTGCTCCATACATACACCCACACACAGGTCTTTCGTTTATATATTTAATAATATTGGTCCCAGTACGGTACTTTTTAAAAGTACATATTTAATTTGAGAGAAAAAAATCATTTTTTTCTCATAAAGAAAACAATTTAATAAGAGCACACATACACCCACACTAGCGCTCACAGCGACAGATTCAAGATGTCATTCAGCCTTAAGCACATGCTGCTGAAATTTGGAAGGATATGCTGTGGAAACCCACAAAGACAAAGGGAAATTGTGTTATCTCCACACAGTTTCGGTGTGGAGAATGGTACCTTGGTCTCAACAGCTGTCCTGCCATGCTTTCTTCAGTCAGTTATTCAAACCTTATTTTTAGGTTTATTTTATTGTATCACTATTGTCATGTGTACAAAATACAGCAAAATTGTTATTTGCATGTGTTAATCAACATAAAATGTGGCACAGTGATTAGTAAGCATTATAATCTGACTTCAAAACTTCTCGCTTCCTTCCCTGAAAATTTTCAGAACACAGTTTATAACATTATCTATAACTGGTAGACAAATTAACTTTCTCTTCAGCCTAAAATATATTTCATCAGAGAGAAAGATTTATACAGGACAAGGAAAATGACAAGACAAAAATCAAAGACAAAACAGTGGCACAAGCAGTTACCAAAATCAAAACTCACCTAAATAAACAAAGCTCAACAGATAATTCAAAATCAATCTGTGAAAGCACTAAATCCTAACCTCACACTAACTACCACCCAGATGTTTTTGGTGTTTTGATTCCAGAATCTTGGACAACCAGAAGTGTGTTACACTGTCACAATGCTGATATCATGTGCTGAGACTCCTGGATATCACATAGTACCAATGAGGCTAGCCACAATACACAAAAGTAACAGCATGCCAAGGCGTAAAATATTTTAGAACCTTTGCCTTATATCATAAAAAAAGTACAGAAATTAATTCCCCATATTCAAAAAATGCTTTTGGAATAAAAATTACAGAACAAAACCAGAGAAATAGTAAAAAAATCTCCATTCATAACAGTTTCATGTCAACTCTCATGATACTAGTATACATGCACAAGTCTTTAAATGTGCCTTGAAGCCAATGTACCCATGCAAAAACTGTAGATACTGGGAGAATCTGCAAACTCTAGTCAAGCAGTGACCGAGCAGGGAATTGAAATTGAGTTATAAAGCGACAGCACTAAGCCCCATGTCACCATGCTGCTTATCAAAATTTGTATCACTTTTTATTTTACAAAACCAATTAACCATATGCATAATCAAACGACATGCTGTAATGCAAACAAGATTATAATATGGCAAAATCAATGATACAATGTACATTTTATTTTCTTGGATGCAATTATTACATTGTAATAATTATAAATACGACCTTTAGTAACCTTTATTTAAGCTGTGGCAATTGTTTTCCAGGCCTGAGGAAAAATAGTTGCAAGTATTGACAAAATGTCAGTAGTGAATTAGTTTTATCCTCTGCCTCAGCAACTTCCTTGAAGCGTTGGTAGCCATGGGTGTACTGTTGTCTTGCTTGAGTCTGACACTAATAGCTGGACCTGCAGTATTTACCATTGTTGAATAATATGGTTTCAAATAACAGTAAAGTGCATTTACATCCATGCAAAAGGCTAAACTTGACAACCCATATCAACGTTTTCTGATCTGTAAGAACTTTTAAATGCAATGTAGAATAACAGCATCTTGACTTTGATAAGACCATTAAAGGAGAATAACCTGAGCACAATGCAAGCTTCCTTGGTAACAGTAGTATATAAATAAATCCAGGAACTGCTGAAAGCCCAGTATGTAGTGATGAGGCTGAATTCTCTTTTGAACCTTCTGTTAAGCTTGCCGCTCACTTATGAGAGTTGCTATGGCTACCTGTGAACTTTGGGGAAAAATTACCCCTGATTATCTGAGGGTAGGAAGAACAAACAGATTTCAGATCACAAACCTATCGTGTGTCCTTGTACTGTAGGATTTCTTCAATGAAAATTAGATTTGAATGCAGTGTTAATTTCCAGTGCCTGCTTAAAGGTTTATTGTGGGATGACAAATTGGCCCTGCAGCAGTCTTTAATAAAGCATTAAGGCTACATTATCACACCGTATGAAGGCAGTTTATCAGATATTAACAATGAGGGGAATGTTGCATTATTTATTACATGCTTTTGCCAGAAGTCATGGAAAACTTACAAAGAGCATGACATCAAAGTCATATTTGTAGGATTAAACTACATTGAGCTTAGAATGGGGGCAGACTCGCAAATAATTAAGTGGAAACATGCTTTGAAGGTTTGTGAAGTGTTTTGTCACCTGAACTCTATAGAAGACAATCTTAATACACCTTGTCAGAGAGGGTCATGGGAGATTTACTTTGCATTTCATGCAGAATTTATTTCAGACCACCAAAGCAACAGTTTCATTACTGTTTCTTTGGCAAATATATATATATATATATATATATATATATATATATATATATATATATATATATATATATATATATATATATATATATATGCATGAATTACTATGGTGATTCTTTAGAGGGGTGAATATTTGCTTGCACCTACTGGAACCAAAAAGTTTGGAGGAGAAAACAAAATATACACAAATGATGAAAAAACATGCGTATGATACAATTACCCTGAGCACAATGTGTTTCATTATGTGAGTGAATTAACACAATACTAATTTTTCATGGTTTGTGTTAAAAAATGTCTATCATCAAATATAGTACTGGAGCAAACACTGATATCCCTGCTCACTAGAAAAAAAATCCAGAAACTTCTCTAAGCAATTGACAATACATAAAGGATTGAGAAGCAAAGGGAGTTTTTAATTATTGTTAACAGAGGAGAAAACAGACATATGTGGTCTTTCTTCCTCCTCCAAATAGGATGTTGACCTGCTTCTTCTTCACAAATTCTCAGAATAGGCCTTCTCTCACTGTCCATCCCCACACTTCACCATCTTTCTTTGTAGACCCTGTCTGTTGGATTTTCTTTCTATCGTGGGCTGCATCAGGAATGGGCTGGAGCAGGAGTATAGGGACCTAATCAATGACTTTGTTAAATGGTGCGACTCAAACCACCTACACCTGAACACCAGCAAAACCAAGGAGCTGGTGGTGGATTTTAGGAGGCCCAGACCCCTCATTGACCCAGTGATCATCAAAGGTGACTGTGTGCAGATGGTGCAGACCTATAAATATCTGGGAGTGCAGCTGGATGATAAATTAGACTGGACTGCCAATACTGATGCGCTATGCAAGAAAGGACAGAGCCGGTCCTTCAACATCTGCAATAAGATGCTGCAGATGTTCTATCAGACAGTTGTGGCGAGCGCCCTCTTCTACGCAGTGGTGTGCTGGGGAGGCTGCATTAAGAGGAAAGACGCCTCACGCCTGGACAAACTGGTGAGGAAGGCAGGCTCTATTGTTGGCATGGAGCTGGACAGTTTAACATCTGTGGCAGAGCGAAAGGCGCTCAGCAGGCTCCTATCAATTATGGAGAATCCACTGCATCCACTAAATAGTATCATCTCCAGACAGAAGAGCAGCTTCAGCGACAGACTGCTGTCACTGTCCTGCTCCACTGACAGATTGAGGAGATCGTTCCTCCCCCAAACTATGCGACTCTTTAATTCCACCCGGGGGGGTAAACGTTAACATTTAACATTATACAAAGTTATTGTCTGTTTTTCACCTGCATTATTATCAGTCTAATTTAATATTATTTATTGTATCAGTATGCTGCTGCTGAAGAATGTGAATTTCCCATTGGGATTAATAAAGTATCTATCTATCTATCTATCTATCTATCTATCTATCTATCTATCTATCTATCTATCTATCTATCTATCTATCTATCTATCTATCTATCTATCTATCTATCTATCTATCTATCTATCTATCTATCTATCTATCTATCTATCTATCTATCTATCTATCTATCTATCTATCTATCTCTATCTAACTCTAACTCTGTCTATTCAAACATACAAGAATTACGGCTCCAAAGGAGTATAATGGGGTAAAACAGTGAGCTCTGTCCCAGTCAAGGGATAAATGCTGTTTAAAATATGTGTGAAGCCACTCCCACCAGCCTTTCTTTACCCTCTCTCTCTGTCTCTTGTTCCCTTTAAGTTGTCACCTTCACCCATTGCGAGTTTCAGATTCAAACCTGGGTTTCTCTTGGGACTTTCCTTGGCTCTTTGCTGTTATAGTGGCACCCCTGCAAGTGTCAGTTCCTTGTTAAAATGGCAACAACCAATCAGCATTTGAAAATCCAAATAAATAAATAAATATAAGCAGCATTTAAACTGTTAGAAAAATGTTAATTATAGTTTTGAATTTTTATTACATACAAAATGTAAATGCAAACATGCCATTCTGCAAGTTGGTTAAAACAGTTGAAATTTGCTTGGACTTTTGTTTTAAGTGTTTGATCATTCGTGACAAATGCTGCAAAAATCAATTGATTTTAATTAGTTAAAACAATTATATGAATTACTCATCTGTTTTTCGAAGGAGTCCTGTTCTGTGGTAGACTTACTGACGCCCAATGTATAATTAGGACTGATGCCTTTTACTGTCTAATTTATTTGATTGTTTAATTGGATTAAACATATTACCCATATCTTTAGAAGAAAAAAAATGTTTGCGGTGTTTCTTTACTTTGCTGAATTTAAGTTAAAACGTAAATTAAGACATATCTCTTGCAGTCTCCCTCTAGTCTTCTATTATTATGAGGGGTAAAACAAAAAGCATATTTTTCAAACTGGAATAGCAGCTGAGATTTGCTCAGAGACATTTATAGTGCAGTGGATAAACCAGCAGCTCCCCAGTTAAATGTCATGTCTCCTTCCACATTGCAACTTCACAGTCTGGTCCATTATTCACAGTTGGCTTCTGCTTTTGTTTAAGGCTCTTGTGGACTGATGTTTGGAATTTTTCACAGCATAGTTTCTTTGAAGCTGAATTTATTTCAATGCTTATTTTTTCCTGATATTTTTTATTTTATTGCATGTATGATATCATTCTTCCCTATCCACTTATTGCTGTGGACAGCAGTTGCCTAGTAACTGTGGCATATATGTCAATTTGTAATGTTATTGCCGCCAACTTGTCTAAAACTCAGAGGCTGCTGTAGTCCCTCTGTGAGCTTTAAGACATTTGTTTTGAGAAAACAAATAAAACTATTTCAGGATTCCAACATTAATTGCTCCCAAATTAGAGTTTCATTTAGACTTCTTCATGATTTCTGTTTTTAGCCTGTTTCATGGTACTGATTCTTGATTTAAGAGATGATAGACTTCAGCTACTTTGGAACTAACGCAACATTTCAAGACACAAACCTTCACATGGAGGCAATTTTAAAGTTGTCAGTTAACAGCTAACACTTGCTATGCGGTATTCTTTACAGAAGCTCTCTTTCTCTTTTCTAATTTGGAATTATTCATGTTTTTAATATAATTATTTAATGTTATTAATTAGTAATGTAAAGATTTGGCCTCTGGCTTGTTACCATACATTTCTGAATGAATTTTTTAAACTAAACTAAAGAGATGCTGCTGTCAACTCATCTCCGTGCACCAGTTCTGCCTCAAATGCAAACTTGAGAAGTGTCACATGGAGAGTCTAAAACATCTGATGGCCGCCTGTGTCTTTAATATCTGACAATACAAGAGACTCTGGGGAATGTAAAATTGAATATATTAAACATTCCTGTCCTCATCTGGTAGCACTGCTGCCTCCGTTTATTTAAATCAAGTAGTATGTGCTCAGAGCCTTTTCGTTATATCCATGCTTCAAGTAGCGAGGGGGCGCAGTTTTTGGTAAGCCAAGTGGCACATGCTTCAGCCCTTTCGGCCTCCACATCGACTGCTTCTGATCCTGACTTTTTAATTTAAACATGTTCACATTAAAATTAATAATTAAAAATAAAATTATTTTACAGTCCTTCCCTTTCAAAGATCCAAGAGGACAATGGGAAAAAGATCTCTTAATCAATATATCAGAAAGGGAGTGGAAAGTAGCAATGCAGAGACTTCACTCGAGCTCCATATGTGCAAAGCATACAATTATTCAACTCAAAATTATATATCGAGCACATCTGACTCGCCTAAAACTGTCCAAAATATTTCTAGGGCAAGATCCAACCTGCGAACAATGCAATCAAGTCCCAGCCTCACTGGGTCACATGTTTTGGGCCGGCGCCAAATTAACATCATTTTGGACCAAAATTTTTAAGTTCCTTTCAGACAGCCTTGGTGTCACAATCCCTCCTAACCCATTAACAGCTGTGTTTGGTGTTCTTCCAGATGGGTTTAAAGTGGAGAAGGACAAACAAACTGTGATTGCATGCACTACACTTTTGGCATGCAGACTTATTTTGCTAAACTGGAAGAATCCTAACTCTCCTTTTTTAAGTCAGTGAGTAAACGATGTTTTATACTATTTGAAATTGCAAAATATCAAATATTCAGTTAGAGGATCTGTACAGAATTTTTTAAAAACCTGGCAGGATTTTATATATGATCTGCTAAAAGCAGTAGTTCCGACCGTTACCCGGGCAATGGTATAAGCACGTCTTCTCTACTCACCTGTAGGCGTGCCTAGTAATATTGGCTTGTCGTACAAAAAAGCTTTTCAGCAGCCCAAGTATTGCATGCTCTTGACAGTGATACGAGCAGTGATGTTGAGGAGCCTCTCATCAGCAGTGCCGACAAAGTGAATTTGTGTTATGGCAGGGCAATTGAAACGGACAGTGAAACCGAAAGTGATTCTCATGAATCTGAAAGTTACGCTTGCTTGGTATTTTCATCATTATTGTACTTTTTATACTTCTGACTGCATACTTCATATTTTGCACATTTTACAGTAAAAAATAAAAATGCCATTTTGTAAGTCAAAAAATTCAAAACTTTTTACATGTTTTTCAAGAAAAAATGTAACCGTAATGCTTCTTGTTGTTACACAGATCGTTTGCAAGAACTGAACATGTTTAATAATTTCTGTTAATAAACAAGCAAAGAAGTCTGATCTTTGGCACTATATGTAATAGGCTACTAAGTCTTTAAAATGTGACTTTTTGATGTCCACACATGCTGTAAATTTTTATAAAAATTAATAATTCTTGCAAGATGACACTTAGGCTGCATCGGTATTGGTATTGCATCACCCGGTATCGGATCAAAAAGAAAATTGACAGTATTGCCCATCGCTAGCCTTGATTGCCACTGGTCTGGACATAGAAATGACAAAGATCTGGACCATGGGTAAACTTAAAGTGGAAAGGATTCAGACCTGGCCTGACTTCACATTAAGAAAAATGTTCTATTACTTTCATATAAGTTGCTTGAACTGTTATATCTCATAGCGAGTTACAGCAAGTTCAGGTACTGTGATATTTTGGGTATAATGGAGAATCAGCTTACACCTCATATTTCAGATGTTACTTTAATGCTGGATGGGTTTCATCAGACTGAGTGGAAAAAACAGTTGGGAGACTGTTTTTTTGTGTATGTTCAATGGTGAAAAAGGGAGCACGGTATAATTAAAACTAAAATGTATTATGGAGAAACTCAAATGAGGACTGAATTCATCCATGCCACTGCCCAGGAAAGCAAGTTACATTATCCTCCTGGTTGACACAGCAAAAAGAAATAATGTACTCTGTTCCAGTATCATAATGATATTGGAATGTTGATGAACTCAAACAAGGAATTAAGTGTCTATTCATGATTACTTTCTGCCTTGTACCTTATGTGTTGGATATTTTGTTGGTTTTTCCTACTTTCCCTAGTTCTTTGGGTAGAAATTTGCCCAAATTTGGGGATTTCTGCCCCTGTGAATATGATGATGACATTAGTTTTTCTCTTTAAAGCTTAGTTTTTTTACTGCAAAATATTTTGAGCAAACTGCCAATCATGACACAACAGGATAAAAAGTCACCACAAGGCCACTGTATCTGAGTTCATGGACTCAAAGTAATGAAAACTAATCCTTGTTTTTCCTTTGTTTAACAGTCTGTTGGCGAATAACCTTTGTTTTAAAATTTATAAGTTTTTGTCTCATGATTTTGGTTTCTGTATTCTTGATCCCTCAGTATTCAGTCCATTTCTGTCTTTTGACCATGTGTTTTGGTTCTGGTTACCTTACAAAATCCTTTGTGCCTTCCTGCCTTCTTGTTCTTCTTCTTCTTTCCCCTCTTCTATGTGGGGTCAATGTGCTTGATCAATCTTCTCCATACAGCTTGGTCCTGCACATCCTCCCCATTCAAACCCTTTTCCATCAGATATTCTTTTACTCTATCCATCCACCTCTGCTTTGGCCTCCTTCATTTTCTCTTTTACTGTACATTCATTCCCATCACTCTTTTGTCCACATATTCATTGCCTCTCCACATCACATGTCCATACCATTTCAACCAGTTTTATTGTACCTCTGACTGCTCATTTCTTGTTCTGTTCTTTATTGTAATTCCATATCTCCATTGCAACATTCTCATTTCTGCCACATGCAAATACTACTCTTGCACTTCTTTTCCTGCCAATGTCTCAGCTCCATACATCATTGCTGGTCACACCAGTGTCTTAAAAACCTTCGCCTTTTTTTTTCAGTCACACAACACTTGTGATACCGTCTTCCAATTGTTCCAACCACACTGCCCTGCAAAGCACGAAATTGTGGCCACTGCTGCGAGACCAGACACAAGCTCTGTGCAATTCTGAACTAGATATGTTGGCAAGAAAATGGATTAATAGGTAGATCTGAGCCTGATACTCTTTACAAAAATATTATGAAAAAGTATTTTTTCCAAAAACATAAATATATGTTTTATAATCTTTTATAGATTTCTATGTATCAAAATAATCCTGTTTTTCTGATTTTCCTTAGCTCTGGCACCGAAGCATAGTCTGCCAGCCCTGGGGTCCTCATTTGGGAAATCCCTTCCTTCTTTGAGAGGCATTTCTTTCTGAACCCGTTGACTCACCCATTAATCCAAATGAACAGCTGCCATTTGTGTTGCCTCGCATTGTCCATGGCAAGTTCAAAACAAGATGCTTATAACCTCCCACATGAACTATTTACAAAAACAGTGCCCGTTTAGTTTTCTGCTTGCTGATATCATTTTGCTTGTCTAGCCCTTTTAAACACTAGCACCATGTAAATTATGCGTTAAGCTTTAATGTCGTAATGTATATCAGCTTGTTAAAAGCGATAGTGACATTACATCCCTTGCAGTTCATTGTCTGAATAGTCCCTTGTACTTGGGGAGTACTTAATTAGTGTGACTGCGTATGCCCTTTACTACTTTCTCTCCATAAGAATGGCAGGATCTAGATTGTTTTTGATAATGGAATGACTTAGTATGGAGTTCCATCAGTATGTAAAATACAACATCTGCTGTATTAAAGGAAATGCATATTTAATGCAGTTTGCATACAGACAAATTTAAATACAGGTAACTTGCTCAAGGTCACAAAGTAATACAGATTAAATTCCAATCTGGAATTGGGAATATGGTGCTGCTGCAAGAATACAGAGGAGGGAATAAACTTTAGCAATTACTGGACCTTTTTGGATTTCTGGGCAGAATGACCATGTGTGAACTAATGCACTCAGTTATGCCTAATTATAAAATATATATCAATTCCACAGATTAGGAGCCATCCGCATTAATAACTTTATATTTTTACACCTGAATGTTAAGATCTCACATGAACAATATTTTGATAAAGACAATTAGTGGAAACTTCGCTTGTCTGCTTGATTGAAAGCTGAACGAGAGCAGGTCCTGATCATCCCATAAATATCTGCTGCTTGTGCAGAAAAAATAAGTGGGCATAATTAACAGGCAGTCTTCCTGTTTCGACAGCCTTCAGATGCTATTTGTAGAAATCAATACCATACAGTGTGTGAGGAAGAAGACACCACAACCATTCATCAGGGAATTGATTTTGGCAGTGTGTTTTGTTGACATGCCAGCTTTGTAAGCACAAGCAAAGTGAGAGTGAATTGTGCAACATTTTATTTCAGTTGTCCAACATATGTAAATACAATATGCTACTATATAAAATGTATTTGATATGCAAGTGACTAACCCTTCCAAATCCAACCCTTACCTTTGCCCACTTTTAAAAAAGTAGGAATTTAGGAAAAGCATTTATGGGAAAAAGGCATGTTGTTTGATTTTTATAAAGTTTTTATGTAAGCGGCATCATCTGGCAGGAACCATTCTTCTGGGCTCTTTTTGGCTGCCTCTTTTGTTTACTGCCTATTTGTTATGTTTTTTCTTTACCTCACATTCTAGAGTATACATATTCTCTGTCTTCATGATGATCAGAATAAATAGACCATGCAGACTAAAAGGTGCAAGCTAAAAGAAACTGTTTTCACTGCTTCACTTAATGGATGTTCTTTAGAGAGACTCTGAATAGATCCAATTTAATGTATTCATATTCCCCAGTACTGTTAATAACTGATAAATGTCAATGAAGCTGTTAGTGCTGCTTTCTCAAATGCTGCATCCTGGGTTTTTAAAATTGTGCCTTGTTGTCTTTTTAGTGGAATCTCCCCTTGTCCATTTAGCTTTCTGCGATTTTCTTCCCACATTTTAAAGGCATTCAGGTTAGATTATTCAGAAACTGTAGATTTGTCCAATAAGAGTGAATGAGTGTGGGCTGTGATTGACTGGCATCCTGTCCATGGATGGTTGCCTTTCCTTCTGGCATAGGCATAGCCTTTCCACAACCCTGAATTGGAATATACAGGATACCAAAAGAATATTTCACTTTTGATAATTTTTTTAAAACATTGTATACTCATGAAAATGTCTCTTGCACAGCATATAAAGGTGAGAAGGCAGTGCTTGCTTACACTACACTTGGTAGAGCTTTGTCAACTAAAGCCATAAATCACATTATGCAACTTCTAGTCGCAGGGTATGTCAGATTCACCAACCACAGTCACTGATTTCATCACTGGGCCTTGTCAATTTAACTGACTGAAAATTGCTGCCTATGTCACATTTACAGAATGCATGTCCACCCTCCAGAACTGTCTTGAGGTCGGTTGTCCTCCCGCCTTTTTTCTTGCCAATCCTTGGCTCCCTCATGGACTGCCTCGCACCCACACTGCCTGGCTCGTCCTGCTTCTCTCCATGATGCTGTTCTCGGGGCTTTTTCTTTCTCTGTCTTGTTTTTTTCCTCCCCTGTCTGCCCATTTAGGCTTCTTTTAAACTGACCCTTCTGATGAGGCACAGGTGTGCATGCACTGCTCCCTCAGAGGAAGTAATGAGGCACCTGCCTTAAATGCTTACTTGTACTTATCTTTGCAACCTGGCAGGCACAAAACCCCCTCCCCTTCATCTGTCCCGGGGTGAGTTTGTTTGCCCCTACCTGTGCCCGATTAGAGCTTACACTTTGCGGGACATGATTACTTATTTAAAATTAGCATAATGCCATGGAACACTTATCATACAAATTAGCAAAAAGAGTGCTAAGGCCTTAAAATTAAAAAAAAAAACTCGACTCTGATAGTTATGGACATTAAAAGCAGGCAGTTTAGGTATAACATCAAATGGCATGCTTTCCATCCTGTACATGTTCAAAATGAAGCACTGGGCTTTTAAAATTTAAAAAACTCAAAATGTCTTTCTAGGGAGTGGATGACAACAAACCTCTGCCTTAACACTAGAATTACCGAAGCCTACAAAAAAATTCGTAATCCTGGCCCACCTTAAATCCCTTTGCACCTCTCCGTCAGCGTCTTTTGTGTTGTAAATGTGTCGATCAGCAAAAGCAGCAAGCAGTCTGCTGTCCAATCCCCCCCACCAACGCAGAAACGGTAGGATGACGCCCGACCTGTTGCTGCATCCAAACGGTGCCATCTTTCGCCTTTACGCCTGGTGCAGCTGCGCTGTTCTTATATGCGATTGGACGTTTCTTGTGGGGAGAGCCTCTGTTCCCTTTCTCCAATGTAGAACTCTCATCCTTATCTGAGTTCACCTCTGTTATAGCATGTCTTTATTTGAAAACAGCAGTGTCAGATCAGGGCTAGCGTGAACGTGACTGAGAGAATAAAACTGAATAAAAAAAAAAAATGCTAACCTTTACAAGTGCCATAAATTTACACCAGCTGTTACAGGTTCAAATCAAATGTATATTTTTATTCTATTATAGTAAGTATAAGAGCAGCTCACTTAATAATAATAATAATAATAATAATAATAATAATAATAATAATAATAATAATAATATTAATAATAAATTTTATTTATATTGCACTTTATATTTCTCAAAATAGAGGCGTGCAGGATCGAACCGTGAACATCTAGAATACAAGTCAGCAGTTCCTGCCACTGCACTACCAAAGCAATCGTATTAAGGATGTGTCAATATTGCACCCTAAAGGGAGTTCTTTTTCTGCAGCTATATTCTTGAATAATAGCGCACTTGTCTTGTTATACTTGTACCTTTTGTGAAAGTGTTTATTTGATATTTGGACTTCAGGCTTCACACATTATACACTTCATGTCTACATTTTGTCAATAATTACTAAAACTTGAGAAACATTTCTGTTTTAACAATGTGTTTACATAGATTGTTGTGGACATGGAACACACATGAAATGCATGTATTCCAAATATTGATATATTATTTACCCTATACAACTCCAGGCAACTCACACACAGGTAAATAGACTTGAGCTGAAAGAACTTTCTGCATTGGTGGGGAGGATGGGACAGCAGGCTGCTTTGCTGCTTGTGTTGATCGATACAATTACAACACAAAATACTCCAGAAATAAGCAAACAAGTCCATTCAGTAATTCAGAAGCATTGTTCCATAGAAAAGAGCAAGAAATAACTAGAGGCCAGAAAAAAATCTAAAATACTTAAAAACATATTTCTCTTCAAAACTTAATGACTTTAATGCACAGCCACACTCTTAAAAATAAAGATTCCATAATGGCATTTTACAGAACTATATGGTCCTCTCAAAACACAACCCGCTGAATCCAAACACAGGGTCACGGGGGTCTGCTGGAACCAATCCCAGCCAACACAGGGCACAAGGCAGGCACCAATCCCGGGCAGGGTACCAACCCACCGCAGTCATAACACATCACTTGATAAAGAATCATTTCAATTTGGGAAGGGTTCTTTGCATATGAATTTGGTTCTTTGGACTTTTTAAAAGGTTCCTAATAAGTGGACAAAACAAAAATGTTTTAATGTATACAAGGCAACCTTGTAAGATGTAACAGATCAAGAAGACCTGAACTTAACCTATCTTATTGTATGCAGCAAAAGGCTATTTAAAATCAGGGACCAATTGGGATTTCATCAATCTGTTATCATCTATTCATGGCTATTTATGCAACCTCTTTAAGGAACTAAATAAATAAAGGTTCTTCCTGAAACCTTTATGTGGATGGTTCTTTTGGAAGTCAAAAATGGTTCCCCTGTGGTATTTATCTCAAGAACCACTCTAGCACCTTTATTTTTAAGAGTGCAGAATATTTATAGGCTGAGGACAGTCTTTCAGCCGTGGAGACACCTCTTTGGGATCCAGCCAGAGTACACAAAATATACACCAGAGATCATCCATCCATCCAGCCATTATCCAACCCGCTATATCCTAACTACAGGGTCACGGGGGTCTGCTGGAGCCAATCCCAGCCAACACAGGTTGCAAGGCAGGAAACAAACCCCGGGCAGGGCGCCAGCCCACCGCAGACACCAGAGATCACTAAATCATAAATACACATAATATATAAATACTACATAATTTAACTAAACAATTTTACAGAAAAACAAAAAAGCAAAATATGTAAAATTATAATTTAAAAATATCACAAACAAACAGAAAAAAGAAAAGAAACCCTGGCTCAAACATAACAGCATTATGCAGTGAATACAGTAGTCATTGGTGTTCATAAAGTGTGAACTAGCCCTGGATGGAGTGCTATTTCATCACAGCACTGTTTTCACTGTTTTCAAATACCATGCTGTGACAACTCTAGGGGTCGTACCAGCAACCTAACCTGACACAGACAGATGCAGGAGGCATACTGATAAAAGCACAAGCTTTTTAATTTTGTTTCTTCACTTGTGGGCAACATCTTCTCTGTTCCTACAAGCCACAACACAGTCACAAAGCACAAAAAGAATACTTTTTCTTTTCTCAGTATATCATGTATATTCATTAATACAAACTGTATATACACTACCTGTGAAGATGTTTTCCAGTTTTTCTTTTTGACATTTATAAATTCAAAATACTGTAGATACATGTGTTGAGTTCCGTTCATGCCTTGTGAAGTGTCCTGGAATGATGCTTACTGTGAAACGTACTTTATACAATACTTGTGCATAGTATAGGTGGCTAGATCATACAGTAGTTAGTCTTGCTGCCAGCCTGCTCCAGAGATCTTGTTACTCTCTGTGTGGGGAGTATACATGTCTTTGCCATGTCTGCATCAGTTTTTTTGGGGTATTCTGATTTCCTTCCACATCTCAGTGATATTCAGATTAGAATAATGTCCAGTTCTAAACTAAATGTTCCAAATTTTATTGTGCCTAACATTAGTTAGCATCACGTCTTGCCCACAGGTTTTTCCTAGCTTGTGTCCAATGCATGATCAGAGAAAAGAGATTGGAATTGTTCTAAAACATTATTTGGCTGTTCCTTGTGAATGTAACTGTTGTGTAATGTCACTCTGGCTAGGTTATAGATCTTAATCAAATGCTGCTGCTTTTCATAAATACTATTATTTCATCCTTGTTATTTAAAAAACTTGTACAGACTTGATAAAAAATTTCACACTTCTTTATAGTACTACAAAAAACTGCTGATCTCTTGGAGCACATGATTTCACTGCTGAAATCAGACTGAAAGCAGTGCCATTCCATCACATGTTTCACGTAGTGTCCTTTGCTGATGTAAAACTGTTTCAATCTAATTGAAATTCATTTTGCACAGGCTACGTACCATGGAAACAATGTCAGAAAAAGTACATTGAGAGTTGCCTTTAAAACAGTTGTGCCCTTTGTGTTAAATTGTTAAATGGTTTTTCTCAGATGAACAATGGCTTTTATTCACACCATTAACGTGCCCCCCAAGGACTACCTCAGTAATTCATGTTGGTGTATGACAGCAAACCAGAAAATAAAGTCTGTATTATACAGCACTAAATACTTTTATTAAAAAATGAATTCAGAAAAAGTGAATTTTATATTTTGGTTATATTTTTTGTTGAGTGTTACATATTTTAATGCATTCTGTTTCTGTAAAGCATAAAATTTAGTGTTTGCTACTGTAATAGATGTAGTAGAAATCAATATCTTAATTAAAGAAAGAAAACCCTCTAACAGGACAAATCAGTGATCAGGTAGGATAAACGTTTGTCCATCTGCATCATTTATTAGTCTTTAGCTTATGCTTAAACAGGGAGCATTCTTCTACAGCATGATCAGAATGGCCAAATATTAAAGGTATAGGTCTATTTTTTAAGCCACTGAATTTACCTAACAGTATCAATCAGTGTATACATTTACTCTGGTTGGTTCATTGGTTTACATCTAAATGACTGATACAAAACAAAATTCTATTTTGATACGTTCTGGTCCTTCTTATACTCTTTGGGTTGAATTTCTGTGTATATTCATATGGCTTATATACAGTAACAACTGTGCGATCTTGTTGAATGATCTCTTAGTCATCCTTCAGTACATTTTGTGTAATACATTTTTGTCTTTGTTGTTCACTTGACCATTCTCTATTTTCCTGGTATGCCTGAACAGGTTTCTGACATGTATTAACCCCTTATGCTGTTTCTTTAAGATGAATGCTATGTTATCCTAAAATTATTCTTCCACATACATCCATCTATTTTAGTATTTAATTTCATCTAGAGCGTATCCCAGCAGTATTAGCTGCTTGGCAGGAATCAACCCTGACTTTGATGCCAGTCCATTTGCACAATAACATAGGTAGCTATATTCATTCATAATGAACGCACCAATTTATGTACCACACATATCTGGGATGTGGGGTGGTTAATGAAAATGGAGAACACCAGAATGGATTCAAGTAGAACATGTAAAGAACACACTGACAGTGACTTGTGCAGAAAATTGAACTATTGGAGTAATAAGGAGGCAGGAAGCACTATCTATTTGGTAATTATCCTTCTGTAAGCTTTTAACTGTTTTATTCGGAGTTTATATTAAATAGACTTATTCAACTGCCCTTAAAGCAGTCAATTCGCTACACCCCCATCCACCCATAGTTCAATAACCCCCACATATATGGGCTTACCATTCACTTTTTGCTCTGTATATGATAGAGATATCATCACATTGGTTATATTTTGAGTGTTGCATATTTTATTGCATTATGTTTCTGTTGCATTTAAGCTACAGTGAATTTGGAGAATATATATTATATAATATTGTTTTTTTGTGAGTAAAATGCTAAGATGTGGCAGCAGAGTTTTAAATTCAATACTCTTTATTTTCTATCTCTAACAGAAATTCATGTTGAGGGTTTATTAGCCATGTCAAGGATGAAGTGGAGGTGCACGTATTATTCTGACAGTAATGAGGCCGAATTTCTGCTGCTTTGTCAGCTCTTGAAGCAACTGGGCTGCTCCACTACTTATTATTATTGTTGCACAGAGAACATCTTCCTTGCAGCACACTCTTTTGTTGCCAGGCTTTATGTGTCCTTTTGAGCTATATAGGATGCCTATCCAACTAAAGTTGAACACCTGAAAGTGTGCATAACCTGGAAGAAGAGGAGGCCAAAAATGAGCTGTTTGTGTACAGTTTCCCTTTTGCTTCAATCCCTTGATTAGTCAGAGCTCACCCTAACCACACAGGAATATGTTAGTAAAACAAGCCCTTTCAGGCTTGACACAGAGCTAATATTTTAGCTTCTTCTCTCAGTTCACTTAAGTTAGTATTACTGAAATGTTGTTTATTTTTCTATTTTTATGCACTATATGGTCATGAGAGGCAGCAAACATGAAGCAAGAAAGTGACGTCTCTGCATGAGTTGGCTGCTTTTGTGAACTGGATTAAGTTGCACAGTACTGCCTGATTGCTAAAGAGGACTTTCTGACATAGGGCAAAGTTTAGTGGGGTGAGTGCGACAAAGCTGCCTCATGTTAATCCTTGTAAACAATAAGAACTGTAGGTAATGCAGGCAGGCAATGTACGCAGATATTACCAAAGTAGGACAAAAGTACAAACATGTGAAGGGTTTTGATTAAGGAAATTAATAAAAGAATAATGAGAATACAAGTAGATAGATAGATAGATAGATAGATAGATAGATAGATAGATAGATAGATAGATAGATAGATAGATAGATAGATAGATAGATAGATAGATAGATAGATAGATAGATAGATAGATAGATAGATAGATAGATACTTTATTCATCCCAAGGGGAAATTCACAAAGTACAAATAAGGAGAAAAATTACTTAAACCTATTGGCCACTGGCCAACATAGTTACTAAGAATTTTTGTCAACTCTGTGCACTTACTGTTCCACTACCCACAAAACCAGCACTACCTAATTACCTTATACTCCTCCTCCTCCTCTACACCCTAGCCTTACTCCTGATGGTCAAGCCCTTACTAATTTTTCACCTCCACATCCCAACTCCAAGATCTCTGTGGAATTACTTTGTTGGTGGATTGTGTGTGGATACCCTTGGCCATCTGTGTGGAACTCTGTCTGCTAGGCCAGGTACTCCAGTACTTCTGTACCACAGATATAAATGATATATGATGTACACTAGGGAACTAAACATATTGTACAGGGGATATGCAGTTTCTTCTACCAACCTGGATGACCATCAACATACTACTGGGAGTTCCCTGTTTCATTGTATTTAGTTCAGACTAACTCCATTTTTGCCCCATAGTGCCCCCTGTTATATGAAGGTGGTTATACTATTTGGGTATCATATAGTTAGTAAAACCTGAAAAATAGCTCTTTGGCATGTGAACAAAATATTGAGATACAAAGTGGAAGAAAGAGACATGAACGTATACCTTGGAATACATACGAAAAGCATGCCATCTGTCGCCAGATTCACAGAGAGAACTTAACCACTACTTATTGTTGACTCATAAAGTGTACTATATTGGTTTTGTTTGGTATTAAATGTATTAATTTCTTGAACTCACTTATTTTAGTGTAATGTGTATGTAAATGGGATGCAGCACAAGTAGAAAGCAGCCTTGGATTGTTTGGCAGTCCATCCCAAGTATCCCTTATTGTTTATTCTGTACTAGATCATGTCTGGCGTATGATCACAATTTCAGTTTCTGAAGAAAAATGCTCTTTAACATTCTTGTTTGTCAAGAAAAGGACATTGTAGGTTTATATTGAATGCAAACCAAAATATTATAAGCTTAGCTTCTTGGTACCATTCACAAATTTAATAGAGCATCTGTAGAATAATATATTAATTCTATTATTAATAATGTATTACTTATTACATTATTAATGCAAGATAATTTTCTAAAACAAAATAAAATGAAAAATCTATCAAATATTTATCATACCCTAAGCTTTAAAGGAGTAAAAAACAAAAGCCGTAAACAAATCTTAATTTTCTGTGTGCTCCATATAAACATTATATATACTCCTTTGCACACTGCAGTGTACACACCAAAGTAAATAGTGAAGTGAAAATAGCACTCTGTTCAGATAATCAATCACCATCTCCATGAAGCAGTCCTGGCAGTGAACTAAACACTGTCACTAGTTTTTTTGAAGTAATAGATAAATGTGGTGGTCCATTTGCTTTACAAGTTTAAGTTTTAGGTTTGATTGTATGGTATATGAAATAAAAACAAAACAAAATCTATTAACATTTATTTCAGAACACTAATTGTCAGATGTAACATTTTAAAAATATTTACTTAAAATGTTTCAAATGATCTTTTGCCTTTTTTATTAGGTGTACTTTTCATTAATGATTAACAGTCCCACTGTGAAGCATTAAATATGAGCGATCTCCATGTATTAGATATAATTAGCCTGTTAGTCCTGTACACATTAAAAAGAAAGCTAATAATATTATTAATTTATTGTGTTTACAATAGTGGTAGGAGATTTCTATGACTCTTTTCAAAATTCATGTTTGTGTCAGTCCAAGCCGACTTTTTCCTGCAGTGTAAAGGCCACCAAACCTTAAGCTGCTTCTTTGTTTGACATGATGATAAGCCTGCTCTCAATGTCACAAAAAACACTCCCAGAAGAAATCACACCTGGCAGATATTGGTGTTCAATGTTTCATCTAGCTAGTTTAATAAACTGCCATATTAAAGGACACATTTTTTTACACCTGATCTTGAAAACTGTTTGTTTGTCTTGATGGACAAATTCGCTCTTGTGAGAAACCGTTGAAGTGCTGTAGATCCAAACAGCACCTGCTAGGCCTTCAGCTGACCTTGTGATTCTGACATGACTGGGTAAAGAAAGTGGCAGGGCAGCTATGGTCATGTTATCCCAAAGTGCAGCCTTATGTGCACATGGACACTCATGTGATATTCCAGAATGGAGAGTTTAAGAAAAGCTTCTCCTCTATAGTGACTGAATCTAAGGGCTGTATAGAATTGTCTTCATATTGAGTTCAGTATGTGAACATTATATTTAACAAAGAATATGTATAATGTAAGTATTGCTAATTTATATTTTACCTTTGAGGATGTATACAAATGCGTGTTTCTCTAGATACCCACTAATAAATAAATCCATCACTTTCCAAAACATATTTCAGTTCAGAATCATGAAGATCTGGCATATGGAAGGAAACCAGCCCTGTACAGCATGCCAGGAAATCTCTGGGCACACTCCAAAAAGTTTTGATTATTTTGATCTGTTATTAGTTTTTGTAGTGCCAATTTTTCATATAACCTTTTCATTATTACTCCATGTGCAACTGCAAAAATCTGTAAAATTTCTGTAACATCCAGTATATGGATTGCAATGCCATGTACTGTTACTGTTTAAGAGACATTTTCATAATTTCTCCCAACATATGGCTGGAACATCATCAAATAGGTAGAAGCTTTACAGATTACAGTATCTAATACCACAAGAGTTTCAAGGTCTTCATACTACCTCACTTTTACACATTATAGTTAGTGTGATTTTATTGTTATTTTTCTTCAATAGCTTTAGAATATCTCTAATTTCAGAACAGGTTAGATATGTACAATTTTTGTTGAACTACATATTTCCATGTTACTGTACAAAGCACACTCAAGGTGTAAAAAGTAGGATCAAATAAAAGTATCAAACTTATTCTGAAATAGCACTAAGTAATTTCAACCACTAAGACTCAAATCACTTTCTGTCAAAAATCTTAGAATATGCTGCAATGTCTAGGGTACTTTGATGCTCTCTTGTGACCTGTTTTTTTTACCATTTCCAATGTCAATTACACAGGTTAACTGATTTTCTTCTAGCTTGTTAGGCATGAAGTTGAACATCATTCACTTTTTACTCATTCCTTGATTATATTCTTAGGATTTCTAGGTGTAATCTAATGCTAACAGAGTTTTACAGACTTTCAGAGCTGTACTATCTCACTATATCTGATTGGTGCCCCAAAGGAGGTTTTATTATAGTCCCAGAGGTGAGCGGACAAAGGTTTGTCATTAGTATTTTGTTTGCAAATCAGGAGATCCACCCTATTTTATCTGTGTCTACGCTCCTAAATCAATCCATGGACTGTCTGAGCATTATAAACCTCTTTGTGTATTGCACCATTATAGGACTTATTGTGGAATAATATAGTGAGCAAATGTTCAGTCTTTTTCTGTTCATTTTATTATTATACTATAATAATATACAGAATATTGTATAGGATAAGTTAATGGTTAAGTTTCACAGTGGCTGTTGTGGCTGCCTCATTGCTCTAAAGTCCCAAGTTCAATAATGCACATTCCAAAGATGTGCTTAGGCTTTTGTTTGAATGTTTGGCCCATCCAGATGTGGATTTTGTTTTACCCCCCAGTGCTGGTGAGGCTGGCATCTATCCTTCCAAAAGATGGAGAATGGCAAGCCACAAGGGCAGATAATAAAGACTAGGAAATTATAGGTTAATCAAAGTAACATACAAGAGTCAAAACCAGAAGGACAAACGATCATCTCCCAAATGAAAACATCAAAAATCAGAGTTGAACAACATTGCTGGGAATCAATAACCATACTAAGCCTTCTAGAATTTATCCACAATCTTTGACAATGTGTCTCATCATTGTGCTAGTTTAAATATTTTATAATGTCACTTTCTGGACACACATCGCCAATAAACTGCCATCATGTCATGGCAATAGGAAAAGAAAATGGTACTGCCAATAACAAAACAAAATGATAATTCCTAAACAACTAGTCCAAATTTAAAATGTACATAAAATATCAGATTTCTCCACATTGTATAATCGAAATGAAAAGTTAACACAGGTTAAAGAAAATTTTAAAAGATTGTATGAACTTTCAAAAACAAATTCATTCATCTTAACAACATCTGTACACATAACTTCAAATTGCTTTGCAATGATTTCTTGCCTGAGAATAACAGGCGATGATGGACTACATGACTTCCTCATGAATTCTCAGCACAGTTTTACGTTTCCTATTGCTCCTCAAAAGTATTGCAGGCTTGTGTCATTTTGTCAGGTAATGTGCTACCTGATTGCACAAGTGGCAGTATGAATGTTTTCTAATTTTGAGGAATTCAGGCATAATCTCAGCCATGTCTTTTTCCTTTTTCCATTCTGTCATGGTACAACAAACAAGTTACATCAGATAGACTAGCCTTCCTTCTGTTCTTTTCTTGAAGGTGTACTGTATGCATTGTACTTTCGGCTGAGTTCTCATAGGTTGTTAACTCTGCCACACTCAGGATCCCACCCATATGACTAATGGCTGTTTGATTTTGTCATGGTGAGTTGTATTTCCCATTGGGATTAATAAAGTATCTATCTATCTATCTATCTATCTATCTATCTATCTATCTATCTATCTATCTATCTATCTATCTATCTATCTATCTATCTATCTATCTATCTATCTATCTATCTATCTATCTATCTATCTATCTATCTATCTATCTATCTATCTATCTATCTAAAGGAGTATGACTGGGTTTCCTGAGATGTCACATCACACGATTGGATGATATAGGCATGCACAGCAATTGACCACGACTCTCTAAAATTATATACCGTATATACTCACGGATAAGTTCTCCCTCGGATAAGTTGGGACGTGATTTTATCGTATAATTTCTGGTATTGTATAATGTCAGTCGTATAAGTCGAATGCAGAAAACTCACGCTATTGGTCCAAGAGATTATGAAATGCTAACGCCCACCTGAGAGAGTAACACGGAGTACACTGCCTTTTTTTCTATGCATTGTGCCTACGTGATCACACAGTAATACTCAAACTATTCCGAAGCAACTTTTGCACTGATTTGTGTTTTTTGGATCTCACACCCTCATACACCTTTATCGTAAGAGCATCCCTTATCTATGATGGAGCGTTCGATCAGAAGAAAATATGAAGCTGGTTTTAAATTAAAGGTTGTTGAAGTAGCGAAAGAAATTGGTAACTGCGCTGCTGCAACAAAATTCGATGAATCTGAGAAACTGATGCGAGATTGGAGGAGGTAAAAAGATTTTAAAAAATAAAAGGAAGTGTCGCATTTTTGAATGGGTGTATAAGTCAGAGTCGGATTTTATGATCGATTTTCAAAACCCGACTTATACGTGAGTATGTACGGTAATGGAAAACTACAAATGAAAATTTAGAAAAATTGTAGCCCTATGTGGCCCTGTAAATTGAAACAGGAGGTTAAAAAGTGAATGAATTAATGAATGAATGAGTAAATGAAGAATTGTTTTAAAAGTGAACTAGAAATTCTTTCAGAGAAAAATATATCAATTAATATAAGAGTAAATCAAAAAGTTAAAGGCAATGTCAATGCAGTAACCATAACGGATAGGAGCTGACACAATATACAGTAACACATTCACAATGCTTGACACACGGTTGTATTGCTACTCCAGGCGCCATATAAAAGTCAGTTTTTTTGTTTAGATTAGTTTTGAATTGTACAATACTCACTTTTTGTACAAAATGTAGGAATGACTGTCCCAAGTGCTTAAAAATAACATGACATGACATTCTCCAATGCACTTAATCCAATTAAGAGTTGTAGATGCCAGAGCCTATTCTGTGCAGAGTTTGCATAGTAGAAGCCAACCATTAAAGATCCAGTAGTCCATGGTAGGGGCCCATGCACACACCTATAAGGCCAATTTAGAATCGCAGTGTCTCTGTGATATGGGCATTGATTTATCATATTAGATTATTTTGTAGTATTTAATAAAAATTAGTCCAAGGACCATTTTCTGTTGCCTAGTGATATTCTGTAAAGTGTGCTGATAAGTAAAAAAATGCAAGTTCAAGTTCAGATAAGTTTTATTTTTTTAAAAACCCTTCTGTTCTGATAGGTTTAATAACTGTTTTATTGAAAAATGCAACTCAAGAAAATGTAACCTTGCAAAAGAGTACTTGTAGCTGCACTATTGTCATGAATTATTAATCATATTAAGTTTTAGAAATAGAAGTAAGCAAGACAAAATGAGTCTAAGATAAAAAAAGACCGATTATTTCCTTTTGAGTATATACCATTGCTCTTACAGTTACATCAAATAGTAATTATTCTTATATTTTGTCACTAGGTTATGTTTGAGGAGATCATTTTACAAATATATTTTTTAAAAATGTAGAATCCTAACTTATTTATATACTTTATTGCTGTAATAGTCAATTATAATCTTATTGCTAACATAATATTTAAACAAATTTCCAAAGAACTTTTGAATTAATCTACTGGCTTATGAATGAAAGAAATGCCACTGAACTAATTCTGAGAGTGTAAAATGTAAAAATCAACAGATTCAAATCATCTCTACTGGCTTCTGGCTGCAGACATTGTATGCTGCATTTTATCCACTGAATGTGGAAAATTACATAGGGTGCACTCAAATATACATACTGTGCCAAAACTAAGGATGCAGTGAAGATGAAGAATATTTGACTTTCAAGCCTTTCACAGCTATTTTTTTTTATTTGAGGTAACAGTGCAGTAGTTAGGACTCAGATCCTGGCCCAGTTACTGTCTTGATGGAGCCTGCTCTGTGTGCATGCGTTATGTTTTCCCCCAATACTCTGATTTACCTCATGTATCCCACAGATGCATGTAACGAGTTAATCAGCGACTTGTTCTGGCTCCATGTTTTAGGAGGATTAAGAGGCTCTGGAAAATGGGTGAATGGATATATTCCAGTTTAGTTTCTGTAGGTTTATAGAGCTGTATGGTGTCCCCTAGGTGGAAAGCTAGATTTTGGAATTTCAGCAGTGGTAGAATGAAAGAAGAAATTATAATATGAAAAGGGCAATCATCACCTTGTAATACTCTAACAGACATTTTAAAGTACATAGTTATTTATTATTATTAACAAATGTGTTTAACTGTAGAACTGTGGCTTAAAGCAATGAGTGAAAACAAATGAATTACTTTCAACGCACTGAACAATCAAAGTATGCCTATATATATATATATTTATACTAGCTGCCCCCACGGCTCCACCCGCGTAATAGTGAAACAGAACAGCGAGGAGGACCCTGCCTGGCTCCCTATTCCTGATGTCACGCTTCCCCCTCCTCTCAGCCCACAGCCTCTGTCTCTGATTAGCACAAATATATCACTCCTGCAAGCAAACTATGATTCTTAGCTCGATGAGAGAAGTCTCAAAATCAACCAGAATGTTCAAGCCAATTCTAGAAAAAAGCCCTATCTAAATCTGTTAAGTAGTTCTCTTGTTCGCTAGCTAAGAGGATGAAAGATACTCCCTGAGGCTTGCGAGTGAGTGAGGAGGGCACCACCCTCCTCCCTTTGGCCCACTGCGTCTCTCTCAGATTCTTGCAAATAAATTGGTACCACAATCGAACTATGATACTTAGCATGATAATAGAGGTCGCAAAATCAACTAGAATGTTCAAGCAAATTATAGAAAGAAACCCGATCTAAATCTGTTAAGTAGTTCTCTCGTGAAAAGCGGGCCCTAATACATGACCAAACAGGATGATATAACAGTGATTGGCTAAACATACATCACAGAACCTAGCCCAAAAGTTGAGGGTTGTGACTCATAAAATCATGTTTGCACACATTGTTAGATTATAGCATCAGAGCCTTTTCACTTGCCAAGCAATACCCCCTCCCCCTATCCCACTTGGCTTCAGATACCACAGGTGCCTGTGAATGTAATAGTGCCAAAAACATTGTCAATGACAGGATGACAAGCATTGCATTGTGTTTTAAGATACGTTCAGGTTCAATTTACTGCACCATGACAGGCAGATCTGTGTATGAGGTCCCCACGATGAAAGGCTCCTGAAGGCATGCATTTTGCTGTGGCATATGGACCTAGCACCAGATGTCATGGTGTGAGATATCATTGGGTTCTCACCACATGCACATTGCCGGTACCTTGACCAGCCAGCAATATATCAAAGAGATGTTGGGTGCTCAGGTGGTACCATATCATCAGAGGTTCCTTGATAATATATTCTAACAGGAGAATGCTCTACCACATGTTGCATGAAACATCCTACAGTTTCTGGATGACCACCATGTGCCTTGAGCAAGTTTTCTGGAAAGAACACATCTGGGACTGGGCTGGACGACAAATGATGTGTCAGAGACTACCAGTGGGTAGCACAGATTAACTTTGGGCACGTACCAATGTTGCATGGCATGCCATTCCACAAATGCATATCCAATAACTTTTCATGTCCAAGCCAGACCATGAACAAGCAGTAATTTTTGTCCCTGGCTTATATATCATGCATTGATTATTGTGTGTTCTGCAAGTGTGACCAGGCTTTACTTCTAATTGTGTACACCATGTATCAAAACTAAACTGCCATGTAAATAAAGATTTCATCCTTTCATTGCAGTTTTTATTTTTTGGAAGAGCCAGAAACCAAAAGGGCTTTTTTGCATGTCAGATGAATAGAGTGGATGATCCAAGTTGGTAACTGACTTCTTAGCCAGAAAGTCACGAGCACTGCGCGCACTCCACTTCTTGAGTTGTCATTCACATCTCACAGCATCCTCACTATACAATACTTTCAACATGTCAACATCTCCATTGTCTATAGAATTAAATTGTCACACCTCATACACCTTATATGTATATTACATATATATATATATTTTTTTTTTCCATTCAATTTTAAAGATTTTTCAAGAACAAGTTGAATCATCAGCATCATCAATTAATAATCAGAAAAAAAATCTTGAAACATATTTTAAGTATGAGACCTTTAGGAAAAAAGTATTTCAGTTTAGTTTGCTTACCCAGAATGCACAGTGTGAGTCAAAATAAATATATTATTTATAGTCTTAAATTAATTAATTACAGATTATTCATTAATAATTCCTTTTAATATATTTGAATGCCAAGAGCAACCGATTAAAAGCTATGAAAAGCAAACAAGATAAGAAATAAGGCAGCTCAGGAATTCAGTGTAAAGATTACTAAAATCTGCTAATGACTTTGGCTGTTGGGATTTGCGATTAATTAAAATATTGTGAAAAACTAAATGTTTCTTTTCTGTGAGATAGTTTATTTTAATTTTGTTTTAATGTGTCTCTTATAATTTAATTTGCAATCACTGCCTCTTGAGAATTTTTTTTTTGTCTCACACAATGAAGTTAATTTTTACACTGATTAGCAAGTCTAGTTTACTAATGGATGCTTTTGAAGTAAGCAGATGCACAAAAACAAATAAAATGCATCTATAACACAAACAACAGACAAAAATATTAATATGTCAAATATAATTTCAGGAACAAAAGACAAAAATTCTATTTGCATTCAGTATTCTCAAACAAATTTTAAAATTTAAAAACATAAATTACTTGTTGATCTTCCTCGTTATAATACAGGTGATGGAAAAAGCATTTTGATTTACCTTTGGGCTGTAATTGGATTAAGAAGGTTTCAAACTATATTGATGAAAGGATACAAACAGCACAGAGTCAATAGTCTTATAGTAGTCAGACAGGTCTGCATTAAATGCATCTATTAATATACTGTAACATTGTTGGATACACTTAATCCAACTCAGGGTCACTGGGGGCACAAGCCTATTCTGACAGTACTGGGTTCATGGCAGACAACAGCCCAGGACAGAACTCAGGTCATCACAAAACCCACTTACACACACATCCACAAATGACCATTAGAGTCACCAGTTCACCTGACCTGCACATCTTTGGGAATGTAGGAGGAAAATCCATACAGACAAATTCCACACGGAACACATATGGGTGTTGTATTCCAGACCACACTGCTTTCTACATTAGAGGGGTAATGCTGTTGAGTGGGTGAGCAGCATTAAATTTCTTGAAGTGGTGATCAATGATGAACTGCAATGGTCACAACACATTTTGGGTTATTGTGAAGAAGGCTCACCAACACCTCTAGTTCTTCAGATGTCTGATGGAAGTCCAAATTTCTCTTTTTGTTATTAATGTCTATAAGATCATTGAAGAGTCAGTCCTCTCTAGGGGCAGGACATCTTGGTGCAGCCCTAGCTTGACTCAAAATTGTAAACCCCTGCGGAAAGCAGCGAAGGTGGTAGGAACTTTTAGTTGTGCACAGCTGCCTTCTATGCAGGCAGGGCTGGCACCACCATTAAGGTGAAGTAGATATTTGCCTAGGTCACAGATATGAACTGTAGTTGTTGCACTAATAACCTTGGCCTAGGGCACAAAATAACCTAGCACCAGCACTGTATGCAGGATGTACTGTATACACTTGCTGCCTTGGAAAGCTGTATAATTATAGACCTCAGCCATCCTGTGTTGTTACTTTTCTCACTCCCTCCTTCTGGAACAGGGCCATTGGTACTCATACTAATGACAATAAACTTGAACTTGAAACTGAGTTCGGAGTGGCCAGTTCATCTAACATTCATTCCTTTGTTAATTGCCTTTTTGTTTCCATTATGATAGCAATATAAAATACAATATTGTCCAAATAATGCTTCAGAGGGGGGAGCAGCATAGTTTGCTCTGTGGGGTTGTAAGTAATCAATGTAAATTGGGACACCTGTAGGAATTGTTTCAACTTTAAAGGCCATTTCAGGTTATTCACTGGACTTGAACTGTTTAAACATTTAAAAGAACATGAAAAATGGGAGTGTTCTAAAACTTTTGACTTATAGTATATATAGCTGTATAATTTATAAGTGATGAATTAAAAAAAATACTTCATCAAAATCCATTCACACGGTTAATTAATGCAGTGCTTTTGCTGAATTACTATGCCTTTGTTAGGCATCACAGTTGCTAGAAATGTTTTTGAACCTTTGTTAGGCAAAATTCATTGAGAAACATCTGTGATCTGAACATGAAACGTGTATTCAATCACTGTGATTATGCAGTCCACAGTACAAAACACAAACGTATGTATTTCTGGTTTTATTGAAATTCTTTCATTACAAGATGTTCTTTGTTCATCAAAGCTTTGGACAAATAGATGAGTTTATGTCTCTTTGATCACTGTTGGATCTTAAAAATTGGAAACTTGTATTGAAATTGCTGAATGTGAATTCAAAGCAAATGTATATTAATCATATTGAGCTGAACTAAATGTCAGTGGAAACACTGTGTTAAACTGGTTACCTTTCATATTTTTAGTGTGTTTTAACATTTATGAAAAGTACAACATGCATTTCTTAAATTTAAAAGGAAGAAAAGTCCAAAGATTTGGAATGCCTTTAAAAGGGGGACTATGTTTGGGCACATCTAAACTCACTCACTGCAATTGTCCCCACACACAGTGGCAAACTAAGAGCCCTAGCCATATTAATATTAATTGCCTATTTTTACTCTTAAATGACTTGTAAACTTACACTGGATGGAAGTTTCCAAGTCCAGAAACGTTATGTGCAAATTAAAAATTCATAGTATCCATGTGTGTATGTTGATGAATCCAGGATGCTACTGAGCAAGAGAATTAGCGTAAAGTAACCACCCTTAAATTTTATCTGAGAGGACTGTTTTAAAATGTTATGTGTTAAGCCTCAACACTTTCAAAATGGAGCTAAATATTAAAAACTCAACTTAGGGAATTCTTTCTAGCTTATCACCAGCTTCTCACAAGTTCCCCTGGTACCTCTTTCTCATTTGTTCTTTTTATTTTTTCCCCCATTCTGTTTCTTACCCTAATCTTATCCTGATTATTCATGGCAGGGCTGGGAAGCCAGTACCTAACCCACCAATAATGGGGGCATGGCGGAGACCAGCCTGGGGCAGGATGCTAGTCTTTCACAGGATCATGGAGTTTTCAGTGAGCCTAACCTGCTCATATTTGTGAAGGACATAATGGGAACATGCAAGCTCAAACTCAAACAATTAATCGAACTCAAGACTCTGGAACTGAGAGACAGCACCACTAACAATTCTGCCATTGTAGTTGCCAGTAAAAGAGTTTTTGTCATGCAAAATATTCTTGAAAATATACCATATTTCCTAAAAACTATAATAACCATCATAATGAGATTATTGAATTAAGCTTAATTTAAATGATGGTGTTGCAATGGTCAACGATGCTCTTACTCAGGATCCCAGATTTACTGTCTGTGATTAGCACCTTCACCCAATATCCTTGGGTGTTTTCTCCACAGAGTTTGGTTTCTTCCAACATCCAAAACACATCTTAATGAAAATGAATACTAATCTTGTGATTTGGTAGTTGTGACCAGAGCCCCAAACACAACCATAACTACACAAGGCCTGGATTTAAATAAAAGGTTTATTAACTCATTCATGGCGGATATCGACTTTTGTCAACAGGAGGGGTTGAGGGTGGTAATCAACCATAAACGGTGACAAAACCCACCTTTACATTTTAGTTTGACTCGGTTGGATAGAAAGAAAGTCAACTTTGTTGGTTTGACCGAGATTCTTTGCGCTCACACTAGTAGTGAAAAGCAAACAACGGCAAATATGGCATCGACATTTGGCGAGAGATCGGAGTAAATGTACAAAGCAAAATACTCCATTGATGACGCTGAGTTGGACTCTGACTCCAATTTTGATTCATGTGATCTGGAGATCGAGATTGAAAATGAAAGTGAGATACCAGCAATCAGCTGATTTGTCCCCAGCTGATCATGCAGCTGACGCGCCTACAGCAATGTTCCGCCTAGGAGGACCCCCATTTACAATGGCAAGAGGTGCAAACCAGGTGGTGTTGCATTGTGCCATACAAAGACAGCCTGGCAGCCAGTCTGTTGCGCATTCCTGCCAGCTGTCGTGCTGCCTGTGAGTGCCTCAAGCCATAAGAGGTGGCAAACTGGCGGCCGCAGTACACAGCAACAGATGTTTTATGTTGATTTATGTGAAACAATCACTTTGTGTGCTTTTCAGAAAACTGTGTGTTTTTTAGAAGAAATATTCAGCCCTCAAAGAGTTAACCAAGATAACTTACAGAAATGTTTTTTACACATTGTGTAACAACAAATGTCCTCTTCTACTCTCTTTCTTATTTCTCCACTCCTCCCAGCCGAGTAATGTTCAGCTCCTGTCCCGACTCTGCTTTGCCTGGATGAGGTCGAGTGGAATCTTTTGTCTCAGACCTGGGAATATTTCTGGTGCTAGGCATAGCCCAATGGAAACACTTGCTTAGTGGAAATCACCAAAAGTAGGCATCTCAAGTCCCCACAGCACCCTCTGGTAGCACCCCCAGAACCGTACAAAGTTTCCCCAAGGGACTACAGTTCCTAGGATGCCTTGAGGGTGTCCACACTGGTAGTGCCGCCCAGTGATGCTGCCACGTAGTGTGTCAGGGGCGCATGTAGCCCTGGCCAGAATTTTTCCCCGGTCCTCCTATCACACTGGCCTCCCAGCCAGTTATTGTTACTCAACCCAACCCTGCCTTAACACCAGCATACCCAATTCCAAACTGGCATCTTCTTCCAACTTCTTAGCAAAGGCAGGTAACACCCTGCCATTCATCTTGTGCTTCTGAAGGGCAGGCCTCTCATAAGGAACCTTGTCCCATCCCAGCTGGGACGCCCACCCATGCGTGCCATCCTTTAGAGTAGCAAAATACAAAATAACAACAGTTAAAGGTAGGGCATGCACGTAAGCATTTTCAGACCATTTTTTCAAATCATCAAAACTCAATAGAATTTATGATACTCTTAGTTTTATAGAAAGAGCCTTTTAAACTGGACTCATTTAGCTATACTGATGATCCTTTATGCATCATTTGAGGCTGCTGTCTAAAATGGTCATTACAGGTACCTGTGCTTTCTTTTTCTGGCACCTGCAGTCCATAAACATTAAAACAGTACATCTAACCATGCAAGGCGTCCCTTGTCATCGTCATCATGCAAGCTGCTGCTGGTTTCATGCCCAGTTCCTGCTGGTGAGTGTAACTCTGCACCTGGTTCATTTGGGCTCTAGGCCCAGACTGAATTTTCTTGTTTACCAGCTTCTGTTTTTCAAATGTTTCACTTGCTGTAAGAGTTCAATAGTTTTGTTCCCTTGCTGAATAAAAGACATGTATTTCAAAACATCATTTTGATTTTTGTTTCCTTTTTCATTTTTAATATGTCATGAACGTTTAATATAAGTAAATGTAAGGTTTTATACATAGGAAGCAAAAACATTAGATATAAGAGCATGATGGAGGCCAGGGTAAACAAAACTTGACAGTACTCCTTAAAGGAGACTTAACAACAGTGGACTTGTCTTTGTTCACAAAATAAGTGATTGGAAAGGGAGAAAGGATGTTTGGTGTCACAGTGCGCTGTGTTCAGTATAAATCAAGAGGGTTTATGCTCATGATGTACCTCAACTTGGTTACTGTTTGCAGCTTTGATCTCTGTATTAAATATCATATACCAGTGCTAGAAAAAAAAGAGAGATGAGTTACTATAGTGATTCCCAGGACTGCAAAATATTAGGTATGAATAATATTTTAAATTGGCTGAATCTTTGCAGTTTAAATAAACAAAGATTAAAAAAAATTAAAAAATTATGAAGAGAATAAGAAGGGTGGGCAGCATGGTGGCGCTAGTGGGTAGCGCTGCTGCCTCGCAGTTGGGAGACCTGGGTTTCGCTTCCCGGGTCCTCCCTGCGTGGAGTTTGCATGTCTCCCCGTGTCTGCGTGGGTTTCCTCCGGGTCGCTCCGGTTTCCTCCCACAGTCCAAAGACATGCAGGTTAGGTGGATTGGCGATTCTAAATTGGCCCTAGTGTGTGCTTGGTGTGGGGTGTGTGTTTGTGTGAGTCCTGCGGTGGGTTGGCACCCTGCCCGGGATTGGTTCCTGCCTTGTGCCCTGTGTTGGCTGGGATTGGCTCCAGCAGACCCCCGTGACCCTGTGTTCGGATTCAGCGGGTTGGAAAATGGATGGATGGATGGATAAGAAGGGTGTTACTAAAATAAGTTCTTCAGCAAGAACACAAAATAGATACTTAAAAATATTTTCAAACAGAAATGGAGTAAGTTACAAAGTGAGAAGTGAACAGAGATTGATGAGATGGTTTGGCTGAATGATCTATTCTCATAAAAGCTTTTATGTTCTTCTTAAGAGTCTTTACATTTCACTTAGTTATATGATTTTCACTAATAATTAAATACCAAATGAGGGATTATTTCAGTTAAACACATATTTTCATGTGCTGATCAGCACGTTGCCACTCTGTGGCATGATAATGATCACAATCATGCATTAGATGTATAAACAGAATCAAGTTGTACTAGCTTTAGTAAACCAGGTATGACACTGTGAGAAGATTAAATGAGATAGAGAGACATGAAAAGAGTTGAGGATACTGTATTTATGATATGGATGTGAGCAACACTGGAGCACCACAGGGAACAGTCCTGTCTCCTTTTCTCTTCACTCTGTACACTTCCAACTATAAATATAACTCCAGGTCATGTCACTTGCAGAAGTTCTCAGATGATTCTGCACTTATGGGGTGTTATTAATAAAGAGGATGAGGTAGAGTATATGAGTAACGTGGAGATCTTTGTTTCTTGGTGCAAAGAGAAGTGTCTCCATCTTCACATCAGCAAAACCAAGGAACTAGTTATTAACGTTTGCCGCACCAAAGAGCCACTATGTCCAGTTACTATTCAGGGAATGAATGTAGAGGCAGTGCTTTGCTACATATACTTATGGGATCCACAACAAATACAAGTTGGACTGGTCTCAATACACAGAAGACCTATATAAGAAAGGGTGGAGGAGGCTCTTGTTCCTTAGGAAACTGTGTTATTTTAATGTGAGTAGTGACATCCTTCACATCTTGTACAATTTTGTGATGGCCAGTGTGATTTTTCTACACTGTGGTGTGCAGGACTGGTAATGTCACTACAGGAGAGGCCAAGCTAATTTAAAGGGCAGGCTCAGTTGTGGGATGCAGTCTGGACCCCCTGGAGGTAGTAGCAAAGAAGAGAATTCAAACAAAACTGAGTGTTATTATGAACAATGCTGCACATTCTCTCTTTGACATACTAACACTGAGTACTTTTAGCCAACGAGTTCCATTCCAAAAGCGCATTCATCCACTTTTTTTGCAAGTCCAGCAAAGTTAGCCTATTCACCCAATGAACACAATGCAACCCCCAACCCTTAACTACTATAGAAAAAATGTACATGTACAGCATTTACACATAATGAAATGCTTTTGCAAGATAATATTTGTATTTTGGTACAGATTTCTTGTGTATTTTAACAATAAATAACAGAAAGTTACTGTATGTTTTGTTTCCATTGTTGTCCATCAGCTGATATTGGTCTTTACACTATCAGGTAGCCTACGTTATGCAGACCTATTTTACCGTTCCTCAACTCTTATCGAAAACATATTTGGACTGTACAGCACACAAGAAGGTGCTTTTAAAAGTTAATATTTGTGTTTTTGTTAAAGATTTCTAGTGCATTTTAACAACAAGCAACTGAAAACTATTTTTTGTTCCAATTTTTTTTCATCAGCTGATCTCTGTACAGTAGACTTGTAAAAAAGAAAAGAACATGTAGTACTTTTGGTTTCTTCAATGACAGTTTAAAAACTGCATCAGTGAATTATCTTGTACAAGGCAATACAAGGCATACTTTCTACTTGATAATGCTTTCACTAGCTTTTCTTACATTTTTAATCTCAAATTTTACACCTGCCCTAGACCACACTCACATAAAGTGCCATGGTAGCGAATTAATTAGTTATTACTGGGCATGAGTGGAACTGAAATGTGGTGGGTTTATCTGCTGTATAACCAACAATCCCTTGACACTGTTCTTCAAGTGCTAGTCCATTCCTCTATCATCACTAAATTAGCATTTTTGCCAAATTATTTCTTTTTTTCTTTTTTTTATTATGTGTACTTGAGAACAACCTAAGAACTACTCATTTACCACCGGCTAGGTTGCCCTGATGTTGATGATTACCTGCTCTTAAATCATTTTGGAAATGTGAATTGTTCAGTGTATCAGCATTATGTAAGTCTCTATCAGATTGTGCTCCTTCTTTAACATATTTTTCAGTGCTATAAGGTGAATGCTTTCTTGACTTTATCAAAAATACTTTATGTTTCAACAGTAGATGAACATAAACTTTGTCTATAGTGGTAACCTTACCTCTTGCACATAGCATCACCTGTTGTTATTTCGATAGTATTAAGTAAATGTTAGAGCTATGTACTTTGTCACACTTTTGTACTCTTATTTAGCTTGAAATATAGCTTTCACTGACTGGCCAAATTGTAGTCAATCAATCAGCTTATCACCATACTGTAGGTTGTGTCTGTCTCACAGTGGATTGGCTGCTAACCATAGCCCATTTTGAAGCCTTTTTCCTCCCTAGCACTATCTTTCACTGCTTTAGTATAAGATCTTACCTTTCACGCAATTTAGATTTTTATATATCATTTAAATAAATAAAAAAGAATTAAACTAGAAAGAGTTTCCTTTCATTTTGACTGTTGTTTTAGTTTGGATCATTCATTTCAGGAGATGTTTTCAAAGTATTTCTTAATATTGAGGCAGCCACCTATGCAGCAATATGAGTAATACAGATTATAGCTAAAAGATGTGCAGTATATACTGTACATTTACACTATGCATATACACTGCACATAGTGTAATTGTACATTTATCTATATATCTATTTTTTTAATTCACAAATGCACTTCAGTGTTGCAGATATTCAGCAATTATCTTAGCTCTGGGCACAAGTAAACAACCATTATTGAATGGAAAGCAGTCCATCGTAGGGCACAGTAACTCATGTTTGGAAAAGACTCCGAAGTGGTTAAAGAGCTGGAGAAGCATCAATCTTTCTATTTATTGTGCAGCTGTGAAAACAAAGAGTAATGTGCTGAGGGGCTTTTCTCCGCTGTACTGCTCTCACAGGCAGCTCCTGTTGAAAGACGGCAGTAAAGTGAATTTTTCCTTGTGGTCCTCTTTGTTTTTCCCCTTCCCTCTGCTTTTGTCTTTCTGTCTCTCTCTGTTTCAGGTCCAGTTTTCTTTCCATCTGTCTGGTCATTTCTGATGCCCATAGAATACCTATGAGGTGTATAAAAATGGAAACCCCAGCGAGATTAATCAAACCGTAAAATATAGCCTGCATTACCATATATTCACAATGTCAGTTTTTTATATGGTAATAGAATATGGAGTCATTTCTGCTTAAGGATGTTTTTTCATTCCAAACACTATGTAAACTGAAAACAAACACTAATGGTCACTAGTATTCATTTTTTTTTTTAATCTCAGAACTAATTGGTTATATGTAAATTGCACCGATCATTCATTAACACAATTAGCAAGTTAAATGACTTGCTACACTCAAGGAGAATTATTTATTTTAATACAAAATTGTAAAGTTGTTTTGGCAAGCTACTTAACATAGCTAAGACATTTTTACAGAATTGATATGTTTTATTTGCTGACAATGACCTTGTATATTAAAATAAAGCTTTTCTTTTTTCTTCTTGTCTCGTGACATTTAGCAAATGAATTCAGACCTTTATCTTTTCACAGACATTATAAATTAATTTATTGTGCAATATTTATATACATCTAGAGCATATTGCCTGCAGCGTACTCTTAACACATTTTTGCACACTTCACAACTAACAGGACAGCCCTGCAATGAATCCTTACGTTCTTCCTGCATGTTTTCTAGTGGGAATTAATTTTAGATTTAGGAGAATATATATATATATATATAGAGAGAGAGAGAGAGAGAGAGAGAGAGAGAGAGAGAAAGAGTTTAGTAATTAACAACCACACAGTTGTTTGGATTGTGGAAATGTGGTCTGTAATTCAGTATGCTACATTTTTAATGCTGGTCATTTGAAATTCATCACCTTTTGCTTCACTTTCAAAGCACTGCATGTTCTTTTTCACATTTGAGCTGGTGTCTCTTTTGTAGATAAGTAAGAAGAACACTCTATAAAACGTCACTCATTTGTTTATCCAAAAATTTCAAGTGTCACATTTACATTAGAGTTTGCTTTAAGCGCAGCCAGCCAGGCGTCAGCTTATTGAATTGCGTCAGCAGAGTAATGTAAGGTCATATGCTTTAGCAAACAGAAAAATGAAGTCAAATACACAATCGATGTTTTCTTTCTTCTACCTGAAAACATGAAGAAAAATAAAAATAAATGGCTGACTGTAATAAATGGCTGGTTAATGTCCCTATTTAACTTGCTTTTTCAGATTGAAATAGATTTTTAGATGGATGTGAACAGTACTGATAGATAGATAGATAGATAGATAGATAGATAGATAGATAGATAGATAGATAGATAGATAGATAGATAGATAGATAGATTGATTGATTGATTGATTGATTGATTGATTGATTGCTTGCCGAGGAGGAAAATAAAGTGTTTTTGTTTGAGAAAAATATAATGGAATAGAACACAACTTTAAAAATAAAAATAAATTAAACAACAATGAAGACTCACTAATGTGTTTGTCTTGCGGTCTTGTATGTACTGTATGTTATCATCCAGTTGCGCTTGGAACCGGCCAATTCTATTTAATTTCAAAAGCAACAGGGGTGCAGTGGTGCTCAAACATAAAGAATACAGGCAGTTACTTCTAGTTCACCATCCGAGTGTCAACTGGATGATAACATGCATACATGATCGCAAGATCAGCTCCCACCCTACCCAGAAGGGGGTGGGTTAGGGTTGATTTCACCCTACAGTATTTTAAGTTGAACAATGAGAAACATGTGTACCAAGCATCATGAAAATCGCTCTAGCCATTTGGAAGTGATGCTGGAACATACATACATATACACACACACATACATTGACTTAATGAAACAGGACAAACTTTAAAAATCAATAGATATTGGCATTGCATCTGATCATTTTCAGCTCTGACGGGAAAGCGTTCCCAGTGTGGGGGTAAAAGAACACCCCGTAATATCCCTGGCAATCAGCAACTACTCTCTAAAATACACGTAGCTCTAATCTCTCTCTCAAAAACATCAAACGTTACTCCTTAACAATCTATAAATGATAATGTCTGTTGAACAAACAGGTATCGCTAGCTAAACGGAGGCAAGGTGCACTCTAACAGATGGCGAGACGTAGAGTAACTCAAACAGAGGCTGGTGAGGGAATGAGAAAGTTCCCCGCACCCCTGCTGTTGGTCCACAACCACGCTAGAAAGTATTGAAATTGTCAGAACTACTCTGGGCATCTCTCTCTCTCCTAGGAGGATTCTTGTTGCTGAAGTGCTCACATTGTGCATTAGCAGCTAAGAGACTGTCTTTCTTCGGAGGTTTCCTTTTCCCGGTGTGCTGGCCTCATTTTACGTATCCTCGGAGCTGGAGCCCTTACCCCAACTCTACCTGTCACTTCTCGGCTGGACAGACACACACACTTCCACGCGTAGAGGTTTATATATATAAGATACATATTTGGCTGTTCGAGTCACTAAGACAGAATGAGTCCTAAAAAATAGCTGGGATGCCAACGCGTGCAAGTCTATTTAATTTCAAAAGCAACAGGGGTGTGGTGGTACTCACATAAAGAATGCTGACAGTCACCTCCAGTTCGCCCTCTGGTAGTCATTCCTAATGTCATCTGGATGATAACATGCATACAACACCGCAAGATCAGCCCCCACACTACCAAGAACGGGGAGGGTTAGGGTTGATTTCACCCTACAGTATTTTTAGTTGACCAATGAGAAACATTTGTACTAAGTTTCATGAAAATCGCTCCAGCCATTCGGACGTGATGCTGGAATATACATACATAAACACATTGACTTATATATATATATATATATATATATATATATATATATATATATATATATATATATATATATATATATGATAAAGCATATTAATTAAAGGATAGATAGATAGTAGATAGATAGATAGATAGATAGATAGATAGATAGATAGATAGATAGATAGATAGATAGATAGATAGATAGATAGATAGATAGATAGATAGATAGATAGATAGATAGATAGATAGATAGATAGATAGATAGTAGATCCTTTTCTTTTATTCATTTATTCACTTTCCACCACTTATACAAGACAGGGTTTGTGGGGCAACAGTCTTAGCAATGAGGCCCACATGTCCCCTTTCCGAGTCACAGTTGTCAACACATACTGTGGCATCCCAAGGCATTCTCAACCCATCTGTGAGATATAATCTACCCAGTGAGTCCTGGGTCTTTACCAGGGTCTAATCCCAGCTAGTCATGCCAGTAAAACTTCTGCAGGGAGGCACATGGGAGGCATCCATATCAGATGCCCGAACCAACTCAGTTGACTCCTCTTGATGTGGATGGTCAATGGCTCTACTCCCAGCCCAACATGGAGAAAGCTTATTTCAACCGCTTGTACCTGTGATTATTATTATTATTATTATCTCATTCTTTCAGTCATTACTGAAAGCTCATGACCATAGATGAGGGTAGGGACATAGATTGACTGGTAAATCAAATTCTTTGCCTTCTGGCTCAGCTTTTTCTTCAACACTTCAGATCTGTATAGTGCCCCTATCAGTCTGTCGATCTCACTATCCCTTTCCAATCACTTGTGAACAAGATCCCAAGATTCTTAAACTCCTCCACTTTTGGCAGTAAATCACCACTCACCACTCGGAGAGGACAGTCCACCTTTTTCCTGCTGAGGACCATGCCTTCAATTTAGAGGTGCTGGTTCTCATCTCTGTTGCTTCATAGTCAGTCACAAACCTTCATAATGTGTGCTGTAATTTACAGCACAACGAAGCCAACAAGACCACATCATCTGCAAAAAGCCATGCTTTAATTCTAAGGCCAACGAACTGGACACCCTCCCATCACCAATTACGCTTTGATATCCTGTCCATGAAAATCCCAAACAGGATAGGAGACAAAGCATAGCCCTGGTCAAGTTCCACACCCACAGGGAATGGTGCTGATGTTTAACCGATTATGCGGACACAGTTGCCACTGTGATGATACAGGGTCCTAAGAGCCCTTATTAAGGGCCCCAGAACCCTATACTCTTCCAGCACCATCCACAAAATCCCTCATATGTCTTCTGTAAGTCCACAGAGCACATGTAGACTTATTGGGCGTACTCCCATGCCCCGCTCGAAGATCCTCATGAGGGAAGGGAGACAACTCTTTAACAACAGTAAAGAAAACTATTACATAGGTGCACATACAATGACTACAACACTATGTAAAATTGTTGGGTTTTAATTATACACCAGTTTAGAAGGGGCAGCTGAAGAGCAAACAAAACTATTGAAATATGTGGTTATTATTTTTAATAATTTAGCCACACAAGTTTATTTGAATCACTAAGACAGGGCTTGATGGCACTCTCAGAGGTTGATTCTCTTCTGATTGACAACATCAACCTGCTGCCCACACCTCTTTAATTAATCTAGTCACTTGGCAAACCTAATTACCACTTTTTCTTATTTATACCAAAATTATAAGGGAACATATAAAACTTGCTACCGTCTCTGATAGTTTTTTTGGAATGGTTTGCACTCCTCAGTGCCAACAGCTTTTCTGAGGCTTCTCAGCCCGACACCTATAGTGTTATCCTCTTGGCTGAACACAGACATAATAGCATAGATCTGCTTGTGGACCTAAAATGCCTATTATTTTGAATGATCTTACCACAAAAGATGGGCATCATTGTATTCAATTCCAGGTAAACTTTGTTCTTTATACAGGATTTGACAGAAACTCTGTGACGAGGCACTGAAGCATAGTAATGTTTGTCAGGAGGTGCAAGCTGGAACATGCCCAGCTCCAGTGCTAAACAATCCTGTGTTTCACTATCTTTGTTATCTCTGATGGTTTTTCTGTTATTAAATTCTAATGCACATGACCATATTATTGTGAAAGTTTATGAAGTTTAAGGCACTTCTACTATTGCTGCATTGAGAGTCAAATGTGATGTGCATCTAACTCAGTAAAGAGACACAACCAGCTTTGCATGCGTCTGCCTTTAGCCCTTTACTAGTGCATGTTTAGAATTAATTTCCTAACATGCTTAATTCAGTTTAAGCTTCGTAGAAGCCAGGGTCTTTTGCAGCTCAAACAACATTTATATACTCATATTAGTTACCTCGCTTGTTAAGATTCCCAACTCCTAATTGCATCTTTTATTCTTAAACATCTGCATTCACTGTTTTTGATTGGTTTTTATTTACCAATTAACAATGAAATGCAAGTGACAAAGAAACGAACAATTAATGCAGCTCAATGTACTGATTTGCATCTAGAAACAGGCTTCACCCTAGGAAGCCTGACCCCAAACTCAGTTAGTAGGCCCATATATGGCACAGGCTTTAGAAGTTCAAAAATACTTTTAAATGTCTCAAATACACAAAAATGCCCTCGATAGAGATGTTAACTGTAAACTTCTGCCTTGAAATTGTAAAGGTCAATGAAATTTGTTAATAAAGGATTTATTTAAATAAACAACAAAAAACATGACAAAGCAGGATAAAATAAGACTAAATGGGTTTTCTTGAAAAAGAAAAAACAACCCTAACAAATCTAAAACAAAATCCAAGGCAAAATCCACAAAGCTGAAGCAAGAATATCCATCCATCCATTTTCCAACCTGTTGAATCCGAACACAGGGTCACGGGGGTCTGCTGGAGCCAATCCCAGCCAACACAGGGCACAAGGCAGGAACCAATCCTGGGCAGGGTGCCAACCCACCGCAGAGGAAGAATATCAAAAAGAAAAATCCAAATGGCACCTACAATGAATGCTCTGAACTCTACAAACACCAAAAGTTCTGGATAGCCCTTGACTGAAATATAAAGTCAGAGGGTGTTCATACAGAGGTAATGTCAAAGTGGACCTGCAACATGGAGCTCCTGCCTCAGAAAACAAAGAACATATTCATGAGACATATATATGTAATACCTAAACACCTAATAATATTTAAACCAGTAGTAGCAGCAAAAAATAAAATAAAATACTTGAAAAATATACATCTGACAGAGACCAAATCCTGGCTGAAACACCCAGCGGTTCTCAGGGTTAGTCCTTGCGGCCCACAGCAGCTGTAGTAGTGACGCACACAGATCTTGTGGTGGGCAGTGGCTCACAAATGGAAGAAAGGGCACGTTATGAGACAGAAATGCATACATTATAGTCCTGGACACAAATTAGTGTCCACTTTTTTTTTTGTTATTTTAACAGGACATTTGGATGTCACTTCTGAGGTATTATAATGTTCAGAAATGTGGCAATAAAAGCATGTCCATGACTGTTGATTATGTCATATTTTCAGAGCAGACATTGTATACCCTCTGCTGTACATGTACTTAATTCTCTTAATATAACACATCATTAAACAAAAGAACAAATAATAAAATTCCCATCTTGTTACATAAAATAACAAAAAGGGTCATAACAGCAAGAGTTTATCTCAAAGCACATCACTATAAAATAAATTCTACTCATAAACACTCTCATTTTATGCTGTATGATTTTTTAAAAGCAGAATTACCACAGTGTCACTGTATGATTCTACAGAATATAAGCACTTTTTTCTGCTGCCACAGTTGTCCTGTAGTTCATGGAGCTTCTCAAGTGCATTATTTTAGAACATTATACAGTTATGCCCAGAATATTCCTCCACTTAGCAAATATATCTACTATTTTCTTCATGTCTAAGCCCTGTATGTATCTTTAAAGAGAATACATAACACCAAACCTCATCTTCATCTATACTTTACTGCTTAGTATGAACAAATACTTTTATAATCATTATTAGCTTACCAGAGTTATTCAGTAGAGTTTTTTCATCTCATTCTCCAAAGAAAACAGTAAAACATTCATGAAATAAACCAGCAAAATCCATGTAACTTATTATCATAGAAAACTGTGCATGGGTACCTTGGATTCCATTCTTCCATCCATCCACCAGACCTGCTTTATTCAGAGCAGGGTCACGGGAAAGCTGGAGCCTGTTCTAGCAAGTATAGACGCAAGAGTGGAACAATCCCTGGACAGGACACCAGTCCGTTGCAGAGTGAACACACAGACAAACACACACACACACACACACATACACTAAGTCTGATTTAGTTTCACCTTGGAATCAACAGATGTAATGAGTCTGTCATCATATTAGACGGTACATCCCAGACTTTACTGTAGAATGCCCAGCAGGGGGCAGGCGGCCAGTTGCCTGAGGTCTCCAGAATTGTGATTGTGTAACTGACTGTGGATCCTTATGTTGTTTTATTTTCTCTAGGGATGCTGCTGACCAGAGTTTTTGTTTTCCTGTCCTCTTTTGTCATCTGGTCATACTTCAGCAGTTAATTAAAGGACACCATTTATGTTAATTAGTCTCAAACCACTTTGTTTCGTGTCTTTTTAAACAAATCTGTATGTGTAGTCATTATGTAATTAGTATTTTGTAAAGTTTCTCTTTAAACCTACCACTGAACCTATTACAGCACTCTGTGTTTACACTCAGTGAAGAACATTATATAATAATCAACTGAATTAAGTTGAATTGAACTTGACACCACTTTAACAAATGATTTTCAGTGTTAGAGAGTGAAACAATGAAACAATGTGGTGGTTGTTTTAACAATGATTGTTAAGTTTAATAGAGTATACATTATCTCGGCTTTTGAAGCTAGGTTAGCTTCTAGAAACAAAATACTCTTAAGGCACTGGCAGACAGCACATCATCATAAGAAGAATCTCAGAGATATTGGGATCATGATCATCTTTTTTATCTGCTCCTAAATGTTTGGTTAGACGCTGTCACAATAACAGTCCCAGACATCAAAAAGGTTTGGAGCAGCCACCCGTATATCATGCTTTGGCTGCAAATTGGTTATTTGGTTGAGATGTTTACACGTTGGAGTCCAAAACAGAACTGATTTAACAGTGCAAAGATGGAGGCTTTAAAGTCTGGGCCAGGAACTGATGTCATTGAGACCAGGACCGGAAGTTACGTCTTCCAGGGCCCCGGTACTGGAAGTCATGTCATCAATGGCACCGGCACCTAGTGGGATTTCCCGAGGATGGTCTGCACAGGACAGAGAGAGAGAATCAGTACTGCTCGCCACTCCCTGGTCTGGCATGGTATTACTCTTATTTAAGCCCTCTAACTGTCTCCCATGTGCACATGTGTGACAGCAACTAAAGGCTGGAAAGCAATGCTGATTTGCAATGAGATGTTAAACCATTGTAACTAACACCTGTCAGCAGCATTTTCACTATCACATTCATGTAGTTCTCATATGACTTAGTCTAATAATCAATATAGTTGCTCAATATATAGTTTTTTGTCAATATTTTTCTATAACTGGAAAGGTTTCTAATACAGGTACTCGTCGACATACGACCTATGCAAGTTACGACTGTTCGACTTTACGACGCGTTTGACTGTTTCCCCCGCCAGCTGTTGGCAGCGCCAGTTTCCTGCACTCTCGAGTCTCGCTACGCAGCAGTAAAAATATACGCAGCAGTGTTGCCCCACGTGTGTTTGTGTCTTGTTGTTTTGGCAATTTTCGATAATAATATAACCCTAACATATAACCCTATAATATTAACACTAATAGCAGCTTTCTACTCAAAACGGCAAACTTGAGAAGCTGCCAGCATCAAACCCAGAAGCTCTTGATTGGGCAGTTCTTAGGATTGCACTACGCAAGCAGTCGCATCAACTGCTTACCGCAACCTGCTTTCTTTTTTCTTCTTGAATAAAAGCGCACTTGTTCTGTTATACTTGTACTTGTGAAAGTGTTTATTTGATATTTGGACTTCAGGCTTCACACCAGTCATTCTCAGTCACACACACCACTCACATCCACATCCACAGTTATCCCAGTCTTGTTCGTGCACAAGTTTTATATACAATCATCACATTCAAATGTTAACAGTTCCCACACACAACTGCTGACTCCCAATCAAGAGCTTCTGGGTTCGATGCTAGCAGCTTCTCGAGGTTGACCGCTTTGAGTAGAGAGCTGCTGTTATTGTTAATATTATACAATAAAAACATACATTTGATTTACGTCTGTAACAACCGCTGTAAATTTATAGTGCTTGTCAAAGTTAGCGTTCACACTCGCCCCGATATGACACTGCTCTTTTCAAATAAGACGCGCTATAACAGAGGTGAACTCAGATCAGAGAAAACAGAAGCCCTCCCGCAAGAAATGTCGACTCACAGTGTATGAATGGCGTATGGAAGAAGTGTGTTAAGCGTTATGTAAATACTTTTGCTGGATTTAACAGTGAACAAGAACTTGATGAGATTCGTGAAGAAATAGTGAAACTGTCAAAAGACCTTTCATTGGAATGTGAAATGGAAGATGTCGAGGAGTTGCTAGACCGGGAATCAGGTGAACTTATGAATGAAGAGCTGATAGAATTGGAAGAAGAAAAGAGTGGCGGAAGAAGAAAAAAGAGAATTGGAGTAAGACGAAGAGGAGGAGGTGCCACAAAGAATGTCACCACAAAGGGATTGTCAGAAGATTTATCTCTACTGAATAAACTCCTCGCTCATTTTGAAAAATGGACCCAAATATTGAACGATTTGCGAGGATTGAACGGATGGCACGCAACACATTTCGTCCTTATTGCAAAATTTATGAAGAGAAAAAAAAACAAACAATTCAGACGAAGCTCACTATGTTTATGAAAAGAGCAACTCCTCCCATCACCCCGTCCGCAGCCTCGCCTGATCTGATGAAGGCGATATCGACAACCCGCAGCCAAGCACCAGTGGTGCCAGGAATTAAATGTACAGTACAGTATTTCTTGTTTTGTACGTTTTCCACATATTAAAGAAATTGTACTGTAGTATGCTGTGTTTGTCTTAGAAAGTAAGAAAATGTTGATAAAATATTACTTTAAGATGATTACAATATTATTACCCAGTCTAATATTCTTACCTTAAATTAACATAGGCCGACTTACGTCCAGATCAACTTACAACCAGTCAGTCGGAACCAATCGCGGTCGTAAGTCGACAAGTACCTGTATATATATAAGGTGTATTGCTTAAAAGAATCTAATACCTGACCTCTTAGGATGTTTAAAAAAGAAAAGAAGATTGTCTTAAGAGTATAAAATCAGTCTCACATAGAGTCCAGCTTTAAGTAGTTGTTTTCCTAGTGCACATACTTACAGGATATAAATGTTGTGACCTGTAGCACACCCCAAAAGCAACACCCCAACTACAATTATAAGGACACAAGTTCTACATTGAAATAATAATTAACTAGTATAGGTTTACCTCAATAAATTCTTTTGTTCACCAAGTTAGCAAAAGTACAAGCATAGTATAATTCTTTTCTTCTTCTCTCATTTCCTCCTCTACTCCTTCCAGGCGAGCTTTGTCCATCCCTCCACTCCTGACATCAACTTGCCCAGGTGAAGCGGAGCAGCTTCCTTTATACCGGACCAGGGAGTACTTCCAGTGCTACCACAATGCATCTAGAAAGCACTTCCGGGTCAGGCGGAACCCTCGCTAAAATGAGGAAATCTCCTCCCCACAGTTCCCCTGGCCGTTCCCATGAAACCCAGCAGAGCTGCATGGGAGTTGTAGTTGTAGTGTGTACATAGAAGACCCACTGGAGGGTTGCTGCCATGGCTTCATGGCCTGGGTAAGGATCTATCCCTTTCGTGATGCCAGCTAACCAGTGTCCTCTATGACAGTGTGTAAATGCAAGTGAATTCTGTTTGTAATTACTGCAAACGTAGAGTCTACATATCAGCAAAGCTATTGCTAACGCAATTCTCAGTGACATACTGATCTTTTTACTGATTATTATATATTTTCCAACCATCGACTATGTTTTGAATTGAACTTGAGATCTGTCAACCTATCAGTAAAATGATGCAGCTGGCCAGTACTAAAAACACTACAAAATTGTATAAACAAAATCTTGATTAGTCTTTCAGTTTGCGTCAAATGAAGAAAAAGATATCTGTTAGCATGACATACGCAGAATCCTTAGTACCTCTGCCTGCTTTATCGGCTGGTTATTATCTAAAAGGAGTGTAAACTCTGAAAGAAGACAAAAATGTACCCAAAACACTTAAGAGGTGCTAAATTTAAATCATCAGGACATAGACCATTCCCTACTTTTGCTGCATTGGTCTGTGAATTTTTTTGTAACTGCTCCACTATCCCTGACAATGAAATTGTATCCCACAAGGTGTGTTTGCTAGTCTATGTGCACTTGTGGCAATTTACAACTGATTACTTTGATTTGTTTTAAACTGTGATACAGTATAACAACCTATTAATGCGTGGGCACGTTCTCACAGCAGCCTTGTACCTATAATAATTTTCAAGGTGAACAAAACATAAAGGAGTATGCTTATTTAAGACAGAGGGCAAGAATCAGCAGAGGAAGAATCCAAAGTACAAAATAAACAGAAGGAAACAAAATCCCTTGGCACCTTTTTGGACCCAACTTAACTGGTCCTTACCCACTGTGCAATATGTGGGGGGCCTCATCCACTTACCCACTGTAAAGTACCATTCCGCAACATATCCTTTTAACCCCATCTCTCTCTCTCTCTGTATCAAGGCTTCTCTTCTCTCTGCCAGTCAAGAAGTTTTCTCTCCTCAAACCGAACTCAACAATCAATGTGCCTGCAGTAGTGAACAGCCTTTAGGCCTCATCACAGTCTCAGTTCTTGTCATGCCCTGGCATTACCACTGGCACTGTAGCCCTGCATTTTCAATTCACATTAAAGATCAAAGACTGTGAGGCAAACTTACAGCTCTCTGAGGGACTCTTCTGGGACCATATTCCTTCTAGCACCCAGAAGGCTGTGTCATTTCTGGCGATTCCTGCTTTGCTTTACTCTGTTCTTCTCTCTAATAGTGGAGCTACTGCATATTGCCCCTTGAAAGGCACCCAGCACAAACACACGGCATAGTGTCACCTAGCAATGTGCAACATCTCATACTGGCATGGTGATACATGCTGCAAATGCCAGTGTGTTATTCTTTCAAAATATTAAGACCTTTTTTGGCCCTGCCCTTGTCATTTGCTCTGCTATGCAGTATCAACAGTTATTTCAGTACTGGTAGCAGCTGAACCATCCCTTATTTTGCTGATATTCTTTGGGTGTCATTCAATAAAAACATTTATAGTAAACCAGTAAAATGCATTAATCAGATTACTTGCAAAGTGAACTTCATGAGAAAAATCATTCAGTGTTTCCTGGTCTTATAAACATTGATTAATTCTAATACCCACCAGGCAGTCTTTCCATCATTATTATAACACATTTTCAATTTGTCTTCACAGGCTTCCTTATATTCCTTAATCTTCCACTTAATCTTCTTCTATATAATTTTCTTTCCCTCTCTTCTGGCCCAAATTTTAAAAAGGAATCTATTCCAAGCTTTGCATTAACATGACATTTTTTTTTAATAATTTGGTATGTCTGACACATCCAGAGAGAATAAAATGTATTCTACTCTATAAAGGACGGTGATTGCCTCATGCACCTAGTGCCCTATGCCCAGTCATTGCCTGTGTGGAGTTTCTGTGTTCTCCCTCACTATGCATAGGTTTTCCTCATCTACTCTGATTTTTCTCACATATGCACAGAGATGTACAGAACAGATTAATTGGTGACTCCAATGTACAGTGTACAGTAGTTGTGTGCATGGGTGGGCCCTACATTGGTCCCTGATTTGACTGAAGTGGGGTTTGAGACTGTGTATTTACCATACTTTACACATACAATTTAGGGTTGTAAATAAGCCTTTGCTTTGCGCTTTGGAATACATTTTATCATTTATATGGATTTCAGGGTGTATACAGTTGAAGATTTCTGATTTACAATGTTTAGTTTACTGATTGTTTTATAAGTCAGCAAATAACTTGGTAGCCTTTGGAATTTTTGTGTATAAAATAATGAGCTAGTAGAATTGGAAGTCCCTCTGCATCATTCATGGTCTAGGAAGAAAATACACTGAGAATGTTGTCAGCTCCTGACATAGAAATATGTAAAGGTTCTCTATAGCTTCTTATTTTGGGGTTGAACTATCTATCTATCTATCTATCTATCTATCTATCTATCTATCTATCTATCTATCTATCTATCTATCTATCTATCTATCTATCTATCTATCTATCTATCTATCTATCTATCTATCTATCTATCTATCCTTTAATTAATATGCTTTATCATTTTCCTATATATATTGGTTATTAGGGTGATTATTGTAACTTATACAGAGTACAGTGAAATCCTTACTTGTATGTGCTAATTAACATGTAAAATATCAATATACAGTATATGCTATATATTAAAAAACATTATTTTCATCCATTAATTTATTTTGTAAACCTTTCAGAAATAATGGAACACATACATTTTATTAACAACACCACGTTCCGCAGCAGTCTTATGATTTTTCAGATATGTTCAGACATGTGAAATTCTGCTTTTTTAATTTCCGTTTGTTCATGTTGCTGTTAGCACACTCACTTTCCCTGTTTAACAAGAAACCTACAAACATCATAACAGTGTGAGAACATAATCAGCCTTACATGAGAAATAGATTTTCTGCAATCTTGGACATAACCTAAATATATTACAATGTGTAAGGAAGAATCTGGCCTGACCCATTTCTTTCTTTCTTTCTTTCTTTCTTTCTTTCTTTCTTTCTTTCTTTCTTTCTTTCTTTCTCTCTTTCTGTTTAAAATTAAATAGCCATTAATTGTGATTAGTACTAACATCTGGGAAAATAAAGTGTGTAAGAGTAAAAGAGCAAATATATTACATATCTTATATTCAATGAACACAGTAAACATACTAATTTAATGTAAATTATTTTATTAATCAGTGTTTTTTTAATGATGCTTATTGCAATTTTAATCATATTTTTGCTGGCATCATTTTTTCTTTCATTCTTTTTTACTAAGTTATCTTTAAAATAAAAATGAAAACCCAATGCCTAAGCTTAATATTACTTGTGAGGCATAGAGTTGAGTTTGAATGTTGGCAACAATTCAAACTAATGATGAATGAGTTAGTGTAATTTAAACTTGTAATATTATTTGGTAGTCTTTCATTGCAGGGTTATTTTAGTTATGCACCACCAGAGTGCACTATATCGCCACCTGGTAAAAAACATTTGGGCCCTACTTTGAAAACTTATTTGAAAAGAATAATATTGTTTATGTGACAAGGTAAGTACCATAGAAGTAAACTACTGCGGCCAGTATGGGACACTGCTGAGCCCAAAATCCTCCACACAACTACACAACAACAGGCCCGGGTTCAACCAAAGGTGATTTTAATTTTCAAACACTACCCCTGCCAGGCTTCATTTCCTCAGTAGTACACCATTCCATTCAATCTAATCCAATCATTTTCTCCTCCACTCTTCCCAGGTGAGTGTTCTCCAGCTCCTTTCCTGATTCTGACTCAGACTCACTGGGCCAAGTGGAGGGCTTTCTTGACCCCACAGTACTTCTGGTGTTCAATCAATTACCTCCAGAAAGTACGTACAGGCTGGGCATGATCAAACCAGTCCTTGTGCAGTCAGTATCTGATAGCTCCCCTGGCGGCCCCCAAACAACCCAACAGGGCAGCTCCATGGGACCACAACTCCCTTGCGTCTCTGGGGGTACCCATACTGGGACTTGCTAGACAGGATGCTGCTACTCAGTGTACAGGGAATTGGTCTGCTGAATGCAAGCAGTCACCCACGGTTCCTCCAGGGCTAATGGGACGCCAGCCCTGGTGTAATTGCTGCTGCAATGTCCTCCTGTGTCCATGACAGAAATTTGTCTTGTTGAAAAGCCAGTTTACAAATAACTGGATAGATTGAAATTTTGAAATCTATCCAATTTGTCCATGTGATTAATTTCTTCTGCAGTATTTAACACAGCACCAAGTCATACAAATTATAAATACAAGTTTTAGATCATGACAACATCAGATATAATTAAAATTTTAACAAATAGCTTTCCGTTTCTTTTAAAACATGTTTGTGATAATGTGCAGAAGATAACTTTCTCAAACCTGCATAATCTCTTTCAGGATCACGAGGGAGCATAGCCTATCGCAGCACCACTGGGTAACCCAACTCTAATTGAACTGAACTCTGGGTCACTAAAATAACAGACTGGTTTTTGGGATGTAGGAGGAAATCCTGATTGCCTGGATTAACACCCCCATATCAACTTTACACAGACAAAGATGAGGCTAGAAGTCTCACCTCGTCCTTTATGTAGTACGCAGAAAGTTCATTTCTAATACTCCTATTACAGTCACATTTATGTAGACTTTCACTTTACTGTTCTCTGTACATGTGACATATTTGTTTTGTTTTCAATATCATAGCAATGCACTCAGTTAAATGTATAATAATATTTAGATCCTGTTTTTTATTAATCTTAGTGAAAGTGCAGACTTTAATTAAGTATATGCCACTGGTAAGCAGAGCCCTTGTTTGTTTAAAATCTGTGCAAATCTGTCCCACCCACTGGAGTTGGGTTAAGCTGTGGTGGCCAACTCGTGTTTCACGATTAACTCATCAATCTAACAGATTGGACCAGTTGAACACGATACTGAGATACTCAGAAAATAATATTCAGAAATTGTATGTCATATTGATTACAGTGTTGACATCATTTTCTGTTTAAACTAAAGGTCATCAGTATGCTTACCACTTACAGTATGGGTCAGATTTGCAACAGTCTTTGGCAAATTTTTATTTAAATAAATCAAAATCCAGATTACATTTTAAAGCTGCTCTTATACCTAAGAAAACTTGATTTGCACATCATACATCCTGCTTCACTGTCACTTTCAGTTTCAAATATTCAGTTGGATAAGCTGCTGTTGAATTCAGTCAGCAGGCAATAACAGAAGCACACCCAGCCCATATGCAGTTTCAGCTATCAGGTCATTTTAATCCACTATGAAGAGAACAACTCTTTAGCACTTCTCAGTTCAGTTCAACTGCTCTGTATGCTGTTTTGGGGACTGTTAGATTTTTTTCAGCTTTGTATTACACAAGGTGATACACTGAATTCGAACTTATTTGCTTGGATGGTAAAAAAAAATGAAATTATTGAAATCTGTGCATGGTACCAGTTAGAGGAAGTGGCCTTTGGTCTTTTATTTTTTTTGATTACTGCTCAGTAACCAATGTCTGTGTATTCAATGTCTGTGTGGAGTGTTTGCATGTTCCCCTCTGTGAGTATGTGCTTTCCCCTTATATTGGCTTCTTCCACATCTTAGAAACTTGTGTTTTTAATAAACTGCCAATTCCAAAATTGCACTGGTATTAGTGAATCTATCATATGATCAACATGCTGCCAGAATATGCTCCATCTCCCTAAGGCCCTGACCAATATAAGCTGTGCTACAAATTGGTTCCTTTTCTGAGTTATTTTGAAAACGCAAATCGGGTTTTCATGGTGCATTTGCATTGTAAGTACACTCATTGCTACTGACAGTGCAGACACACTCAGGGTATCTTAAAGGGCTTGCAGCTATGGGAAACTCTCTAACAGTATGTGTGTGAGTGTCAATTTTGTATTACTTACTTTTAATAAGACATGTATCCTGTGGCATTTTGTTGGGTTTTTGGTATTATAATTTTAGTATTGAGGATCTGAATTAGAATTTCACAGAACTCTTTGGCAGTCATGTGATTCCTAACTGACTTATAGCTTTTGTGGTCACGATTGCCAGGCTTATTCAACATGATAACATCACTTAGTACAATGCTATGCTTTTATTTAAACTGAAACAGAGCCAATACCCAAAATCAAAGGGTTTCTTAACACACTTAAACATGCAGAATATGCACATCTAGAGGATGAGCAGTGGCTTTTAGACCATGCTCAATATGCTTAATTTGGAGCTTAAAGAAACAGGCATACTTGTCATAGACGTGATCATGTAAACTAATTTCATCCAAGCTACATCATCAAGACTTGCTCAACTTCCAGAATTTATAACTAGTGCTGGAACATGATAGTAAAGACTGTTAGCAGCTGGATGGCTCTCCTTACGCTGAGAAAGCTGACATTGCCTCCTCAGAGTTTAATAGATGCTTCACTGATTTTGGATTACTTGGGTCTGTTGCTTCATACATCTGTAGCCCTGAAATAGATATGAAAGAAATTACTTCAAAAGTTGGATATATGCCTCATCTTCATTCGACTGCAGTAGACAATAAAATTGTCAGCCTTCAAAATGACAGCCAGATTAATGCTAGAGAGCTAGAATGACGTCAAAGATTAAGATTTAATTCTGGCCGCTGCTGATGGAGGATAAATATTCGAACATCATAGGATGTGCTTCTCCATTTGTCAGACGTCTTTCAAAGTACCTATCTATGTAAGACTGTCTTTTCTTACAGGAAGATCATTGTGTTAAAGGACAGATCTGCTATGATTTACAATCACCCTGTTGACTGTTTGAGACTAGCTACTAGCTAATACAGCCCAGACTATGAGAAACATAACATCTTTTACAATGTCAGCCATCTCACTAAGGTAATCAGTGATTCTTAAGTGTCAGAATTACCTTTAAAGGGCAATTTTAGCAACTGGTTTATTAGTACAGTATTAGCATTCTCCTTATCATTTGTGTTAGTTTGTGTCCTTACTGTTGCTGTGGTAGATCATCTAATCCCTGAAAGTAGGGGGGCATATAAAATGTGTTAAACCATCTTCAATATAGGCATGCAAAATATTTTTCCTAAACAGTGCCATTGCATAATAATATACAAAGGTACAAAACAAAGCATCCTACCTAAGCTCATATTCCACGCAGAAGCTTTAAAATAACAGCCTACTCGCGCATGAAGCTGCCAACTCTGGTTGCTATGCTAAAGATGTATATTTAGTGTAAGCATATGAATTTATATTTTTGTTCTCATTAAATTAGAATAAAAATGTGTTTATTGTTTTAATTACTTCTTTTAGAATTCCCACTTAGCTCAAGAAGAATATTCCTCTTTCTAAATCATGGATCCTGACAACTTATCCCATGAAGCTCGCTCTAACACTTGCCTTGGAGTTATACTTGTCAGTAGGCTAAACCTTAAATATAAGCTATGTTTTGACATTACTCCGTCATCTCTAATGGCCATTGTCCGCCCCTACCTCTCCACTGGTGCCCATGCCCAGTCATTGCCTGCGTAGAATTTCTGTTTTCTCCTTCTGTCTATATTGCTTTTTCTCAGCTACTCTGATTTTCCTCACATATCCACAGAGATGTGCAGAACAGATTAATTGGTGACCCCAGTGTACAGTGTTCAGTAGGTGTGTTAGCATGGGTGGGCCCTACATTGGCCTTCCTTGTGTCAATGCTGGTATAACGGGTTCTACTCCCAGGGGACCCTGATTTGGCTGAAGTGGGTTTTGAGGCTGTTTGAATGTATGTTTGTATTTACTATACATTGCACATACAATTTAGACTTGTAAATAAGCCTTTGATTTGCAGTTTAGAATGCTTTCGATCATTTATATGGCCTTCTTGTACAAAGCGTCAACAGTTTCAACAACAATAAAAGTAACTTCCAGAATCATGATTCAGGCTGGACTGTCTATGGATGTGTGGCTCCCTGATTTCTCAATCAATCTATGGGTGGAGACTTAGAGTGGTGTTTTGCAAAATAGGTTAAGGAGCAGGATAGAAGTTTGCCTCTAGAGAGGAAAGAGTTATGTTAGACTAGCTATAGGGGAACCCATCCCTTCCTTCATCCCTTTATATTAAGAATTAAGTTGACCCAGTGCTCACAATCTTGACAAGACAGCTTTCTTATCTCACACTTACTCACCTCAGTTATCTCATCTGTGATTTATCAGATAATCCTGAAGACTTTGCTGTTGACTTATTAGTGTCGTTCACACCATTTAGGATTATTAGACAGTCTACTGATTCATTGTGGACAAGAAATAACCTAGCACAGTACACTAGTTCAAACTCCAAACTTTCTAATTACTGCTTCAAATAGAGACCACTGAATTATCTGAAAAAGTTATTTTCTACAATACCAGATATATCCAGAAGGGGGAGTAGAGGGTCTACCAATGAAACATGCTGCCCTTTAATCCAGAAGAATGCACTTGGTTGGTTGCTCTTCTCTGCCCAGCTTCCAGAGCTGTGATGTCTTTCTTGTAGTATGGTCAAAAGAACTGCACATAATACTCCTGATATCAATTTCTGAATGTATTTTTTGTTTTATTTCAAACACATAAGCTATTCCCGTTAACCAATTGCACTCTGTAAAACAAATTATTTGAATGAAAAAAAAAAAGCTCCTTATTTACGTGTAAAAGGAGGAGGTCTTAATTCAATACAGTTTCTTTTCATTGCACATAATTTGTTAAACAAAGTCTTCCTCGTTCTTTTCCTTGATTTCTTTTACTTTTAAAGGAAGTTTATGAAGCGCATTTGACCCTTTATCATTGAGCCTAAACCTTTTCGTGGTATTAGAAATTAATCCCATTGAGGTGTTCCCAGACCTCTTTTTTATTTGTTCTTAAGCTTGAAGTTTCCTTAGATCATTCAAACATAGTTCTTAATTGACAGGAGCTCATTCTACCTTATGTAACCATCATTCTGTCCTCTCAAGTTCACTTGACTTTTAAAATTAATCATAAAATATTGTGTGCTTTAGGGAGTGTTAACTTGAAAAACAAGAAATCAGTGTGCATGCCACTTTGTAGAATTGTTTTGAGAATTTCCATATGAATGACAAAGAAAGTCATCTTCACCCATAGGCTTTGTGGTCTCCAGTGAAGATGTACCATATTATTTTATGTTGTGCTTATTTACAAAACATTTTCATGAAGTGATTTTCATGGAAAGGACATTTCAGAGTACAGGTCAACAGATACATATTACAAGACCTGGGCAAACACTTGGAAAATGCAGTTTATTATCAAAAATTTCAACATGCTACATAGGTAAAAGGAATGTTTGCTATAAATACAAGATGGCCAACACTCTGAAAAGGATTTAGAAGTTTATATTGACACACCATTCTCAACTTCTAAGCAATGGGCACAAGCAATTATAAAGTCAAAAGAAATGTAAGGTTAATATTGTAAAACCTGTTACATCTAAATCAAGGTATGGTATGCTTAGATTACATAATGAGTTGATGAGACTGCATCTGGAGGAATGTGTGTAGTTTTTGTCTCTGTGCCATGAAAAAAAACATAGAAGTACTTCAAGCAATGCAGAGGAGGCAAACAAGTGCATACCAGGACTTAAAGACATATCTATTGTGACAGTACTAGGGAATTAAACCTCTGTGTCTCTAGCAGAGAAGACTGCATGATCACCTAATCCACATCTTCAAAATTCTCAAAGGTATTGATAAAGTTGATCCAATAGCATTTTTTCAGTTAAACAGCAAATTACATGCTGGAGGGCACCAGCGGATATTAAGGGGAAGTAAATTTAAGACTAATGTCAGGAAGCACGTCTTCATGCAAAGAGGAGACAGAACAAATTACTGAGTCATACAGTTGGAACAGAAACCTTCACTACTTGTAAAAACTTGTAAAAAGTATCTGGGTGAGATATTGAAAAAACTTAGCTATTAGTTAGCCAAAGGAGCGTGATGGATTAAATTGTTTCCTGTCATTATTACATTTCTTATGAATTAGGTTGAACTGTAAATATTATTGACATTTGTTTATTATGCATTTTGAGTTTTCAGTGCATGCAATGCAAAAGATTAGATAGAAGTTAAAAAAAATACACCAGAGGTCAATAATGGAGTTTTAGACTGGTGCAGGTTCATTTTATGGTTCTTTACTGGTTTGTGTGGTTCCTTGCAGAATTGTTGCTTGACAAAGCAGCATTTCATTCTGGGACAGGTTCTTTGAATATGAAGTTGGTTCTTTGCACTTTTATGATCTTCCTAATATGTAGTAAAAAAATGAAATTCTAATATATGGTAGGCTACCTAAAAAACATATTTAAAAATCATGGACTTGTGGTACTGTATGCTGCACAGCAAGCAGCAAGAGTCCCTTTTAAAATCATGACTTACTGATATTTCACAAATCTGTTACCATCTATTCATGGTTATTTACTGTGTGGAGCCTGCTATGGATCTAATTAACAAAGATTCTTTCTGGAACCTTCATGTGGATGGGTCTATTAGGAACCTATGGCATCGCTCTAAAGATCCACTTTGGCACCTTTATTTTTAAGAGTGCAGGCAAAAGCAATGCCAGCAGTCATAACAAGTTTAGATATTTTATGCTTCTTTAAATTACAATGATCTGTACAGTATGAACTACAGCTCAGGCAGAGCTTTAGGATTTGCAGATATCAGGGTTTTGGCCTCCAATTCTTTGCAAACACAGTCTTTCTCTAATTATCTTGATAAAAAAGTCTAAGGTCGTTGGGGCCTCCTCTTGAAGTTTCATGATCGTCTATCTGATGTATAAGACCTGTTTGAGGGGTGCCATTTCTCCATGCAAATAGAAGAGGATGAATCAAACTGGATAGTCATAGATAAAAAGATCAGAAGATTACTGATATTACCACCCAAACAGCCGAATGCCGCTGCTTCATCCATCCATCCATTATCTAACCCGCTGGATCTGAACACAGGGTCACGGGGGTCTGCTGGAGCCAATCCCAGCCAACACAGGGCAGGAACCAATCCCGGGCAGGGTGCCAACCCACCGCAGGACATACACAAACACACCCACACACCAAGCACACACTAGGGACAATTTAGAATCGGCAATCCACCTAACCTGCATGTCTTTGGACTGTGGGAGGAAACCGGAGCGCCCGGAGGAACCCCACGCAGACAACATGCAAACTCCACACAGGGAGGACCCGGGAAGCGACCCCAGGTCCCCAGGTCTCCCAACTGCGAGGCAGCAGCGCTACCCACTGCACCACTGTGCCGCCTGCCGCTGTTAGTTATCTAATAAATATTGTGTTAGAGCCTGTTAAAGCACTGACCAGTGTGGTCCCATAGTTCATTACTTGTTCTGTTCTGGTTTCTTTCAGACACTAGCAGCTCTGAGTGAAGATATGCAACTAAGAGGGGTGCCTCCTAAGCAAATCTTTCATGGGTGACAGCAATGCTAATGAAGATCATCATATCTCTTCTGGTGCTTAGAATAAGAGCTGCTAGAGGTTAACCCAAGTTGCTATGTTCTGACTACTAGAATGCAACATTCTTAGCCAGTTGACCTAATGGGGGACTCCCCTCTCTTTCTAGTGGCCAATCAGACTTGGGATTGTGAGGAGACTTTGTGTTTATATAGTCTGTAAGTCTAGCAAACTTACTCTTTAAGTAAGAATCCAACAGCAAGAGCAGAGAAAAGTGTACAAAGGTCCAGAGTAGCACACTGAGATACGGCAAATGCATGGAATTTTTATTACTAGACTTCCTCCCTGACTGAAGGTTTTTTTTCTAATATGGGGCAATTTAATTGCCATTTTCTGATAGGTTCCCCATAGGAACCAAGAATGTTTATGCTGTATTGTTGGGAGAAGTTTGGTACAATCTACACATTTTAAATCTTACAGTGAATTTTTATTGTCTATATGATCCTTATTTGAATTAAGTGGGACTGAAAATGTATCTATGTGATGTGAGGGATGGCCAGCATCCTTATAGAGCCAGGACACCCTCAAGATGGAAGGCCAGGGGGAAACAGCGTGTCTCCCTTGGACTGCTGAATGGCAGCCAACCTGGGTTGCGGCATCACTACAGTTTCCCACAGGGCATCATAGGAACTGGAGTTCCTGGACTCAGTCCTGCTGGGTTCCGTGGGTGTCACCAGGTGGTGCTGCAAAAACTAGAGTGCCCAAACTTGTCATGCTCCCACCTCACCTGGAAGTCGTTCTGAGCTAAAACTTCAGAACACCAGAAGTGCTTCCAGGTGTAACATAAAAAGGGCTGCCTGCACTACCACAACTCAAGGAACCAGAGTCGAGAGGAAGGAGATGAAGTTTGTGTGGAGGAGAAGGAGGAGGCAGTCACCAAGATAGAGGAGGCAAAGAGAAGACAAAGCATTGCTTTGGTTTTCTATTTCCTTGCTTTATTGTTCTTGGTGCTGTGGGAAACACTTACTGAGAAGGGTTTCCCACTAATAAACACTCTTTTGCGCTTTTATACTTGTGTCCGAGCCTTTGTGTTGGGTATTTGGGAAGCTGGAGCACCCCCTGGTGGCCACAGTGTGTATTTAATATACAATACATTGCATATTAATTGAAGCCATCCTTGAAAGTGTTTTAGTTTTTGACAATACTTAGAATAATAGATTAACATAGTCTAATTACTAAGATGAAGAAAATTAAAACAAAAAACACCTAGTAACTGAGACTTTGGCAGAACATGGTAATGATGATTTCAAATGAATATTTTTAAGATGAAAGTCTTTTGCTCTGCACAGTACATTATCAAATGCTCATCCAACAAGTTGCTGACTGTACAGTGTTAGTTGGAGCACCCAGTCATGAAACTACATACCTTTACAGAACACTTTTGAACACAATGTTTCTTTCTGTTTAATTTGCACAGTTTAATCACACTAAAATCATTATGTATAAATGTTTTTCCAATCACATTCCATCTTTGATGCTTGCATGCTGCTCAAACCAAAGTTTCTGTTATACTGATGATGAGTAACAGTCATGTAGCTCATTCTAACGTAGCTCGCACAACTCAGTTTTGAATTCAGTCAAAGCTTCACTTTCAAATGAGTCACACAATGTGTCCACATTTTCAGTTATCGGTTTAAAGAAAAATCTATGTATTCATGCCAATTCATTTTAAAACCTTCTCCTTTTTACATTACATTACTATTTTTTTCTTGCCATGTGTCTCATTTTCACAAGTTACAGTCACAGTATTAGCCCTGTGAAACCTGCAGATTAATGCACTTCACACTTTTCACAGAAGCAAGTGAATTGCATGTTATATTGTAAAACAATGTTAAATAACAGGAAGATATTCCAAGAGTCTTATTATTATTATTAACAGTAATGTTTTAATGTTAATAGCATAGCATAGTTAATGAAGGTTCACACCCAGCTAACAGCTGGTTTGAAATGAATACCTAAAACATGGTCAAACAAATAAATAAATAAATCATACTTTCAAATTCCTCATAAAAGATTACCAGTCACAAGCTGAAGGCTTACAAATTGAATGCCTGATTTATGAGATTAAACAAACACTAAAAGCGTGATCATGGCACGCACAGTGGTGTTTCACTGGCAACGCTCCAGTGATGCCCTATAGGACATAAAGATTTTATTTATTTTAGTAATCATATGATGAAATTACACACACTTTATCTCACAGGTGGATGTATCTTTTTGCAGACTTGCATATCTTGAAGGTTTTATTCATTTATTTATATATTTTGAAAAAAATTTTTCTGGGAAATTTCCAGCCCTAAAATAGGCAGTCGATTACATTCTCACTTGAATCACTAGGGATTTACCAATAATAAAAATACTAATACTACTACTACTACTAATAATAATAATAATAATCGGCACCTAACACTAGTAACCAAAGGTACAAAATAATTTATCACACAATTCAGTAAATTCCATATTCAGGTCATTGCAAATACAATCTTGTTCAGTACTTGACAGACTGGATTAATGATTGATAAAAGTGAAATTATAGTTCAATTTTCAAAACCATAGTTCCCCACAGGCTGTTCACCAAATTGAAGGATTTAGGACTAAAAACACGTATCTATGAATGAGTGTTGGTTTTCGTCACAGGCAGACCCCTATGTGTTGAGAGTCTGACATTGTGTTTTTAACACTATTATCCTCAATACAGGAGCCCCTCAAGGATGTGTTTTGACCCCCTTCCTGTATTTCCTCTACACCTATGATTGTAGGCTTGTATGTAAGTTTGCTTATAACACAGTGGTGATAAGTCTCATCTCTAACAATGATGAGATGGCTTATCTGGAGGAGGTGGTGTCAAATGCTCAGCCCAAGGTGGTGAATCAAGGTTCTAGGCAAATAACTTTCAAATGAATGTCAGCAAAACTAAGAATCTGGTTGTAGATTTCAGCAGGATGCAGCAGTGGTCCTTCACACAAGTCCATGTCAATGGAGCTATAGTGGCAAGGGTGAACAGCTTCAGGTACCTTGGAATTCATTCCTCTGAGGAGCTGACATGAACTTTTCCAAGCTCAGGTCAAAAAGGCAATGCAGTGGCTCTACCATCTGAGGCAACTGGGGAAGTGTAGGGTCTCCCGGTACTGTAGAAAGCATCTTATCACTAAACATCACATCCTGGTTTGCCAACTGATCAGCCCAAGATGGCAAAGCCCTGCAAAGATAGGTGTGAGTGGAGGAGCACACCATATAATCTGTTCTCTCATCTCTGCATTTTCTCCAAACTGGGCCAGGACAACCAAAATCATTAAGGACTCCTCCCATAGACTACTATGCCAGCTAAAATCAGGCAAACAGCGCTGCCTTCTTATGGCATAAACAGAAAGGCTCAAGAGGAGCTTCTATCCTCAGGCCATAAGGCTTTGCAATCAGGACATGCTCCACAACATGAGCATTACCTATACACTGTTTTATTTGATCACAGAGTTTCGCTGCAGTCACATCACATGGTAATTGAAGTGCTTTCACTCACCTGCCATATACAGTATGCTGTGGCAGGCTCTTAGTACATTTTTGCAGCCCCTTTGCAACCAGCAGTGAAATCTGGGTAACCACTGTTATCTTCTTCAGTGGGGTTGTCCACGACAGATCTCCACAAATTTTTATAAGATTTAACAATTATAATTTAGATTTTGATTAAAATTGCTATACTGGATTATTTCACATGTGAAAGTCACTGGTGTAAATAAAAATTTCTTACGTCTTGTAGTTTTAAATTTTCATTATTTTTTAATTTTGGCTGTATTTTAATTGTACATAGGTAAAATTGTTATTATTTATTGTAACTGTATTACTGTATATGTCAGTATATTTTAAAGTTTTATAAGATTATTTGTGTAAATAAAAAGTGACCAAAACTTTGCCGTTTACAGTAACCGCCAGCAACAAAATTGCTTTTATTTTTTCAATAACTGATAGATAAATTATTTTAATAAAAATGTTAATATCTGTCATTAATGTTAATAGTGTTTTAAATTATTTATAATTATTTATTAATAAACATATTTAGAATGGAATATCCTTAATTTGAGCATTTTTCTCTTGTTTATGGCTAGTCTGCATGATACTTTAATAATAATTTAAGTTTTATTTTAACAATTACTTTGTATTGAATCACACTATATAATTATTATTATTATTTTTTAATAACCCTTAAGGTTGCTTCTGGGGCCACTCTGGGATTAGGGTCCCTGAAGCTTAAGGATCATTAGTTTTATAATTGATCCCTCCATATATGATATATGGTGCAGCTTTGAAATGATGCATCTTGGATTCTGTGAGCCAATAAAATATTGCCAGTTAGACAAACAAATATGGATAATGAAAACAAATAATAAAATGTATAAAAGCCTGAAAGCATATTTAGCTGGACAACACTTGGAACTCCCTCAAGTGTTTAGCATGTCTCCTGCTCAAAGAAATCCTACGCTGTATAGATGAGTATCTTTTTTTCTTTCCAATTCCATCTCCTTTGTCCATCTTCTTCAGCTGCATGTGTGTAACATATTTATATCAAAAGAAAAGTAAAAGGCTAAATAAAACACTGATGCATTTCTGCATGTACAGTAGACTCAGGTATGGAATTCATCAGACCATCCTTTATTGATTAATTATCTGACCCACGCCCTGCGGTGGGCTGGTGCCCTGCCCGGGGTTTGTTTCCTGCCTTGCGCCCTGTGTTGGCTGGGATTGGCTCCAGCAGACCCCCGTGACCCTGTAGTTAGGATATAGCGGGTTGGATAATGGATGGATGGATGGATGGATATCTGACCCACTTAATCCATCAAATCTTATTCTGACAGAAATGGGACATGGAATTCCTATTGCAAAATATTTATTTCACACTTGATTGGAATTAGTAATGTGAAGTTTACAGATTTTCCTGTAGGGGGCTTGGTTTTCCTCTCATATGTTGGATTAATTGAAGAATCTAATTGGACACACCCTGAATGAGAGTGTAGGTGTGTGCGTGAGTGTGCCCTGTGATAAACTGCTGTGACAGGCTGCAGTTCATATGACCCAGAACTGGACAGCATTGTTTTCTACCTTAAAATGTAGAGAAATCTTGATTTAATCTAATTTCTAAATGCTGGACCCTTGAGGTGAAAGTATTTTCCTCATCACAGATATTAATCTACCATTTCCTTCTGCATGCTTCATGATTTTAAGCCCATTGTGAGTGTTCAGTGTATTGTTAATGTGCTGTCTGTGGGAAAAAAAAATTAGATTTTGTTAACTAGATTTGTCAGTCTATAAAGTGCTGCTCAATTACACTGTTCAGTGCCTTCAAACAGTTCCCAGCCTGCCAGATTTTATTTTTAAAGGCAAGCCTCAAGATATGATACTGCCTGAGTGCAAAATGCTTTTAATCTGTGAGAGACAGTTAAAGGGGAACTGATTAACTGCTAGAGATAGAAAGCGTCCCGAGAGGCACTTGGGTCTGCTGACGCAGTTTTAACGAAAGCAGTGACGTATTCTGGGAAAGACTGATTCATGTAAATTTTCTGGTTTCCTGCTTTGTGGTCAGCTGCTGTGATGGTAGTTTTATCCTATCAAAGGCTATATCTGCTCAGCACGTCTGTTTTCATTTGTGGTATACTTTTATGTCTCAGTAGGAGAAAAAATGCAGATTTTGAAGATCATTTTTAGTCAATGTGTAATAATTTGACGTAAATTAAACTTATTGACTGGCAGAAAGATTTTAACTGATCAAACCGTTAAGTTTTACATTGCATATCAAGCATTAGAAAAATGTGTTTTACAAAAAAAACAATCATTACCCTACAATTTATACAAATACAGCAAAACAAAACCAAAAATATTTTTCTAGCTTATATACTGTGTATTGAATAATAAGACAAAGGTAATAGAATTTAAGTATGACTTAATGATGCTAAGAAATAATACATAAATGGAAACATTTGCTCTTTACTTTTTACTTTGCACACTTATACAAATTGGACTAAAGAGAATATATTAAATATATATTGTTTTAAAGAGAAAGGTTAGCAGCAATCAAAAAATGACATCTTGTAGTAAAACTTAGGTTTAGATTTTCAAAATAATGGCATACAATTTCAAGAAAGATTCATAACAGCTTAAGGAATTACTCAGAAATTTCAAAGTGTCAGTTGGCATTAACAGTTTTAAATAAACTAAGAGATTTAACTGGAAGCTGCATTGTAAAATGGGGTCACCAGTTACAGCTAGCTACCATGGGGCCATAAGTTTAAGGATTGCCTCTGTGTCCAAACCCCTTGCCACATGTCTTAAAGTAGAACCCTTTGGTGTCACATCCATGCTACCTTGCTTGCTCAAGTATTAATTGAAGGATGGCATGATTAAAGCGTGCTGACAAAATTGTGCAATGACAAATGTGTGGAGGAAAAATTACCACAGCTAGAAAATCCCCTTGGTTGTAGTTTCTCCATTACTTATACCATACATACACCAATATAATTTAAAAAATGATATATAAGCTTCTCGTAACAATATTTATTATAAATGATCATGAGATGAAACATAGCAGAAAAACAAGTAGGTGTTGTCACCAAAAAAGTCAAACTGATCTGTCACCAAGCCAAGAACATTATACAAAAATCCTTCCATCCATTTTCCAACTCGTTGAATCTGAACACAGGGTCACGGGGGTCTGCTGGAGCCAATCCCAGCCAACAAAGGGCGCAAGGCAGGAACCAATCCCAGGCAGGGTGCCAGCCCACTGCAAGGCACACACACACCCACACACCAAGCACACACACTAGCGACAATTTAGAATGCAACTAACCTGCATGTCTTTAGACTGTGGGAGGAAACCGGAGGAAACCCACACAGACACAGGGAGAACATACAGACTCCACACAGGGAAGACCCGGGAAGCAAACCCAGGTTTCCTAACTGTGAGGCAGCAGCGCTACCACTGCGCCACCGTGCCGCCCTTATACAAAAAGACCAAAATAGGCAAAAAGACTTTTATTAGCCAGGAGACGTTTTATTTCAAAGAAACACATGGTTATAGGATGGATTGCCATGGCAACTACTGATGCAACCACTACAAATATGTTGCCTGCAAACAAACAAAATGTCATTGCAGGAGAATATTAAAAATATACAAGTCTGTCAGAACAACAGCTAGCAAACAAAAAAACCGCAAAAGATTCCTTAGGATAAAAAAAATAGCCATATACATGTCCCAAAAAGTCCAGAGACAATGCACAAAAATTCATAAAGAACAGTGGCAATGGCCTCTTTCAGCAAGATAATGTGCCCTGCCACACTGCAAAAATTGTTCAGGAATGATTTAAGGAACATGACAAAGAGTCTGAGGTGTTGATTTGGCCTTCAGACTCTCCAAATCTCAATCCGATTGAGCATCTGTGGGATATGCTGGAAAAACAAACCTGTTCCATGGAGACCACAAATGTCAACTTACAGAACTTAAAAGATCTGCAGCTAATGCCTTGGTGCCAGATACCAAAGGACACCTTCAGAGGTTTTGTGGAGTCCACATTTCCGACAGTCAGAGCTGTTTTGGTGGCATGAGGGGGACTTGCACAATATTAGGCACGTAGTATTAATTTTGTGGCTGATCGTTGTATAGTGCCACATAATCCCTTGCAGAAGTAGCACCCATCTTTATGTTGATGTTTACTGTTGCACACACTGAATCAGCTGGCTCTGCAATGATATGGACACCTCTAACTCTGGGAAAGAAGTACCCTCAAGCTTTTTAAGAGCAAAAGACATGTCATCACAAGGCAAACAACTCAGTTAATAACATTTTAACATGCAATGGAGTCTTTTTTGTCATTTTTTAAGTGTCCAATAAATCAACTTTCTGCAGTTTTATCCACATTGACTAACTGAGAAGGAAAGATGAACCCATTTAGCTGCATGCACTTGTTCCTTCGACCATGTTTACCGTCTTTCACTTGTGCGTTTGTTAGTATGCCATTTGCAGTGCCTTAAAGCTGCTTTTTAAATTATTGATAGCCATTTTTTGAATCCTGACTCATGTTTTGTTTCCATTATATTTTTTCCAAGGATACCTGGACTCAAACATGTAATTTCTCTGCACATTTTGTTCATTTGGTTATGTTGCATGTTGCATTCATTATATACCTGAAACTTGCATCCAGTGCATAACCTTTCAAACAGTCACTTTATTTGTTTGAATTTTGCTTTGTTTTGTGCAACTGTATTAAACGTCAAACAAAATGCAAGCATTATTTTATGATAGTTTTCAAGAAAATCTGTTAGAAATTGTTGCATATATGTGAACTGCAGAAGAGTTGGTAGAAACGAATATCCTGTACAATGCAAAAGAGAACAGAAAATTGAATTCTCAAACAAAAATATAAAAGTTGAATATAAATATCTATTTTCAACATTTGATCTGATCAAAATAAAAAGACATCCTTGAAAGTTGCTGCCTGTGACTGATCAAACCCCTGGAACCTGTTTGTCAGGCCTGTTCTGATTCCTGACAGTTCCTGCTTATACTGAAAAAGTGGTATTAGCTGCTAAAGATCATGTTCAAATACCAGACAGATTTACGTAATTCATAGTAAGGGATGATGCAATACCTTGTTTTAAGCAGAACATAATATAAAGCCGAGGTTGACAGCCAACATATAAAAAACATCAATACACCTGTCAGAAACAAAATCCTTCAAAAAAGAAAAATTAAACACAAAAAAACAAAGCACAACACAGCCAAAAAAGGTTTCCATGACAGGTATAACAACAGGTGCCAGTACAGAAACAGACAGAGGAAGAAAGCCTTATGTTTATATGTGCAAGTGCACCAATCATGTGCTTGCTGAATTATTAAACATTTATAAACTACACAATAAGATGAGTGCAGCTTGAAGAAAAAAGTGTGCAGAGAATATGATTAGTAAAAGGATTATGTGTGAAGTCTACAGCAGAATTTTACACTGCCAAAGTTGAACCCCAGTGGTAAAGAGATGCAATCATCTTCAATTGCATTGTTCATAATTTTAAAAGCGTTTACACTGTTTTATATTGTTAATTTTTGGCTCCAGATCTAAATTTCAATTCCTAAGCCCACCAGACGCTGGGGGTGGATGGTATTCACCCCGAGTTCTTGAAGGCTCTGGATGTTGGCTCACATGCCTCTTCAACATTGCATGAAGGTTGGGGACAGTCCTTCTGGATGGGCAGATTGGGACAGTGGTCGCCATCTTTATGGAAGGGGACCGGGGAGTATGTTCCAACTTTATGGGGAATCACACTTCTCAGCCTCCCTGGGAAGGTTTTATGTAAGGCTTCAGGAAAGGAGGGTCCAGGTGTTGGTACAACCTCAGATTCAGAAAAGAACAATGGTCACAGAACAAAGGACCAGCTGATTAACTTCACAAGGATTCTGGAGGGTTCATGGGAGTATATGTTTTGTAGACGAGGAAAAAGTATATGACGGTGAGTCCTATGGGGAGTGCTTCAGGAGTATGAAGTACTAGGCTTGTTTTTGCAGGCTATTCAGTTCCTGTACAACTGGTGCAAAAGCTTGGTTTGCATTGCCAGCAGTAAGTCAAACTTGTGCCCGGTGGATATGGGACTTCCCTCTGTCACCAATTCTGTTCATAATTTTTATGTACAGAATTTCTTGGTGCAGCCAAGGAGGAGAGGATGTCCTGTTTGGTAATCTCAGGATTGCATCTTAGCTATCTGCAAATGATGCACACTTGTGGCTTCACTGGGCTGTGACCATATACAACCACTGGAGTTGTTTGCAGGCGAGTGTGAAGTGGCCTGGATAAATAAATTTTGGGGATGAGACACTACCTCAAGCAGAGGAGTTAAAGTATCTTAAGGTCTTGTTCACGAGTGAGGTAAGAAGGGGGAGTAGGAGATCGATATTTGGATCAGAGCAACATTCTTAATCATGGTGAAGAGAAAGCTGAGACAAAGGCAAAGTTTTTGATTTTCTGGTTGATCTAAGTTCCTGTCCTTACCTATGACCACAAAAAGCTGCGTAAATGAGCTTCCTTCGCAAGGTGTCTGGGCTAATCCTTGAGACAGACCCAAGACATGCTGGAGAGATTATATTTCTTGGGTGGCCTGGAAATGCCTCAGTATACCAGTGAAGGAGTTGGAGAAGGTGGAAGGAAAAACAGTTGTCTGGGAATCTTTGCTTAGACTGTTGCCCCCAGGACTCAGACCTGGTTAAGTAGCAGAAAATGGATGGATGGATGGATGGATGGATGGATGGATGGATGGATAAACCCACCTTGGGGAGCAATTTTGTGTTTCTGCACCAATTCCCAGAAATGCCTCTTGTGGGAGCTTCCCTAATAAAGTCCAGATGTGGTCACTAATTAAAGTTCAGTAATTTTCAGAATGACACAGAGCCTAAGGTCCCTTGTACAAATGGGAAATTTATGCAATATTTGGTGGAAAACCACACCTTTAGCTTTATATAGTAAATTGTATTTATATCATACTAGCATACTGTATGATGTTTTTACAACTACTGCCCAGATAGCTAGTTATTTTCCTGACTGGCTTGTGACTTTTGCACAGTGCTGTTTATAGTATACTTGTTTCAGGCCTATAAATGTAACCCATTTACAAAAGAAGCAAATTGAAAACATTTCAAATGATATCCCAGTCTTTTGCTTTTATTGGTTGTGTTCTCATTACATTTCTTTATACAAGTAAGTTCTATTTCAGTGGCCTAATTTTTTTTTTGGTAATGAGCCATCACAAATATAGCATTTCAAGTTTACCAAATAGAAAGTGAAATTTTTAAAAATAAATAGCCCCAGGATTTGTGTCTTTTTTCATTTATGAAACAGAGTTCTCAAGACTTAAAGGCTCCCAAAGCCACAGTTTATATGATGGATAAAAGGAGAAACAGGCTGTTAATATAAACAGGCACATACAATGATCGCCCACAACATTAAAACTACTGACAGGTGACAAGTGAAATGGATAACATTGATTATCTCGTGACAATGTTACCTGTCAAAGGGTGGGCAACATTATGCAGCAAGTGAGCAGTCAGTACTTGAAGCTGATGTGTTGGAAGCAGAAAAATGGGCAAGTGTAAGAATCTGAGCAGCCAAATTGTGATGGCTAGACAATGAGTCTTGTGAGGTGTTCCCGTTATGCAGTGGTTAGTACCTACCAAAAGTGACAGGGTCATGGACGCCCAAGGCCACATTGCTGACACTAAACATCACTCTTAAGCTCCAGCCTTTTGATACCAGCAAAGCCTCAACTTTTGTAAAACATATAATGTTATCTTCTTGCTTGTGAAATGCATTTCTTTAGGAGATGAAAAGTATGAAAACAGGAAATGAATGTGTTGCAAAACTTAAAGGCACCCCTTTCCGGTTCACTTCAAAGTGCAGTCATGTTAAAACAAAATAAGATGTTGTTCTTTGTTAATTTGCACTACTCATTGCTTAGTCTACGCATCACAATAAGAACTGCTTTCAGAAGTGTTTTGTTTATTTAGCATATGATGTGCATTTTAGAATTACTATGGGAAACCATTACATTTTTTGTTATTGCAAGCACAATTATTTATCTTTATGTTTTACTACTGATTCATCTCATGTTCACAATTTATATACTGTATGTTGCACCCATAGATTTTTCTGTCACACATCATTTCACTGTGTATTAATTATATGTTGAATAGGTCTGCAATGAACAGTGGCAGAGCAGCATGGTAATGCAATGGTACTGCTCTGCTGCTTTGCAACATGGAGACTGGGGTTCAAGTGCTGGGTGCTCACTGCATTAGGTTTGCATGTGCTTCATATTTCCACATTTGTTTTGTCTGGGTACTCTGGTCTTCTCCCAAGTCCAAAAGCCTGGAGGCTAATTTGGCTTTAGTGTGTGTGCATAGGCATGTGTATGTTGTTCATCTTATAATGTACTGGCACAATGTCTAGGTATTGTTTCTGCCTTGTGCCAGACTATTGCTGGAATAAGCTCTTATGACCCTGCCCTGAATAGGGAGATGGAGGAATGGACAGTGGTGTTAAGTGAAGAGATTTTGAGCTAAAGTAAAATATGTCTTTGAACTTGCTGTGCTTTTGTGTGTCAGCTCTATTAACATTAAACAATGGATTCTGTTTTCAAGCCAACATCTGAGTAGACACTTATTAAGAAATACTTAATGTGACATGTTTGCAGAAATTTAAGCAAGCGTGACACACTCTGTGGTTTTTTTTATGTGAATAATCTTAATCACTTATCTGTTGTCAAATATGTGGTACATGTGAATGAAGTTACTGTTTCATTTCTTTCTACTAGCTATGTTTCTTTAAAACTGTCTTTTTGTTTCTTCTAAGATTAGGCTTCTCATTAAAAAACAGACTTTTCTCATTCAATTTATGCATTTTTAATCCCTTCTTGCATTTTTCTTTTGCTTACTGGTTGAGTTTCCTTTATATTAATATGCTACTGCATCAATAATGTAGTGTAGTTAATATCACTCTTATACATATACAATATGTATTAAAAAGTTTACAACATATGCTTTGCATTTACAGTAATTCAGTTCAGTTTACTTTTGTATTTTGTATTTTGTCTTCAGACTCAGAGCACCTCACAAGTTTACAGATCTAATATATAAACAAAAATAGATAAATTATACATCATTTACATACATAAACACACTCATTAACTTAAGGAAATAATAAAACAAAGCAATTTCTATTTGATTAACATAAGCAAATCATGATACCATAAACTAATTTAACAATAACACTGGAGATATGGCCAGATGGCTACGGAGAAGAGGAAAGCAAAATCTTCAGGCAACAACTTTGCTGGAAAAGGTCATGGTTGGTTATAACAGATGAAATCACAATTAAACTCAGACCGAGTTGATATTTAGGGTGACCTAGACCAATTGGCCTCACACTATCTCTCCTGGATATTTGGCAATATTGTAAATACTGTTGTAAGTACTTGTTCTGTTACACCCATCACCTGCATGTCCTCTCTCACCACATCCATAAACCTTCTCTTAGGCCTTATTCTTTTTCTCTTCCCTGTCAGTTCTATCCTTAGCATCCTTCTCCCAATATACCCAGCATCTCTCCTCTGCACATGTCCAAACCAACACAATCTCGCCTCTATGACTTTGTCTCCCAACCATCCAACTTCAGCTGACCCTCTAATGTACTCATTTCTAATCCTATCCATCCTCATCACACCCAGTGCAAATCTTAGCATCTTTAACTCTGTCACCTCCAGCTCTGTCCCCTGCATTCTGGTCAGTGCCACCATCACCAACCCATATAACATAGCTGGTCTCACTACCGTCCTGTAGGCCTTCCCTTTCACTCTTGCTGATACCCGTCTGTCACAGATTACTCCTGACACTCTTCTCCACACATTCCACCCTGCCTGCACTCTCTTTTTCACCTCTCTTCCACAATCCCCATTACTCTGTACTGTTGATCCCAAGTATTTAAACTCATCCACATTCGCCAACTCTACTTCTTGATCCTCACCATTCCATTGACATCCCTCTCATTTACACACATGTATTCTGTCTTGTTCCTACTGACCTTCATTCCTCTCCTCTCTAGAGCATATCTCCACCTCTCCAGGGTCTCCTCAACCTGCTCCCTACTATCGCTACTGATCACAATGTCATCAGCAAACATCATAGTCCATAGGGACTCCTGTCAAACTGTCCATCACCATTGCAAATAAGAAAGGGCTCAGAGCCGATCCCTGATGTAATCCCACCTCCACCTTAAATACATCCGTCACTCCTACCGCAGATCTCACCACAGTCATACTTCCCTCGTACATATCCTATATAACTCTTACGTACTTCTCTGCCACTCCTGATTTCCTCATACAAAACCACAGCTCCTCTCGAGGCACCCTGTCATATGCTTTCTCCAGGTCCACAAAGACACAATTCAACTCCTTCTAGCCTTCTCTAAACTTCTCCATCAACACCCTCAGAGCAAACATCACATCTATGGTGCTCTTTCTTGGCATGAAACCATACTGCTGCTTACTAATCATCACCTCAATTCTTAACCTAGCTTCCACTACTCTGTCCCATAACTTCATGCTATGGCTCATCAATTTTATCCCCCTGTAGTTACTACAGTCCTGCACATCCCCCTTATTCTTAAATATCGGCATCAGTACACTTCTTCTCCACTCCTCAGGCATCCTCTCATTTTCCAAGATTCCATTAAACAATCTGGTTAAAAACTCCACTGCCATCTCTCCTAAACACCTCCATGCTTCCACAGGTATGTCATCTGGACCAATGGCCTTTCCATTTTTCATCCTCTTCATAGCTGTCCTTACTTCCTCCTTGCACTTCCTGATTCACTATTTCCACATCATCCACCCTCTTTTCTCTCTCATTCTCTTCATTCATCAACCTCTCAAAGTACTCTTTCCATCTGCTCAACACACTCTCCTCGCTTGTGAGTACATTTCCATCTTTATTCTTTATTACCCTAACCTGCTGCACATCTTTCCCAGCTCGGTCCCTCTGTCTAGCCAATCGGTACAGGTCCTTTTCTCCCTCCTTAGTGTCCAACCTCTCATACAACTCATCATTTGCCTTTTTTTTAGCCTTCACCACCTCTCTCTTCACCTTGAGCCTTATCTCTTTGTACTGTTGTCTACTTTCTGCATCTCTCTGACTATGCCACTTTTTCATTGCCATCCTCTTCCTCTGTATACTCTCCTGTACTTCCCCATTCCACCAGTTTCCTTTTCCTCCTTCCTCTGTCCAGATGTCACTCCAAGCACCCTTCCTGCTGTCACCCTTACTACATCTGCTGTAGTTTCCCTACAGTCTGGTACCACCTAGTGCCTGTCTCACCTTCTCCCTAAACTCAACCTTGCAGTCTTCCTTTTTCAACTTCCACTATTTGATCCTTGGCTCTGGCGTCACTTTCTTCCTCTTCTTGATCTCAAAAGTCTTCCTGCAGACCACCATCCTATGCTGCTCAACTATACTTTCCCCTGTCACCACTTTGCAGTCTTCAATCTCCTTCAGATTGACTCTTCTGAATAGGATGTAATCTACCTGTGTGCATCTTCCTCCACTCTTGTACGTAACCTTATGTTCCTCCCTCTTCTTAAAATATGTATTCACCTTAGCCATGTCCATCCTTTTGACAAAATCCACCATCCTCCGACCTTCTTCATTCCTCTCCTTGACACCATACCTACCCATCACATCCTCGTCTCCTCTGTTCCTTTCACAAACATGTCCATTGAAATCTGCTCCAATCACCACTTTCTGTCCCTTGGGTACACTGTTCATCACTTCATCCAACTCACTCCAAAAATCTGCTTTCTCATCCATTGCACACCCAACTTGTGGGGCATATGCACTAACAGCATTCATCATCACACCTCCAATTTCCAGCTTCATAATCATTACTCTGTCTGACACTCTTTTCACCTCCAAAACACTCTTGACATACTGTTTTTTCAGAATAACTCCTACCCTATTTCTCCACCTATCCACATCATGATAGAACAATTTGAATCCACCCCCGATACATCTGGCCTTACTCCCCTTCCATTTAGTCTCTTGCATGCACAATATATCAACCTTCCTTCTCTCCATCATATCTGATAACTCTCTCCCCTTACCAGTCATACTGCCAACATTCAAAGTTCCTACCCTCAGTTCTACTCTCTTTACCTTCCTCTTCTCCTCCTGCCTCCAGACATGTCTACCCCCTCTTCTTCTCATTCTTCTTCTTCTTCAGCCAACAGTAGCCCAATTTCCGGCAGCACCCTGTTGGCTAACAGTACTGGTGGTGGTCATTGTTAACCCGGGGCTCAATTGATCCGGTATGGAAATTTGTATTGTTGTCCGCATATTGATTTGGCAAAATTTTTACACCGGATGCCCTTCCTGACGTAACCCTCCCCATTTACCCGGGTCTTGGGACTGGCACGAAGAAACACACTGGTTTGTACATCCCCTGTGGCTGGGTTGTATCCTAGTATCCTAGGAGCCATTGCATCCTTGGATTCCATGGCTCCTAATATCTCTGGCAACATTTTCCAGGAGCACTCACTTGGCAATGTACTGTAGCAGTGACATGAAGAGTCTCAGCAGGACACTGAAAAGAGAAACAGAACAGATGACTTGCAGTAACAGTTCATAATGATTTACACATGTGTGTTTGTGTGCAAATGGCTAGCAAACATAGTTGCAATATAAACTTCTAATGAACAGCACTAATAAGAATAGGGCAAAATGAATAAAGTTTTGATCTGGGATTTAAAGGATGAGACTAGCAGGGAATCTTTTATGCCAGAATCTTCCATAGCTCCACAGGAAAAAAGAGAGGAAAAAAAATAGAGGCCAAATTGGAACGACAAAAAGAGGAAACTTTACAACCTGAAGCTATGTCAAGGCTCTGGGTAGCTGTGGCAAATGACAAATTAAAAAATACTGAGCTTATCCATTAAATCAAAGACAACATTATTTAAGGACACAATTGGAGAAGCATCATTTGGTCTGAATGAACGATAAAAGCAGAGTTTCATCTGCATATTGTGAAAGTGAGTATTATATTTTCCAACAATATCGGTCAGGGGCCATATGTAGAGAGAAAACAGTTCTAATCCGTTAGGATCGCCATGTCAGAACTTCGTAACATAACAATGGAGCACTATCATCTTATTTATATACATAAAAGAATAAAACACAAATGCTCACAAAGAAGTCCCTTTGAAAAAATATTGCCAGGGCTACAGTTGAAGTCAGAAGTTTACATACACCTAGCATGAATTCTTTAAAACTCACTTTATAAACTCTTCATCGATTTTATACTAATAAACTATACGTTTGACTTATTGTTTAAAACATCTACTGTGTGTTAGGCAAAAGTCATTTTTTCCTACAATGTTCACAGAGTATTTATCTTTTTAATGACTGCAATACAATTCCAGTGGGTCACAAGTTTACATACATTTTGTTAATATTTGGTAGCATTGTAGGTCTACCTGGTGGCATGGATCGTGGACTATCTTACACACAGACCTCAGTATATGCGTCTTGGGAACTGCAGGTCTGACATTGTGGTCAGCAACACAGGAGCGCCGCAGGGGACTGTACTTTCTCCGGTCCTTTTCAGCCTATATACATCGGACTTCCAATACAACTCGGAGTCCTGACACGTGCAAAAGTTCGCTGACGACACTGCTATCGTGGGCTGCATCAGGAATGGGCAGGAGGAGGAGTATAGGAACCTCATCAAGGACTTTGTTAAATGGTGCGACTCAAACCACTTACACCTGAACACCAGCAAAACCAAGGAGCTGGTGGTGGATTTTAGGAGGCCCAGGCCTCTCCTGGACCCTGTGATCATCAGAGGTGACTGTGTGCAGAGGGTACAGACCTATAAATACCTGGGAGTGCAGCTGGATGATAAATTGGACTGGGCTGCCAATACTGATTCTCTGTGCAAGAGAGGACAGAGCCGGCTATACTTCCTTAGAAGACTGGCGTCCTTCAACATCTGCAATAAGATGCTGCAGATGTTCTATCAGACAGTTGTGGCGAATGCCCTCTTCTACACGGTGGTGTGCTGGGGAGGCAGCATAAAGAAGAAGGACGCCTCACGCCTGGATAAACTGGTGATGAAGGCAGGCTCTATTGTAGGCATGGAGCTGGACAGTTTGACATCCGTGGCAGAGCGACGGGCACTCAGCAGGCTCCTGTCAATCATGGAGAATCCACTGCATCCACTAAACAGTGTCATCTCCAGACAGAGGAGCAGCTTCAGCGACAGACTGCTGTCAATGTCCTGCTCCACTGACAGACTGAGGAGATCGTCCCTCCCCCAAACTATGCGACTCTTCAATTCCACCCAGGGGGGTAAACGTTAACATTATTCAAAGTTATTGTCTGTTTTTACCTACATTTTTATTACTCTTTAATTTAATATTGTTTTTTTGTATCAGTATCCTGCTGCTGGAGTATGTGAATTTCCCCTTGTGATTAATAAAGTATCTATCTATCTATCTATCCATCCATCCATCCATTTTCCAACCCGCTGAATCCGAACACAGGGTCACGGGGGTCTGCTGGAGCCAATCCCAGCCAACACAGGGCACAAGGCAGGAAACAATCCTGGGCAGGGTGCCAACCCACCGCAGGACACACACAAACACACCCAGACACCAAGCACACACTAGGGCCAATGTAGAATCGCCAATCCACCTAACCTGCATGTCTTTGGACTGTGGGAGGAAACCGGAGCGCCCGGAGAAAACCCACGCAGACACGGGGAGAACATGCAAACTCCACGCAGGGAGGACCCGGGAAGTGAACCCAGGTCCCCAGATCACCCAACTGCGAGGCAGCAGTGCTACCCACTGTGCCACCGTGCCACCCTATCTATCTATCTATCTATCTATCTATCTATCTATCTATCTATCTATCTATCTATCTATCTATCTATCTATCTATCTATCTATCTATCTATCTATCTATCTATCTTTAAATTGTTTAACTTGAGCCGATCAATTGGGAACTGAGTCTGAGACATCTACATTAGCTGGTTACCTTGCATTCTTTGCTTTTGTTTGGCTGCTGGTTAAGAAGAAGAGAAATAATTAAGCATCCTAAATTATAAAAATCAAGTCATTTAAAATTAAGGATAAATAATTGCTTACTAATTAGGGAAGTGGCAGGAGCAAAAAGCTACAGCCACTGTGGCCCTCTGGCCGGGCTCGGTGTGTGACGTCCCTTGTATAGGTGGTTATACAGTTGGAATTTTGCTTAAAAACAACAGCCATGTAATGCAATCAGAAATCCCTCAGGTTCATAACTATTTGAAGTATTAATGCTTACAGTTTGAAGGCAAAATATATCTTACTGTTTAAAACTGATAATTCACAGATCTCCAAGGAGGAAAGAAAAAACAAACAGGGATTTGGAAACAAATGGCAAATTCTGTGTTAACGGCTGCAGCAAATTTGGAATAGTTAGGTCTTTAGGGAGTCTTTATGAGTATAACACCTTATGAAAGCTTCCAATTTCCACCAGATACCAACTGCGCACACCATCTGTATTAACTAATGGGCTCAGTTTTTTTTTCTACCACAAAGCCAAATTTATGTCTGTCTTTGATACTTCCAGCTCTGTATGTAATCCCTCTTAAGATTAGTTTTTCTTCTGCAGCATTTCAAAAAAGAGACTTTATTATCTCAAATGAACAATCAGAAAGAGTGTTTGAATAATAGGGTAAGCAGCAATAATAGTAACAATAAAAATTAGACAGGGCAATTGCTGTTATTTATAACATTATCTTGGGACTTTAAATGGTAATAGCTAGCATTTTTCATTTTCTAGTGGGTTAGAAAGGTGAACGTCATTTAGGATTATGAATTGTTTTCACATCCTTAATCACCCGCAATTCCAGGACCAAGTCATGCACTTTCCATGAAAAATGTATCATGGCTTTCATTTAAAAATAAATTATTTGGAAATTTATAAACTGGCTATGGCTAATGTGAGATGTGAAAGAAGAGCTGAAGGTTTGTGGGTAATACTGGATGGAAAGCTGGAAAATAGGTCAAGAATTGGAATACTGTGGAATGTGGAAGAGGGATTACATAGTAAAAAAAACAAAGCAGGAACACAATTGAATTTAAACTTCTAGACCCTTTAAGTAGCATAGCCTGAAAACAGGTTGCTCTTAAATTTACAAACCCTTATAATCAAAGGGTTGCGTTCATTCATTCCAACAAATATTCTTGATTTTTTAACAAAGTTTATTTAGGTGGCAGATTAATGAATTGAAAATACTACTACATCTGTGCCAGATTCATCATTGTCTTTGTGGTAAATGCACGCTTCCATGCAATAATTTTGCCCACACGAATGATTATAATACCCCAATTTCCAGATAGCCAGAGCTTAGGTGCGTACAGTAAGCAGACAGACCCCATACAAATAAAAGTAAAGAAGTAATTAAAATTCCAAGTTCATAATAACATCATGTGGGAAAGTCAGGGGAAAGAGGACTACTAGAAGAATAATAAGTCATATGAATGTTGATTACCTGTTCCCATGAAGGTTCTTCAGATTGCCATATCTAACCAAATATGTGGCTAGGCTTCCTCAGTCATAGGTCTCTGCCTCTCTGTTGCTCAGTTAAGGCCACCATCTTCTCTGCAAGCGGCTGAAGTTCAGCTCTGCTTCCAGTGATATACAGCGGAACCTCGGGTCACGAATGTCTCGGACCACGTACAAATCGGGTTACGACAAAAAAGTTTGCCAAACTTTTGCATCTGTTCACGACCACACACTTGGGTGATGAACAAACCAGTTTCTCTTCCGGTTTGTACGCGCCAAAGATTTCCGCACAAGTTCAGTCTCTCCCTGTGCAGTGAGCGAGAGAGTGAGAGAGAAAGAGAGAGAGTGAGCGAGCGAGAGAGAGGGAGAGCGAGAGAGAGAGAGAGAGAGAGAGCACGAGCGAGCGTATATATATTTACATACAGCTCGTACGGTCTGGAACGGATTAATTGTATTTACATACAATCCTATGGGGGAAATTACTTTGAGTCACGACCAAATCAGGTTGCGACCAGAGGTTTGGAATGAATTACATTCGTGACCCGAGATGCCACTGTAATTCTATGACTGAAAAAACATCCATATTTTTTATATTTTATTACATTATACTGATAAATGTAAACATAAATATCAGAATGCTAGCAAAACTTAATGTAAGGTTACTTTATAAATGAGGCCTAGAACATTTTGAACGAATCTAAATTTCTCTGCTTTGAGAATTTATTTATACAGATAAAAAAAGGAAAAAAGAGGAAGAAATGGTGCACTAAGCCATACTTCAAAAGAAACAAAACTTCTCGCTAAACCACAAAATGGAAGATGTTGCTGTAAACATGAATAAACTAACCTAATTTCAGACATATTTATACATAAATATATCTGTGTACTGTACTTAATATGTAAAGATTTGCATGGGTTTAGAAAAAAGATATTTTTCTTAGAAGACACTATAAGGAGATTTTGATTTTCTGTTCAAAACGCGATTTTAAGGGTCATTATGTTGTATTGGCTGACGCTTGAGGTATACTTCTAAAATTTCTGAAAGGCAAACTAATTTAACTCAAGTGTAGACTGTGATTTCTTCCCATCCACAGACATTTTCTCATAACAAAAATTCTGAAAGTATCAATCAAGATCAAACTATTTCTATAACAATTTATAGTTCGGTTTTCCTTTTTCTTCATAAAAGAACAAAATTCCTAGAAACTGTTTTAATCATAATTGTATTGAAATATTTCCAGTTTATCAATAACTAGCATTTTTGGTATTATACTTTTCTGACCTAAATTTCAGTCTTTGAAATAGCAGCATTTTCTATAAATGTGACATGCATCAAGGAGCATATTATGGCATTTTCACATTCATAGTTTGGCTACTTTATTCCAAATCAGAGAATGTTTTGCTAAATTTTTAATAAATTTCCAGTTAATTTGGTTGCATTTCATACCACACACTTTCAAGAGAATCAGAAGCATCAATAAACGCCCAACAGGAGTGTCATGGACTTATTTCATTGGGCCGAAACATTTTTTACCCAGGAAAAAACATCAAAAAAATATTAACTGTTATGGCTAACTGTTTTCCTTAATTATTAACAGGAAGAGTACTTGAAAATTATGTGCTAAGGGACATGTTTTAAATAGCCAAGTGTACAGCAGAAGACGAGCCCTGCTGAAGACATACACTGAGGCTCATCACACTATTTTCTATTAACTTCATGATGTTGCACATTAACTCTCCAGTATTCACAATATGAACATAACCTCAATTTACTTTGTCTCAAACCACATGTCTGCTGGCTTAACTATTGCACATATCTATTAATAATGTTTATTTCAGAATGCTTGATTATCATTGACTAATTTGTTAATTTCAGTGTGCATATTGAGTGGATTTCCAACCTGTGAGCATCACTTTAGTGATATAAGATTACAACGTTTGATTATTGGTCTAAAAGGACACTGCTTTTCATTTTTCGACACATCCATATGTATTTTGATTGACCTAATCACAAGTAAATTTATCCTTTTTCTTTTTAAACATTGTTAACTGCTGTCCAATTGCGCATGCGCAAGGCTCTGAGTCTGAATCAAGTGTAACTCTGAGTACTTGTGAGAGTTGTTTTATGTAAATTGTTTTACACTTGTTCATGTGTCTATTTATTACTTTTTCATTGTTTCTAATTCTCAATTATTTATGTTACAAATGAAATTCCACAATTACTGATAGCAGACCCTCATTGCAATTACCACAAGACACATAATTTCATGCATAATGCACACTATTTCATATCATTAGATCAGTCCTGATTACGTCGCATTCATAACTCAAAGTAACTGCTCCAGGGTTCGCTTTGTACTGCACTGAGACCACCTTTCCAAAGGGTCTCAGTCTCGTTGTTTTGGTCTGCAAATCTACCTAATTGAATTCAACATTTGGGTAAATTGCACCAGAGTTCAAAAAAATGGTCCAGCCGAACTAGGTGTGAAAATGCCTTTAGAGAGATGGAGTACTAACTGCATTATATCACTTGATGAGACATGGAGAGGGCACACGAAGTGAACAGTGCCTGGGTAGACTTTGATCCAGATCTCCAGAGCTATGGGGCAGCAGAGATAACCAATGCAACACTGTATTGTAACTGAACCCGTAATTTATTGTTGCTGTGCAATTTTTTTATCACCAAAACATAAAGAAGTATAACAGGTTTTAACCTTGTACATACAAAGATGGCCTAAGAGAGGGTTTCATTTTGTATGATTGGGCAAAGCAAAATAATTCCAATAGGCTAAGCTAAGAGATGTCTTTTTTTGTTCTCTTTGAGAAGATCACCATACAAATGTAATTTTTTCTTTTGATAATATGAAGCCATGTCCAAGCTCACAGTGTAAAATGGTAGTCAACAATTTCAAAAATCATATATTTTTTTGTATGTTTCAACTTGAGTGCACCAGTTGTTTACTTAAGGGCATTTGTGTAGAGAGTGGACCTTGTATACGATGTATGGAAGCTGCATCCCCTGAGTAGCAACTTCATATAATAAGCACTTTTAAAGCTTCCCGCTCACCACAGCATGCTTCACATAACTACTGTATGCAGTGCTGAAGTCATTCCTTGGTAACATTTCATTATTCAAGTACTAAATAATACATATATTATTTCACACTACACTTTAGACCAGAGATCTTAGAAAGAACTGGATCAGTAGCCATACTACCTGCACTTCAGAACAGGTTATCCACCTGAAGCAAAGCATGTTCAGGCCTGGCCAGAACACGGATGGGAGACCATCTAGGCAAAGTTTTTGGGTTTCTGCTGAAAGAGGCATCAGAGAGGCCAGCAGGGGGCACTTACCCTGAATGTGAATCCTAGTGCCCCACTGCAGTGATGGGAACACTGTGCTGTACTGTAAATTTGGCACTGTCCTTCAGATGAAACTTAAAACCAAGATCCTGATTCTCTGTGGTCTTTGAAGATCCCTTGGCATCTAGGGAAAAAAGGGATGGTTTTCCCTAATTGTCCTGGCTAAATTGCCCATCACAGCCTGGTCATTCTCATCCCTGGTCTCTCTCTCTCACCTTCATCACCTAATAGCTAATGGTGGTCAGCATACTGGTGCAATAATGGCTTTTGTCGTATTATTCTGGTTGGTGCTACACATTGGTTGTGGATGGAGTGGTTCCCCTCTATCTATGTAAAGTAGTAAGAAATATATATATATATATATACAGTATATATATATATATATATATATATATATATATATATATATATATATATATATATATATATATATATATATATATATATATATATATATATATATATATATATATATATATATATATATATATACATATATAAATATAACTAATTATTATTACTAATAATATCAACAATTACATAACACAAATGTATAATACTGTATCTTTACATTTCTGTTTATTTAACCTACAGTATGTGATCCAGTTGAAGCACATGAAGAAACAAGAGCCTATCTTGTCAGCACTGCACACAAGTCTAAAGGCAGACCTGGATATGCTAGGAGTCCATTACTGGGCACACGCACATTAACTCTCCTTTTAGTTGCCAGTTACCCTATCCTGTACTTTTTTCAGAAATGGAGTGAAAACTCACACATATATGGGAACCGTACAAACTCCACACAAAATAGGCTGAGATACAGAATCATTATTCTCTAATATCTTTCTGACAGAGAGGAAGCATGTGAAAGCATGTCTTAATCTGTGAATAACATTAGGAAAGTTGATACTAATAATGACAGACAATCTCGGTCTTGCTTATTTTTGATCCTAATCACATAATGAGCTATTTTTGGGAGCATCTGAAATATAAATTTTATTTTACTGCACACTATCTTGCAGGAATAATCATAGATATTTATAAACAGATATTTATAAAAATGCTATTCATCATTCTCCAAACTCCCATGGTGCTCGTTTGGATTAAATGGGTTATAAATCATGTTATGATATTATTCTACGAATGTGCCTTAAGTAAGTGAAAGTGTTTGAAATAACAAAATAAATTGATTTTTTCTGTTCTCAAGTAAATTCAATGTAACTTTCCAATAACAAAAATAATAACAAACTGTTTCTTTTTTTTTCCCCCCCCCCCCCCCCCCCTTTGTGGAATTTCACTTCTTGTGTACCCTCAAACAGGTAAGACCTTTTATGTACCAATTTACAAATGTGCATCGATAGTAAAGGAATTGCAATATGGTTATAAAATTCTATTCATATGAATAGCAAAGTTTTTCACATTAAACATTATGTACATTTAGTTCTACATTTTCAAAAAGGTGTGTATAAGAGCTAAGGTGCATTGCAGAAAATAATGTTGTTCACAAAATGCACGTTAAAAATTTAAATAAATCTGAAAAGTAAGCAAAAAGATGAACGCAACAAAATTTATTTTTCTTAAAATCTGTTTTTTGTTTTACACAACATGATACTGTTTATGATAGTCTCAGTCATTCTCATCATCATTTTTCATATTAGATAGCATACTGGAAGTAATGGATGAAATTACATGGTTCAAAATTAAGTTGCTTTGGATTCTGAAAAAGTAAAGCTGTATCAATGGACATTTGCTCTCTTTTGCATTGGTGCATTCCAGCTTAGGGAATGTTTTTTTAGTTTCTGACACTATAGCACTCTCTTGGGCCTCTGAAGTAGTTTATTAAACTGACGAAAATTTGTGTTCAAGCTGGAATCCAACAAAGTCTTTTGCATTAGCTATTGATGATATATTGTCAAATCAAGATGACTCCAAAGTGAATAATTTGAGTACAATGTCTAAAGAAATTCCAGGGGTCTTCAACAATATAGTAAAAACAGACATCCAGTAGAGTCTGAGTAGATGGCAAAGACAAAACTTTTAACTGAGTGGATCTGGAGTCTCGTAATGCATCCTGCATATGGCACCCAATGAGGAGTAAATTATAAAAGAAAATCTGCCCTCAGAATGGTGTGATACCATTTGCAATTTGAAAATGTTTTACTAGAAGACTACCACAAACTGGGACAGAATGTAATCTTGGAATAGTGGTCTCCCATTTGTTATCTGTGAATGTGGACAGTGTTGTTTTTAGTAAGTCTAAGTGTGAGTTGTATGGCAGATATTATGTACTGTAATTTTAGAATTGCTGCCATGAACAGTGGGGTCTCAAAATAAAGGGGTGGAAATACTCTGAATACATGGAAGCAAATATAAAAATGGCAATTAGAGTTACATTGTATTAGTATATTTACATAAACAGCAAAAATCAAATGAACTATTAGAACTCCTCCCTTAATGCAATGGCACCTCCAAAAGATGGCAAAGGCATACAAAGAATACTGGCCACCTCAATTTGCACCCTTGAAGAAGTCTGATAAACTGACTAAGACAAGACCTTTGAGGCAGTAGCTATTGTATTACCAGTCACATTTCAAGTACACATTTGCTTTGCCCTCGCACCCTGTGCCAACTACTTGTTTCACAGCAGTGTGTGTGCTGCTGCTGACAATGCTGGATGGTTGTTCTCTGAGGACATGTTGTGATGAAGTGATTTTGTTTGAATGGTGGCTACTTAACTATGTTAACTACAGCTACAGAAGCAATACAGTAAGTTGAGAAATGTTAATTTAGCTAGAAAAAATTAGCTACATTACATAAATTACATATAGGCAGCATATGATGCAGTCATGTCTAACATTAATTGTATATTCTACTTCTTCTTCAGACATAAAATAATTCGTAAAAAGTATCAGTAACAGAAGGAAAAAGCTGTATTTAGCCCTTTAACCTGCATGGAGTGTGTGTGTGTTTGAATGAGTGACTACCTGATTGACAGAGAGATGTATAGAGAACATGTATATATGAAAGTATGGCTGTATGTTAGTAAACTCCTGTTTTTACAGCAAGGGGTCTGCAGTCACTGGGAAGTTGGCAGGAAGACATCCAGACAGAATAAAAAAAAAACCAACAAGTCTACTTATGGATCCCTTTGACTTAAACAACATTATAATGATATTTTCTGTGAAATGATACAGCTATATATTGACAACTATCAAGTGAATTTTTTTGTATGTTGAATAACAGGGAAATATACAGAGAACATAGGGTAAATATGCATATATTAAAGTATGGTTATATACTAGTATACTTCAGTTACTCGTATGTGAATGTTTGAAATGTTTTTACTGAGATTACTTTACTGTGGAATAAAATGAAAATGCTAAATATAATATTTATCAGCAATAGGCTACTGCAGATGATGCCTTCAAATTGGAATTTAACAACCTGGTATTTAATAGGCCAATGGATGATCTGATTTTTGCTCTGTTTAATATAATATTGCTATTACGTAATCCTACTATTATTTTAATAACTGTTATACCTTGTAATTTGCCTTTGCTGTAGACTTTGATGTGTGCCACCCTGTGATATTCACTGGCCCTATAAACAATAGATTATTCATGAAGAGTCAGAACAAATCTGAAAACAAAACCCACAGTCAAATGAACCTAGCTCGAAATCTAAATACTGAGAGGCTCGACAATGAAGCACGCAGAAAAGTCATTTATTGTGAGTCCTCAATCCTAGATAACATATAATATACATACAGTATGACTTCTAGGAGCTGTGCCTTTAGCTGTGGAGTGTTGCTTCATGGCAAAAATGCCATAAAATGGATGTGTCCATGAAAAACAAAATGATGATGTGGTAAATACAAAAATAATATAAATAAACTGAAATCAACATTATTCCAGAAGAAATGAAGTAAAATTATCTGAGGTTCACATTCTCCTTAAAATTATATCTGTAGTTAAGAAATAATTTACTTCAGTTAAAATCAATTTCCAATGTTTACCAAATTGTAACAAGATCAAAAGGGTATGTCTTTAAAATTTATTACAGCAGTTGAAGACTGGATAATTCTATTCTTGAAGGGTAGGACATTTTTGCAATTCATCAAACAATGAGTACTTTTGGGATTTTCAGATTATTTGTAGCTAGAGATTTTGGAGATAGGCCCGGCTTGTAAAGTAAGGTGAAATCAGAAAATTATAGACCATATTTACGTAGCAACATGTAAGTAGTCGTATTCTGACTGTTAAGAAGTAAGTACTGTAGATCTTCAAAATGATAGAAAGTGAGGTCAGGCATCCTGGTCCATCTGACATGGATGTAGCAGTTTTGAGCTCACACCACTAATCAGTGCTATACAGTGATACAGTCACCTGGTAACAAATCGTGCATCAGCTTCACTTCACATAGCTAAGTGAGGAAACGTTAGGCCTTATTAATTATATTGTTGTAGGACTCTAAAAAACTGACACAGATGAGACAAAAACATTGTTCCTGTCACCTTCTCGTGCAAGATCACCTTTTTCGTCAAAGTAAATCTAGATCTCACAAACAGCATTAAGGTGTTGTTTCAAATTTAGAAAGAAAAAAAGCTAATTTGGTACTAACATGTTCAAATTTAAAGTAAAGCTGCATAGTATTACCAAAATTGGCTGGAAAGTAGGCATCCAAGGAAAACCACTGAGCCAGGAAAAGCCATTAGATGATTGGTACATAAGAAGAAGGCCAAAAAATCATGGACTGGGAATAGACAAGTGTCATTGATAACAGTATGAACCCAAAAACACAAAAAAACAAAGTCCCAGTCAAAAATAATGTTCCATGTCAACCCTAACCCTAATTATGTCCTTAGACGTAACTACCATAAATCACGAGAGAAAGCAAGTGATTTGGGGTTTTATCCAAAGCTTGAACGTTAAGCGCTATGTGCCATCATATTATATGAGTGGGAAACTATAGCACAATTTGTCATGTCTGTGTCACATGACTGGCAACAAGCATGTTCGAATGAAAACAATATGGCACAAGATTGTCACTAAATGGAAAAAATACACAAAACACAAAATGGTGTCTCTAGAGTGATGATAAAAATTAACAGGTTGCAAAATAAATCAATTCAGCCATACAGATATTATGTCAATAACAATATATTAGAAAAAAAAGCAAATTGCACACTCTCAAACTGATAAAACAATGAGTTCCAGCGGTTCATAAATCTCGGATTCGGGACACAGAATGTCCCTACAGCGAGCATATGCAGTACTTGTTAGTTAACAGGCCCAATCCAGAGACATGAAAGAAACCCTGTATGAGGTCAGTAATGGCAGATATGTGGCCATGCATCAACACAAATAACCCACCATGTGACCAGAAGTACGTCAACTATTTAACGGCTTTCCTGCTACCTACTCACTTACATGAAATACACAGCAAATTATTATGGTTCTTAGTTAAATAAGTTGCCCAACAGATGGAGGGGCTTTAAATCTGCAAAGTGATCAATGGCTGACCAGCAACTATTCTGGACCTGGAGTTAATACGTTCATTTAATAATAATGGGTTAAGGTGTTTGTACTTGGGAAATGCTTTGTAAATTAAAAGAGATTACATGTCAAGTAAAAGAATAAGGTCAGATTAATTTACAAGTACCAAAACATCAACTGCTGCCATTTTTTTCAATGAAATAAAAAACAATAGATTTGATAACAGATGGCTCTAAGGCAGCCAAGATAACTTTTTCATGCTGCTGCCAAAACATGAGCCACAACATGTTTTTGAATGTTATTTTCAATAATAATAAGTATTGTTTTGAATTGTTTTAGGCACAATATTCAAAGTTTAAAAAAATATATTCATCTCTAAAAGAAAAAAATAAATTTTATCACAATAAAACAAGCATCAAGAAGTCCCACTGAGGTACTATTTTATAATAAAAAATGTTATTCATTATTTTACATTTTGCTTCATGTTATGTTAAGTACTTCCTCCAAAAGTTTTTTTTTTTTGGTTTTTTTTAAGATCAGTAAGTCTTGAAATATTTGAAATCATGCTTGAGGAAACAAAGCATATGTAAGGTAGCATTTAACAGGGAGTGTTTTAGTGTTGACATAATGTGTCATCGAAGTGATGAACAAGGGAAGGATACTTTGAGCATATTTTTAGGATATTCTAAAATGTTTTTCAAGAATATTTTGTTTCCATTTTAACATAATGGCCAAATTGGTAATGCCTTCATGAGAAATATAACTTATTTTGCTGTCCTAGTGCTTGTGTAAGGTATATCTCTGTTACATTTCATGAACTTTATTCAAAAACAAGCACAAAGTACCTTCTCTTATATTATGATTCATCTGAATTACGTATACACACAAATAAATAACAGAAAACAAGTGGGACGAGTAAAAAAGTTTTTTATGGCAGTGTAGTCTGCTTATGTACATTCGAATGCAGCTTCTAGCATTTACTCCTCATCAGGTTTCTCATCTTCAGGGACATCTTACAATCTTTTTACAAATGATGTATTGATGCTTTCACTGATGCTCCACATTAAGCAAGCTCTGATAATAAATTTCCAACATTTTTTGAATAGACTGGGACATTACTTCCTTGATAAAAAAATTTCATAAGCGTGTTTTAATGAATCCTTCTGTAAACTGTTCTCAGAGACTTATTAGTCCTTTCAAGATGCAGATCGTCTTTCTTCTCCTTTGGCCATGCATGCAATTATTTGAAAAGTTACTGTAAAAGTGTCTGTTCCCAGAGTGTTTATTTTGAAATTAATCCCTTGCAGTTAATCTGAGGGTAAAACCAGTTCTTAGTGTACAGGGCACGTTACTTTTATGTGTCCCTGTTTATGTTGACATAGAGAATACTAAACATTCATATTAAAAATACCTTTGTTGTTTAAAGGCTGTCTTCTTAACAGTCTATTGTCACACAGCCTCTCTAGCATATCTTGGATTGTTTTTCTATGTATCATTTGTTTTTAAAGTCAACATTTGGTTGCTGGGTGTTTTAGGATTTTTTTTTCTCTTTTTGTTGGCTGATACCATTTGGAATGCCATAAACTTAAGTATGTGTTTTTGATTCAGTAGCTATTCCTCAAGTGGTGAGTGGATGAGCAAATTTTCTTGCAAGGCTGTTTGTGTTTCTAGTTTATTGAAAAACTCCTATATAAGGTATTTTCAGCAGTGTAGTGTTCTATGGAGGCCAGCCCACTTCCTATTAGGATTACAAAAACATAAAAGATAATATGACTGCTATATAACTGTAATTGAGTGCATGGATGAGCTTGCATCCAGGCCAGGATGGTTGGTGGTAACACCTGTGTGGGGCCCAAAATAATGGAACAACAGTGGGAAACCTGCATAGTGGGGTAGAGTTGTTCCCAAAGTACACTGGGGTGACTGTATACCTGTAGCTGTGCTCCTGTTTGGACTCCTCGCGGTCTGATCGAGATATATAGACCGAACAGGCATAATTGTTGGTGTCCTTCAGAGACTGTGGAGGAACTTACTAGAGGGAGGCTACCTTGTTATCTTGGAGCTCCATTTGATGTTGAAATGCTACACCTCTAATGTCTTGAAAGTATTCCCAGTTTGGACTTTAAAATGATAATAATACATTTTATTTATATAGTGCCTTTTCCATGCTCAAGGCGCTTAAAAGAAAATTATATAGTTTCTGCATAGAACATTAAACAAACAAACACAGGATATACAAAAGCATTAAATAAAATAAAAGACAATAAACTAAAATACTAAATTTAATACGAAAAGAAATGCCTGAACAAATCACATCATTTATGATATAACACACACAAATTATTCTGAGCATCTGGATGGAGAGGTAAACTGAAAGAGGAGGCAGAATGTCAGGTTAAGGTAAAAGTCTTCCAGAACAAAAGAGTTTTCAGTTGTTTTTTAAAAGAATGACTGGAGTCAGCCGATCTAAGTAATTTCGGGAGGCCATTCCAAAGTCTGGTATTATACAGTTGAAGGCCCCTTCACCCATTAAGTGCAGGTTAGCGTGGGGCACAACAAAATTGCCAGAATCCAAGTACCTTAGTGGGCGAATGGGAGCATAGCGATGGAAAAGGTCACTGTTGTAGTTCGGTGTATTCAAGATATACAGTAGTAGTTGAGCAAAACTCACTTGAACAGGAGAGGAGGGGGAAAGGAAAGAAGATTATTATCATTGTGTACTACTTATATTGGAAGTAGAGTCTTGGGAGAAGGTATTTGTTGAAAAATAAAAGTGTCTTTTGACTTGAGGCTTGTATTCATTGCATTTATGCTCTGGGTTTGGGGAGTGGGTCATCCCTATTGGTGAAACTGACATTATATGTTTTCACCTTATACATTCTTGATTTTTAGGATTTCATTAAGATTAGTTAGTTACTGTTCATTAAGACATAAAGTAAAACCTCTTATTCAGATGAAATCAGATACCCCTTCCCATTTTTATTTAGATAGTAGAGCAAAAAAGACACTCATTATGAAGTAATCGACCAAATATATTAAAATATCCAAGTGGTAGGCAGAGATTCAACATGCTTATTTGTCTGTTTGTAAAATGAATTATTTTTTTTCTTCAAATATTAATCACTTAGCAAATGAAGTAGGCCATTGTTTTTCCATTGTTGTAGTAAGTAGGTTAGGGATTTTTCTAATTGAGCAAGAATACTGCAGTGTTTCATTTAAATTATTGAAACAAATCGTTCATTAAGCAGCAATGTTCTGTGATAAGATATCTGTGGCAAAGTGTGGCTTTAAATAAGTAATCGAGTCCTGGAGAATGTGGGCTCTCATCAAGCATGGGTTTATGCATGCAGGCACTCACTCCAGGGTTGATGGGGTGCTTGGCAGATCATGCACTCTCGCACAAATGCAAGTGGATCAGTCAGAAGCCCCATTCACACCTTGGAGTAAATGGAGGATCAAAACTGCACCCAATCAGGCAGGATCAAGTGAGTCTGCATGGCAGAGGAGGGGAAATAACAGAGGAAGAAGTTAAAAAATAAAACCGTGAGTGAGAGCAAAGTATGGGTTGCCTGAGCCAGTATGAGGAAGAAGAGGTACAGTGGTCGGTAGCCCTTCAGCTGACCGAGCGATTGTTGCACCAGAGATGAATCATCACTGTTGAATTTATTGGCCAAGTGGGTATGATGGTGGTAGTGCCCTTCTAGGGATCTCTAAGACACTAGGAGAGTGTAGTGGAAGACAGGGTTGGGGGTCAGTTGGCTCAGAGTGTCATAGCAGAAGCCGACAGAGGCAACCGTGGAGAGAACTGGAGGTTATCACAAAGGCTGCTGGTGTCTCGGCCGACTGAGCCAAGAACTGAGCATGGTGAGTCAGGGAGAGATGGAGAGTGGAAGATGTGCTGGGCTTAGGAAGGATAAGAGAAGCAACCCAATGACTGATTAGGTTTATTTCTTTTTTATCATTTGGATTACGTATTGGACTTTTACTCACAGACATAACTGATTTTATGGATTATTTATTTATTGAAGATTAGTTTTTACACTGCACTAGATTTTGAACACTGTGATTGATTTTAATATAAGCACTGAACACTTTTGCACCAACCCATTGCTGAATGTGTGTGCCCTCATTTGCCCTGACTCATCTCATTTCATGACTATTATTGGTTGAAGAAGCTTCCTGGAAGCGATCTGGGAGAGTGGAGCTAATCCGGACTATCAAATATCCCAGCAGCTATTACTTAAAACAGTACTGATTGTGAATTACTGCTTATTATGAATCCAAGTTTAACAAATCAAAGAAGATTCTGTTCCAGACTAGAAAAAGCTGCAGTATCTTTTGAATTTGATTTGGTTCAAATTATATAGTATAAAATTATGCTTTCAAATGTGACTTAGTTTGAGGAGATTTCCCCAGGCAACCCAACAGATGGCATATATGCCAGACCTTTTACCTAGTGAGAGAGAAGGCCACAGGGGTCTGAAAGAAGACCTCTTGCTGAAGTGGTAGCAGCAGATGGTCCCTATCAGGGAAACATGGGTAACAATGATGTTGCCCATTTAAGGGTGAGGTCGGAAAAGACAAGAAGGATGCCATTACTTAATCTATATAGTTGTATATTAAAGTGATTAAATAGTACAAAAGAAAAAGCAGATATTGTTATAATTGCATTTAAACAAATACACAGAGATGTGATAACAGATGGCTGTAAGGAAGCCAAAAGTCTTTGGACATGGCTGCCAAATATTCTGCATGTTATGAATATTATTTCTATAATGATTACAATTGTTTTTCATTGTCTTAAGCATTTAAATTATTGATAGTTTGTTATGTACATATGCAGTGCTTGTAAAGTTTCAGAAGATTTTTTAAATTATTTTTTTTTGTTATGCTTATTTTAACATTCAACAAGTAATCAAGTTGAAAAGTGGTCATTTAGTTCCCTTCAAAGCATATTAGTTTTCGTTTTGTTATTATTTTTCTGTTAAATTTCCTGATTATCTTTCACTTCATGTTAATTTTTTTAAAAGGTAAGAACGTTCAGAAATATTTAAAATTATCTTTAAGGAAACAAAATATGCTCATGTAAGCATAATTTTGTTAGTGTTTAGTGTTGTTATGATGTGACATGTAGATTACAAGTAAAGAGAAGGGAATCTAAAATGTCTTTATCTCAGAGTAAGATGGCTTTAATTATTTTTCTTTTATCCAGACAAGCTTGGTAAACCGATTGGTCTCCATGTGCTTGTGGAATATTCTATGTTTGTAAGCGGAGCCGGCTTAAAGGCAGACACGTGGTTGGATCCATAACTGAAATCAATGAAGGAGGGAGGTGTCCCCTTAGAGGCCTATGCATAGATCAGGACATGCTTGTCAGTTACTGCAGTGTGTCTCAATTGCATTTAATATATTTATATTTTTAATATAATAAAAAAAACTACCTTTTCTTTACAGATTATTTTTTCTTACACCATTCATAAGAAGGGTCATTTACTTTTTGAAAAAATAATTGTTGTCCAACCTTCTAAGCCTTTCATGTCAATTTTTATCAAATGGTGAGGACTAGCGTCAGTCATAAGTAGTGAAAGATGGGAAATAAAGATTAGACTCATGAACGAGCGTTGATGTTTGTTTGCGGGTGTGCCCTGTCCAGGATGTCTTTGATGCCTTTGAACCTTAAATGGATGAATAGATGTTGAGAATAAATTAATGAATTATTTAAAATAACAACTGAAGTCATATGTATGGTTTGAAATGTTACATAGTATAGAATATACCCCACAGCCATCATAAATTTAGCTAAGAAGACGTTAAAGTATAGCTCCAGCAGCAATTGAGAGCCATCAGCCAGTGTGCCTCCTACTGCAGAAGAACTGGAATTGAAAATACAGAAGAGCATTTCTCCTCTAGAACAAGAGGTTCTAGTTGTCAAAAAAATAAAAATCTTCTCCATTCTAATATAGTTTAACCATGACGGCTTTCACCAAGACAAGCCAATCAATGGGAAAAGATGCTGATGATATTTTATGAAAATGGAGCAGAATATTTTAAACTGAAGGTTAATGTAATTGATTAGTTTTCTTTTCCAGTGAACCATACTGTTGTTTGTTGGTTCAGAAAATGAAGATAAGAAAGGAATATGTATCTTTAATTTTAGGGATTTGATCAAGTGCAGCACCTTATATATCACTATTAAACTGCAGGCATTTGGCATTTTTTACACAAATGTGAAGAATATATTGCATGGACATGGTGCTTTTTTGTTTCATCGAAAGTGGTTTATAATTTTTGGTAAAAAAGTTAATGGTTAATGGAGAAACCAGTCAAATTCATATAGGTTTACATAGCTTGATTCTCATTTCTGATAAATATTGACAATAACTGTAATATATACCATTATAGTGATTAAATGCTACAATACAGTCTAAAACTTAAGTAACTGTAAATCATAATCTAACTTCTTCACAAATGTACTTCTTGACGCAATACCCACATTTCTGATAAACTGAAAAAACTAACATTTCTTATCAACTTTTAACTGCCATTTGTCATTCAGTTCAACCCTTCTTATATACTGTATGTAGCACAGATTTTAAATTGATTTTATTATTTTGAAGTGTGTAATTTCTGTGTCATGCTAGGACCCAAGGTGACATGTATTTACAGTATTGTAGGAAGACAAAGCCTTGGCTCGCCTTAAACTTACTGTAATATCAGTTGCTTAATCAACCTAATACTATAAGTCTTCTGCAAACCAAATAAGGTTGAAGGACTAAAATTAAGACAGCACGTGAAACACCTTTTATTTTAAGTACACTTGAAGTTTTATCTTGATAAACATGATAATTGCTGCAATTCATGGAGACACATGAGCAATTTATGTATATCTGACTTCTGAATCAAAGTTAAACATTATCTGGTTAAAGTGTGCTTGTCTGCAGAAATTGCCTGTTGAGAAAGTACTGGAATTTTGTTTACATAAAATCAGCGCCACTCATATCATTTCTTATCAAATGGGACATACACCTGTTATGTGTGACTTGATAGCAGTTTAGTTACTGATACTCTGTTGTATTGTAAGGAGATTTTTTTATTTCAGATATTATTATTGATTGCAAGTCACATTTTATAATTAGTGTGAGCAAATGCTTAGGACATTTACTTACTTTATTTAATTACATTGATGTTCAACATGGTCACATAGCAGTTAGCACAGGTACTTTACAAATCCATTATTGTAGGTCTGAAGGAAGCAATCTCTCAAAAAGATTTCACCAGAAAAGGTTTATATATCATATAAAACAACAGAATTTAACCAAAGTACTATACAATTTCAATAAATTCACCAATAAATATGCAGATCGAGTAAATAAATACACCAAAATATCTAAATTAATTTTAAAAAGTTTAGAAAGCTAAGGCAAAAAGACCAAAGTTGGTGTTGACCTAAAATGCTGTAAAAAGTAGACTATTTCAAAGCTTAGGGGCAGCTACTGCCAAGGAAAGGTCCCCACTGAGCTTAAGTCAAGACCTCAGCACGAGCAATAACTTCTGGTCAAGGGACCTAAGTGATCATGAGGGAAAGTAGGGTGATAACAGGTCAGTAAGGTAAGAGGGGGCTAAACCATTCAGAAACTTAAAATCAAACTCAGGCTTGTAACGAACCGGAAACCAGCGAAGAGAAGCTAAGATTGGTATGATGTGATTCTGTTTCCGTATGCCTATTAGGAGCTTGGCAGCAGCATTCTAGACTAGCTGAAGATGAGAAAGGACTGACTGTATGTCAGTGTATAATGAGTTGCAATAGTCAAGCCAAGAAGAAACAAAAGCATGAATTAGTTTTTGAAAATCATCTGCAGAAGGAAAAGGCTTGACTTTAGCTAGTACCTTGAGCTGACAGAAACAGGCTTTTACAACGGAATTAATTTGTTTTTCAAATTTAAAGGGCATTATCAAAAGTCACGCCAAGATTTTTTGCGAAGGGCTTACAGTATGTTGTCAGAGGGTCAAGATTACTTGCAGGAGTACAAGATTAGAGGGTCCAAAACACACAATCTCTGATTTTTTGTATTTTAAACTAAGAACATGTAGTGGCTCAGTGGCTGACTTTTTATTATTATGATTATTTTATTATTACATTACTAGGGGGCTCTGCCCCCTGTTCGCTTTGCTCGCTAACCCCCGGGTTTGGTTAACTGGATATACAATTTGAAGAGATTGTTATTTTCATGGGTATTGTTACATATGCATTAGTTTCACTTTTACTTTATAACTTCAGTAAAAACAATATTTAGAATTAACTTTTATTCAAGATCGCATTGAATTTTGATTCTGTGTTTGAACTTACATGGTGATAACGCAACGTATAACTGCCTGTGAGTGTATATTGTTTCTTTCTCTCTAATAAATAAACTGACTTTTTCAAATATTTGTCCCTGTGATTTGTTAATTGTCATAGTAAAAGCTATTCTCACTGGAAACTGTAAGCGTTTTAATATGAATGGCATATCAAGATCTCCTTTCATATCAAGATCTCCTTTTGTGTCTAATGTTACTTGCGGAATATGTACTACATTACCTTACTTGTCGCCTGTTAAAATTTTACATGTTAGAATTGTTCTACCAATTTTTAATACAATTAATCTTGTCGCAATGCATAGTCCATCACTCATACATAAATTACGCAATAACATTACGATGCATCCTTCTTTCAACAGTAATTCAGCCGGTGGGAGACCAGACGGTGTTAATGCTTGTAGATATTCTATGGGATATTGTAAATTGATGTTTTCATCTTCCGCACCATCACCACCACTATCCGCACTATCAATTCATAATCTTTAACTGGCTCTGTATGTGTATCACGCCAACGTTTTTTTTGGGCCTTTCGAATTCCACTGCTTTCAAAAATCTCTAACCTGCTCTGCATTTGTATTGTGCCAATGTTTTTGAACGTCTTTATGAAGTTCCACTTATTCTTTTTTTCTGACCCCGATTGGACCTGCTAGGTTTTCAATTCCACTTGGTCCGGGCTGATTATTACTTTATTTTCTGAATTTGCACATAGATTATTATTGTTCTTTTTTGCCTTCTTTTCTCTCCAACACTTTTGGGTCTCTTTTCGATGCACTGCTCTTTCTTCTTCCCTTAGTCGTTGACGTGTCATCTAGAACGTACAAAAATATTGCCCTGATAAAATTTATAAGAGCAGAGAGTGGAGGAAGTGTGTCTCCCAAAAGCATTCACACAACTGAGAGGTTAGATGACCGGGACTTGCTTCCAAAGGTTATAAGTATGACATGACTTGAAAGAATCTCATGTTAAAAGTCTCCGTCTCACGGAATGTCATTCCAAAAAGTCTTTTCAAAAAGTCACGTCTCGTCCCAAGATTTTTTATTATAATAGAGAGATTATTATTATAGTGTAATTATTATTATTTCTTATCACTGAGGCTCATATAACTTGCCTTTCATTCCCAATGCTTTCTTTCTGACTGGGAGGCGTACTCATTCTTCCAATATCATCCTGTTCCATTTCCAGGGGCTTATAAAAATCTAGTTTCTCTGTCTCCACTATTCAGAGCTCATACAGCTAAAACCATTAAAACGTTATTTCCCCAAACCCAAATTTTATAACCCGAGTAAGTACTTAATGGAATCTACTAACAGCTCCGAAGGGGAGGGGAGTGGGGTTGGGGGTACAGTTAAGTGAACATCAAAACAGAGCTGTTCTTATCAGTAAAACCCTGAAAACAAATGGCTGTTTCTACCCTGCATATAGCCTCACTTGTCAAAAAACTTTTTCTTTCTTTAAAAACATTCAGGTCAAATATAACTTATTCTCAAAAGACATAACATACATAATTATAATGCTAGATATTACAACTGCAAAAGAACATTAACAAACAAAACAAGTGCTCTTTGTATAGCCCTTAAATCAGTTAATTTCTTTTTTGTATATTTTAATTTCTGAGTATTTTTAATCCCCATTACATGTACCGTCCCAAACATTTTCTCTGCCAACAAAAGAGAGAAATGTGGATTAACAATAGCTGCAAGGTTTCCTTCCTTCATCCTAAGACTTTAACAGATGTATATATGTTTGAATATTAAAACGTAAACAACGGGTCCTGCTTGTGCAATTACAGGGTGTGTGTGGTGTACGTGTTTTACTGTGCGTTGGCCTAATGGTGGGCTGATATTCCACCCAGGGTTTGCTCCGACCTTGTGCTTGGTGATGCTGCGATACACTCTGGTTCCCTACCACATCATAATAGACATAGCAACTTCAGGAAATGAATGAATGGAAAGACTGTGTTGTTGTTTTCTTTGCCCTTGGTTATCATTCAGCACTACACCATAAACGCTGTAGGAGAAGTAAAGTGCACTCTCTTTTTATAACGCCAATTATTGCATTCATTCACATAACAATCCAATGTATCACTCGTGAAATATTATATAACCTTAGAGTTTATTTTTCAGTGCAGACATTAAAGAAGGTCAGTGTGTTTTCATCAGCAAGCTTTATTTGTTTTGGTTTATTACCATGAATTTTAATAAAATTGTGTTTTTGAAGTGTCATTCATTCAAATGTTATCTGCACATGCATTGTGTCTCCCTCTATCCAATTTCATTTTCCTCTCCAGCTGGATTAGTCAAACATAAACATCTGCTGAATTAAATATAAAAATGCATGCTGAGTATAATTTTTCAGCCTTTATTATGCAGAGAATCCCCACAGATTATTGCGGGAGGCTGTCAGAAACAGACCCTTTATTATAAGCAGTGCCTGAGGATTATGGTTACGAGAGTAGGTCAGAATTTGATTCTTCAGGCAATTTGAGAATCACAATATTTTTTTCATAGTAAATACTCTCCAAGTTAAGACAAACAAGAAGTCCATTCATCCTGTTTATTTCTTTACGTGTTGTACTCTTTTGTGGTTCTACGCAGAACTGCTACATTGAAACAGATGATTCATTACAAAGTACTGTTTTTACCAAAGACACCACAACCACTGAGAAACCAAGCAAGCCATGTAATTCTGTAGGATTTCATTTCTTTTCCACAGTTAATATGTTTCAGGTTAATGTGGTTATGCACTATTTTAGTTCTGACCTGAGATATATTTTATAGTATATTGCATTATACCGTTTGCCCATGTTCATATGAGCTTTATCTAGATGTTTCAGTTTCCTTCAATGTTCCAACGACTTGCAGTAGGTATCTGGAAAAAACATGTGAGCCTGTTCTTACGTATCCACTAAAAGAGACTGATTTTTCAGTGTGGCAGGTTGCTTCCTTACCCCCATTTGATAACAACTAAGACAATGTCCACATGGCATAACATTCTGGTGCATTCAGCAACTAAGTTAACCGAGTAGGAACATTTCATATTTTTTATTTAATTTATGCAATTGTCAGTTATTACATTTTTCTTTATTAAACAATGCATCATATTCAAAAGTAATAGTGATAACACTGGCCAACAAGCATTTTGCTTCTGGGATTCTTTCATCTGTACTTTAACAAATTTCACTTGCTGACTCCAAATCTGAAAACCATTTTCGTCCAGCACGTCCCATTTTTTAGTTATGATGTTCCAGGTCTTGAACAACTAGGGTGACTGGACAGTAAAGGCAATACGTTTCAGCATTTAAGAAATAAGTTTGGTCTCGAGAAAAGTGAAGACAAAATTAAGGAAGGTGTTTTTGTTGGCTCTAAAATCCATGAACTGATGCTTGACGATGAGTTCAAAAGGAAACTGAAGCCAACTGAATCAGCACCCTCATTCGTGCAGGTTGTACAGAATTTATTTGACAGTCACAGAGCAGAGAATTATACTGACCTTGTGGAGAACCTGCTGAAAGTATATTAGCTTACGGGAGCCAGAATGTCACTGAAGATGACATTTTTTACATTCTCATCTCAACTTTTTTCCACCAAATCTAAGCAATGTCAGAAATGAGCATGGGGAAAGATTTAATCAAGATACAAAGGTGATGGAAAACTGGGAAAAATTCACTCCGAGCATGATGGGTGACTACTGTTGGTTCTTGCAAAGAGAGACGGATGTGCAGTACAAGTGCAAAAGTGAGTGCCTCCAACATTTTTGAGCATGCTGCCCTCACTTTTATATTGAGGTAAATTGACACAAATATGCTTTAATGTGTCTCTGGTATCGTCTTCTGGTTTGTTTTCATAATAAACACATCAAAACAATTTTGGAGGGACAGAGTCCAAACTCCAGATATCGTGGTGATATATTATATTGATATTCAAAAGTGTCAAAACGTCAGTGATGTGTATTTCAAAAACTTTACGTGCTAGCTTAATTCCAATTTCATATATGAAATCAGTGTGAACAACTTAATAAACAGCTGCTCTGAAGTTCCCAGAAGCAAAAAAAAAATATTTTTTGTAGACCAGTGAATAGAATGCATCTCCATGTGTGAGTAAATTACTTTCAATGCATGTTTTTAGTAGCACTTTACAACACAGTACCTTTCATATACAGCAGAGTCCATTTCAAGTGATGTGAAAATGTCATGGACAGGTGTGTGTTAGTGGGGAAGGGTCTGTGACTAACTGTTGTTCAATGTTCCTAAACATTACATTTTTGAAAGTATATCCAATAGAATAATATCCAATAATTAACAATTGAGAAACATCTATTAATACAAATTGACTAATACTGGCATAAAATCAGTATCAGTATTACACTATGAAAGGAGAAAAGCAACTAAAATAAGTTTCCCATCCTGCTGTTAATATTAGTAAAAACACAGTAATTTGTTAAAATTATGTAAATAACTGTGAACTTGGAAAGGAGTTGTTTTATTGTATAACAGGAATATGAATGGTACTTGATGGGAAGAAAATGAGGGGCTTGCTAAGATTGCTTGTGTATATCTGGGACTGAAAGCACTCAGAGTGTCCTTGGTCTTCTTCTCCCCAGCACTTCCAGGTGCGGCAGAAGTGCTGAGGGCCCGGGCTCCTCAGGCATTGGAGGCGCCCCTTGGCGGTGACCACGGGCCCCTATAGGGTTGAGCTTCCAAGCTCCTTTCCCGTGGTCCCCAAAGCCACCAGGGTGGTCGCCCCCTCATGGTCTGGAGGAGGTGTAAGCCCCCCTCTAGTCCTTCTGAGTGTCCCGGCTGGGCACCACCCCCAGCCGCTCACCACAACAAATAAGTTCAAGCAATTGTTCTCAAGGTAAAACATAAACAGTAAACTAATTCCTAGTTGAAGTCGAACAGAATGTTTTTCCATTTTACGATGGCCAAGTTTGCAAATTTGCCAGTGTTTTTCAGTGGAAAATTTTGAAATTGTAAAACTTTATACAGCACAGTCTGCTCTAAAATACCTGAATGAAAACTGAAATGTCTGCAAATTCCCATGAAGGATAATCATGCCACATCTCAACAAAGTTGGTCCACAGGTAAGCAGTTGTTTCATGTGGACAGACAGATAGACAGATAGACAGACAGACATGGGCTTCTGCAGTAGGTGCTTTGTGCATTTTATGTGAATGCACCTAAATAAAAGGTTCAATCAAAGGTTGTGTTTGTTTGGCATTGTATCAGTGTGGCACTTTCAAAGGCATTCTATAGGAGAGATTTTAACTGTGAGTTCCATCTAATTCAATTACTGTAACACTTTTCGTTCTATGAACGTTTTTTTAAGAATCATGTTAACATGTGAGTACACTTAAACAAAATGAGAACACTATGATTATACTGTATTTGGAAAAGCTGATCATGAAAGTGCTTCGTTGGGGAAGGAGTTAGTAATATGATTAATTTCTTTTGACATAATCCTGTTTTAAATAATCACCTCATATGAGAGTTGCTCGGAAAGTTTTACAAACATTTTTTTGCTGGTAATAATTACTCATAGAATAATTTGACGTGTTTGGTACACTTTTTGTTTTTCTACACAATCTATGTCATCTTGCAGCAAGATAGTTACTCATTTACTTCAACCTATTCTTCACTCCCAAAACTTTGCTCACTGATGCCATCCTTAAGGACTCTAAAGACAAGAAAAGATGTTTTTTTAACTGCCTGTGAATGGTTCTTTGCCAATTCTTTTTTCACCTCAAAAAAGTCAATAACAGCCTGTTGTTTAAAACACACATCAGTGCGTAATGTCATTTTTGGGGTCAAATTGGATTGTTCTGTAGAGCTGCAGCAACAAGCAGGGTATTTCAAACAATCCACAGGATAATCTGCCAACATTTCCTGTTACTAGTGATTGATGAATAGACATGAACAATTTTTTAGGCAAACCTCTTGTTCAATTTCAAGTAATGTAAAGATTTTGCAAGTTGCTGGATCTTAACTTGATAACTTTTTGTTGTAAACACTTTTATTTAATGATGTCAACATATTTTAATGCCTTTCCGCAATGCCATTTTGTTTTCTGTGAATGCCATTATTTCAGTTTTAGTGTGTGTACTGTAGATAGCCAAGTTGCTATGTAGGGTGACCAGAGGTCATGACCTGTGACGTCACCAATTAGTGTGTATAAAGGTCAGCTCAAAGACTTTCTATTTATACAAGTTCTGGATAAAAATCTTTAGTGGCGAATGCATTTTGTTAATTGATCTTCTGGTGGGGACTTTTGTTTTCTTCTGATTTTGAATTCTGGTATTTTGATTAGGCTTGATGATAGATACATCAGTCATCCTGGTTTTGAACATTGCATGGCTTTAAAATCTCTTACTTCCTGCTCATGGAAAATCTGCCCCATCATTTTCCAGGGGCAGAAAGAGTACTTTTTTGATCTTTGCAATGTGTTTACAATAAATACTGTGGCCATTCTCTTTTTATTTAAAACAAACAAAACACATCTTGAATGCAAAGCATTAATGTTCATAGTATATTGCAAAGATGTTTTACTTTCAGTGAGCTGTGCTGATAAATCAGAAAAACATAAGATCGAGGTTCAGGATCAGTCACTCTATTGGCTGAAACAATGGAGTCTTCCTCCAATTACCTGGCTGCATAGGAGGACGTGCAGTAGTATTCAGCACAATGGTATTTTAATGTATGAAATCAAGAATTAAACATTAAGCAAATTTGTTTAATATGAGGAAACAATCATGTCTGTTGCTTACAAAATGTAAAATAATTAAAGATCGATAATATGCAGAGGAACTTTTTTTATTGTTTTATACATTCATGGATATTAAATACAGTATATGGCTTTGATACAGATACTGACAGATGGACCGGGATTAGGTTTACGTGCTGACTTTATTTCATCTTAGAATATAATCAGAAATAAACTAAACATCTTATATCTTTAATGGAAAGGGAGCAGGCAGTTAATTTTACTCAAAGTCATAGGTAGATAATGAGCAAACCTGTAAAAGGATATTTGATTGAGTTTTCACCTTGCTGTAGCTGCAAGTCAGAAAACATCAGCACACAGATATGAATTTTTAATGCTGAGTTTTGAGTTCCTGATAAATGTAATCTTTTACAGATATGCTCACTTATGTACTGAGCACAGCTATCCTTAATATAGTCAAACAACATAACCAAAGAATTTTGCAGTATTGCTTCACCTGTGATCATGGACAAGTCCTGGCAAGGAAGAAGAAATCCTGTCAATCCCCCAGCAGCAGTTGAAAGTTTTGACCGCTGACCCCACAACCTGTTTGAATTCTTTCCAGGTGATCGGCTTAGAAATGTAATTGGATAACCCAGCTTAAGACATGCTGGCTCATTCATGTAAATGCTGAATTTTCCATGTTTACACCTTTCTTTTTAAAACTATTTTGTGAAATTTTGCACGTCATGGAAGTCTAAACACACAACATGAGTAAGGAATATCAAATATCAGTGGTCAACAAGCATTTTTTTTGTCAGCCAAAAATTGTATTTCAAAACACAAGGCTCCAAATTTTAAACCAAGTGCAAACGTTGAATACCTGAAAATAGCAAAGATTCTAACTCATATCATTTAGTCTGAACACAATACTGAAAATCGCATAAGGGCACGGGTATGTTTTTTCAAATGAAAGAAGACCATTCAGTCAATAACCCTCATTTCCTTAAGTACTAGCTAATTTGCCCCTATATCTTACCCAAATACTTTTTTTAAAAGTTGTCAAGGTTTTTGCTTACTCCACAGTACATAGTAAACTATTTTAAATTCCTACAACCCATTGTATGAAAAAATGCTTTCTTGGATTAACATCCCCTTGCTTTCTTGTGGTGGCATAGAGTGCATGATCCACTATTTAATGGAAATAATTCAGCTGGATCGACTTTATCGACGCCTTTGAGGATTTTAAAGACCAGAATTAGGTCTTCACACAGCATTCTCTGCTCAGGACTTAGGGGGATTAATTCTTTTAGCTTGTTAGATTGAAACATTAGTCGCTGGATGCACTTGTTTTTTAGACTCTGCTGACCAGAACTGTACACCATACTCCGGTTTATATAACATAACTTTACATTTTGTTTGCAGTTTTACTTGCTTCTGTGTTTTTCACTAACAGTAGGAATCTTCTGTCGTCATAGGCATCATTTCTGTCATCATTTACTCTTGGATGCTTTATTCTGTAGGTCAGTTCCGCGCATCATATATCTATAGTAAAGTTATTTTTGCTAACATATACCACTTTAAATCATATTTTCTAGGTATTTATTTTGAAGATGGTTTAATGTTTTTTTGAATTTTGCTTTCTGAATTCTCTGTGTTTTCTGCTCTAGTTTCTGAGCAGATGTCATAACTTTAAACTTTTAAACTATACAAGAGTCAGTATCATTAATATAAATTTAAAAGAGTAGTGGTCCAATGACAGACCCCTGAGGGACTCCACTGATAATTCCACCCAATATGGAGCATTCTTCTCTGATTTATACTCTTTCTCTCCAGCCATTTACCATAAGTTGAATAATTCCTGTGCTGAAAACGAAAGGAATGTAAATTGGTCGTAAGGACTAATAGCCATTTTGTTTCAAAACTTTCAACATGGAATAAGTTTCACTTCTTTTTATTTCTTCCCTTTCCCAATCTAAACTGCAGATGTTTCTAATCCCATAACATTAAACAAAAGTTTACATTTGTTTCATGAATTTATTTTGGGCTTATCAGCCACAAAGTTATTTCATTTTAGTAGCTTCTGTCAGCAAGAATATTATTATAAATACATATATTTTTACAGTGAAATCATTTTAATCTTCTTCCTAGCTTCAGCCTATATAGCCAAAGTTAAAAATTAAACGTTTGACAGAACCAGAAATATTTCTTGGTCTGTTTTGCCAATATTAAAACCAGGCCGAAAGCACTATTTCAATCTGTTTCTAGTGTCTATGCCAAATTGAACATATATTCATTTGTTTACTGATTTTCCAAATCCATTATTCTGGTACAGGGTTTAGGCAAGGTGTATTCTCTATTTTATTTTTTATTCACAGCAGGTCTAAACTCGATTAAATTGGTTTAATATTTTTTTAATGGATGAATGCATTCTTTTATTATCTATGGAGGCAGCACTGCATGTGGCTGGTGAAATCCATGGTGTGAAATAGTTGTGTGGGAATGCAAGACTTTATTTATTGAACCTGATAATTTGTGCTGACATGATGAATTACAGCAATTAGGCTTTTGTATACCAATATAACAGTACAGGTATTGCCATGCAACATTACCTAAAAAAGAGTATATGCATAGCAAAGTAACATTGCTTTCTTTTTTTTTTGGCATCTCACATAAGTCTTCAGCTGCAGATCTAAGCTTCAGCCCTGCTTTGTATATTGTCTAGCAAGATATAGTGAAAGAAAAATGAAAAATGACCAGGAGAATTGTAATAGGAGAGCGGACAAAAGGTCAAAACTGGGAATCAATTACTATCAAGCACCAAAATCGAAACAAGAACTAAAAATGTGAGATTCAGTAACTGACAGAGCAAAAACAATATTCTTTTTCACAGTGAAATGAGTTTATTCGTCATACTCGGACACTCCAGCATTGCTGAAGACAATCTTTTAAACTGACTCTCTGATTACATCTCAAACAGTACGTATTCTGTGAACTGTTACCAAGGAAATGGCATCTACTAAAGGCTCTAAATTAGCAGCACTAATAGGGACAATATAAAAAAAAATAACAAGAAAGGGCAAACTCTTTACCCACAAGAGTGGAAACAGGAGAATGCAAAATCAAAAAAGATATAAACAAAAATACAAACTTTAAAAGGGGAACCACAAAACAGAGAGCCAATCCACAAAAATAAAAACATTTAATGCCTCAGCAAATGGTCGATAGTATTATTAAGTAATATTGGGCTCAGATAATAGCCTTGAAAGGTGGACACCTGCAATTCTGGGGGTCCTTGGACTCAACATAGAGATTAACAAAATAACAAATTGATTTGACACAATTAAAAGACTAATGAAAAAATTGATTCACAAAAAAAAACAAAAAAACAAAAACATTAACACAGCTATTTTCCTTAACTAAATAATTAAAAAATATAACACAATAGCTAGGCAAGAATAAATGAAAGTAAAGTTAAGGGTAGAACCCTGACAAAAACATAACAGGTTTAACCAAGTTCAGAGATGTCTTGGTCAGTAGGAAAAAATGCCATAGTTCAGCCTTTGCCAACCTTGATGGACAAAATGTTCCAAAGAAACCAATGACAAAATTTTCAATTGTATCTTTATTATCCAATGTCAGAACTAGCCGAGCCTTGAGTTTAATATCTGAACATTCAACTAGCTAAAAGACCAGAAATCCCAGAAAAGCATTTAAAAGGTTCCCCTGCACAATTCATGAATTAAAAAGAGGAGATAAAAGTCTGTTCCTCCCATACAGCAAAAATTAAGAAGATGAGGTTAATTTAAGTTTATATTTTCTGTTGTTCTTGTAATGCCTTGTGTAGCAATGAGTGAAACATGCAGCAATAAAAAAAGTGAAACAGAAAGTGACAGTTATATCATTAGCATCTACTGTATATTTTCATCTCATCTGCAACCTTTTCTGCCATGTAAAAGACATGGGAAAATGTATTCTGGTAAAGATCAGTTAATGGAAGCAAATGATGACATTGGGACCCGTGGCCACCGCCAGAGGGCGCCTTAAACCTCGTGGGACCTGGAAATAGTTACTTCCACCACACTCGGCAAGATGGTGGAGGAACCTGCCCAGGACGCCCGGAGTGCTTCTGGGGCAAAGGGCAGCACTTCACACCAGGAATTGCTGCCGGAAGGACGTCATTAGACACCTGGAGCACATCCGGACAGGGATAAAAGGCGCGCCTTCCAGCAATCTGGGAGCCAGAGGCGGGAGTGGGAGCAGGACGAAGCTCCCAGGAGGAGAGTAGAGGTGGCCAAGGACTGAGAAAGAGAGTTATAGTGGTGATTATTGCTGTTTGTATTGTGTGGTGTTTGGGACTGTGTTTATTTGTGATTAAATAAACTTGTGCTTTTTATAAAAATGCGGTTTCCGACTGGTGGTGTCCGGGCAAGTCTCACAATATATATATATTCCCTGTGTAGTAGTGGAACAGGGCAAACTTTAAAAATCAATAAACAAAAAGGTATCGTTAGCTAAGCGAAGGCAAGTTATGCTCCAAAACACAGAGGTAGACCGACTCCCCACTCCTGATGTCATGCTTCCCCCCCACCTCAGCCTGCAACCTCTGTCTCAGATTAGGGCAAATACATCGCTCCTGCAAGAGAACTATGGTTCTCAGCATGATGAGAGAAGTCACAAAATCAACTGGAATGTTCAAGCAAATTCTCGAAAAAACAACATAATCCAAATCTGTTAAGTAGTTCTCTTCTGAAAAGCGGTCAGACCAAAAGACAGACGTTGGATTTTATATATATACTGTATATATATTATATATAGATTTTTTTCATAGTTCTGACATCCTGCCGTGAATGGAAGAATGGGATATATATATATATATATATATATATATATATATATATATATATATATATATATATATATATATATATATATCATTATTTAATGTTTATAATCAAGTTCACCATCTACTTTACATGCTTTAGCTTAGATTTCTATCAGACGGTTGTGGCGAGTGCCCTCTTCTACGCGGTGGTGTGCAGGGGAGGCAGCAAAAAGAAGAGGGACGCCTCACGTCTGTACAAACTGGTGAGGAAGGCAGGCTCTATTGTAGGAACGGAGCTGGACAGTTTGACATCCGTGGAAGAGCGACGGGCGCTGAGCAGGCTCCTGACAATCATGGAGAATCCACTGCATCCACTAAACAGTATCATCTTCAGACAGAGGAGCAGCTTCAGCGACAGACTGCTGTCACTGTCCTGCTCCACTGGCAGACTGAGGAGATCCTTCCTCCCCCACACTATGTGACTCTTCAATTCCACCCGGGGGGGTAAACGTTAACATTATACAAAGTTACTGTCTGTTATACCTGCATTTTTATCACTCTTTAATATTGTTTTTTATCAGTATGCTGCTGCTGGAGTATGTGAATTTCCCCTTGGGAGATTAATAAAGTTATCTATCTATCTATCTATCTATCTATCTATCTATCTATCTATCTATCTATCTATCTATCTATCTATCTATCTATCTATCTATCTATCTATCTATCTATCTATCTATCTATCTATCATCGATATTTTGAGAACAAAACTGAACTGAGAAAATGCTGAAACTTTTTTAAACTAAATCTGGATATTTATTAAATGGAAGTAATTAAATGTACTGCAGTTTCAATCATTCTACCTTTTTCTATTTCTGACAATTATATGTCTTACAACTTGATTAAAAAGATATTGTTCGCAGTAAGCCAGAAACATAATGATATAGCATGTATTGTGCATCCACATTGCTGTAGCACCTTGGTAGCAAAACTACATATGAAATTGTATCATAGTAATAAATCTTGATGTTGCTTTTAAATTACTATGGTATTTTTCTTGGAACATAGTTTCACACTGGGAAAACAGACAAGAGCAATGACACTTTTCTTTCTTATCACTTTCATCTTGACATCCATTTTTATTGAATGTTTTTATTTGCCTAATGTATTGACTTTTGCTTTCCAAGGTTTTTCAGATTCTTTTCAGCTTACTTTTATCTCTCTATGTGCAAAATAGAGATTTATTCTGGTGCAGCTCTTGAAAGGAAAAGTTGGTAGATTTGAGGTGAGCATATTGTAGATGCTTCTTCACTGCTAAAATTGATTGACATGGGTGCATGGCCACCATAGACTTTCCAGAATGGTTTTGGTTTGGATCTTTTTAAGGAGCTGAGGAAAGTGACTGGAGATGGTGTTACCTCTGACCTTTAATGAGAGGTACAAGGCTGGCAGTATAAATGTGTAGGCAGGCAGTGCATGAGGCAGATAAGAGCGCATAGAGCTGCATGGAAGGATCACTGGAAGACAGAGATAGCGTTAGGTTCTATAACTCTTTGGGAGCAATATTCCTTGCTTTCCAGTTTACAAACCTGAAAAATCTATTCATTTTAGTGAGTCTGTTTTTTTGGCATTGCAAAATCACATGCAAAGCAAATTTTGCAAATCAAAACTGGGCTTTTTCACTCATCACTATCGATGAAGTATCCAAGAATCTAATGATAATCCTGATGGAAGTACAAAATTATTTTCCTGAAATGACAAAGCTAGTCAAGAGGGCAACAATCTTCACATCATTTACTGGATGTCAACTTTTTGGAAGCATTTATGTAAGAAGAAACATACAAACTTTGAAAAATGTGGCTAAAATTTTAACTTTTTTTCAAATGCATTATACTATGCCTGACTCAGATGGAACAGAGTTTATCTATAAGAGTAGAAACTAGGGTCTTGTCAGAACAGAGGGAAATAAACTGTATATGAATACAAATAAAGGCTAATCAAGGTATTCTGTGCGCAGATTTCCTGGCATACATATACTGTAAAGCAGATAAATTCATAAACAGGAATGTTTTGTGCTAA